>NC_053140.1:32314613-32645120 GCF_016808335.1 Panicum virgatum | reverse complement strand
CCCTGGAAATGCATTTGTAGGGGCGGTCCACAAGCCCACCCGCCCCTACAAATGGATTTTCAAGGGCGGGTCGGGCGGTCCACAAGCCCACCCGCCCCTACAAATGGATTTTCAGTGGCGGACCGCCCCTAAAAATCCATTTGTAGGGGCGGGTGGGCTTTTGGACCGCCCCTACAAATGTTTTTCCCGCCAATAATTTTTTGAATTTGAAAGTTTCAATTATGTTTCCTGCTATTTTTTTGTAATTTGCTGCCAATTTGCATTCAAGCCAATTCAATTCATTCAGTCTAGTAGGCGATCGAAACATAGAATATATTCAGTAAATAAAAATTCTACACATACAAAATTAAATTATATGTAAACAAAACATCATTAGAGTACAAATCATTAAAGTGTATATTGAATACATGTTTTTCTCCTAATCCTCCCTAGGGCCACTACTAGTGGCGGCACGGTGCTGTTGGTTCTCCCATTCACGAAGGCCAATGTATTTATCTTCCGTTGCTAAATCTTGTGCTTCATGGAAAAATTTGCCCCTCACATTGACCACTTCATGCAAAATGAAACGGCACAAATCGTCGACTACATTTAGAAGTTGTTTCTCGTGGAGCTAGCTACCGTGTTCTTCAAGATGAATCTGCAATTATGGAATTCATGGTAAAATTAAGCAAATGCTAGTTACAGTAAAAAAAATAGTGTAGACATATGCATATAACCCTAATAAAGAGTAGCCCCTTACACTTTCTGGATCAGTAGTATATCTCCCTTGCTGCCTCATATTCTGCCTCATATTCTCGCACATGTAGTACCCACAGTACACGGAACCCGCGGGTTGCTTGTGGCACGGGAATCTTGTGCGCAGAGTCATTTCATTAGGTTTGTCGGCCGGATGAGCTCCACCTTTACGGATGTAGAACTTGTAAGCCCTTTTCTAAAATGAATGAAAGAATAAATGAAAGTTAATTTATATATGTATATTTCTCTAGAGAAATAAGCATGATGTGCATGGGAAAGATAATAAGAAATTCACTGACAATTGTATAATTTTTAAGAATTCTTCATAACGCTTGGTTGACCAATCCAAGGAGTCAAAAGCGAGAATTTTTCCGAGCTTTGGTTGTATAAGGAAAGCAATCCAATGATTTCTGAGAAAAAAAAATTATGTACATTTTGTAGGCATGGATCCGAGCAATGGTTTATTATGAAATGGTCGATATTAGACCTACTAGATGTGGTATGGAGCATATAAGACATCTATGTCTTCCCATCGTGTCATCATAAGCGATATGTAGGCCGCAACGTTTGAGATGGTCTCGTCATGAAAATTTTTTTGTGCCTTTTGTTTTTCCTTCTTGGTTGGAAATGGCTTTAGGTAGTCATCAGTGTCTGGCATCCATTTTGGTGAGGCGTGCGCAGCCTTGCAATCGCAGCAGGGTCAAGGTATCAGACCTTTTTCTTTAAAAAAATGGCATCATATGTTTGCATCCTGTAGATAATAATGTATGACAATTACATATTTATGCACATAACATAGTTCTTTATGCTGTAATACAAAATGAATTAGTATCATGAGCACTTACATGCACCAGAGTCGAACCATTTCAATACCAAGTTCTTTGAGGTGGAACATATGTTGTATGTCTGCAAAATCGAACATGATATCAAAGATTTCGTGCCCCTTAGGTCCGAAAACATCCGGATGGTGCGGAGCATATATGGTTTTAAGGCCAAGTATACATGCTCTCTTGTACTAATGATGAAGTCTCCGCATAAAAGGAGGACAATCCCTTAGTGCCCAGTCCGGTAGCAAGTCTTTTCTGTACACAAACTTTAAAGGAACATCGTCCAAGTCTTGAATTTCATCAACCCCAATTGACAATTTGAAATCCGTGTCATTGCGGGGCGTAGAAAAGCCGGATTGTCTGCTGCCACTAGAACTTGCTAGATTATCCTTGGACTTAGCCTTCTTAGACTTTTTATCAGACTTTATATTTGCGGCATGCCATCTATTAATGATTTTTGACCCTTCTTTGTCCTTTTGGTATGGCCGTAGCATTCGAGGCAGCAATGATCGGGCCATCGAAGTCGGGTCCGTTGGACTATGCTCTCGTGACTGAGTCTGTGGTGCATGTGGTGATGGCTCTCGTGCTGTTGGTGATACTCTGGCATGTGGGGATGGCTCTCGTGGTGGTGGTGATATTGGGGCTTGTGGGGATGGATCTTGTGGTGGTGGTGATACGACGGCCTGTGTGGATGGCTCTCGTTTTGGTGGTGATACAGGGGCTTGTGGGGATGAATCTCGTGGTGGTGGTGATACGGGGGCTTGTGGGGATGGATCTCGTACTGGCGGTGATGGCGGAGGTAGCTCTCGTGGTGATGAGTGTTGGGAAATTGGAGCCACTGGTGATGGATGAGCCTGAGGTGTTGGCTCTCATGAAAATGGAGTAGCTGGTGATGCCTCTCGTGGTTCTGTTGATGGTAGGGCCTGAGTAGCCAAAGGTACCTGACCAACCAGTAAGATATCTCGTTTATGCCATAGAATGGTGGTACCAACACATTCTGCAAAGCAACTCTTTCCATCTGCAGTGGGAAAATCTATCTCGTTATTCTCATAGCTTGATTTTAAGAGTTGCTCTACTTGTACGCATGCATATCCGATGGGGATTGGTTTTCCCTCAAATAAACCTCTAGCCGAATGCATCTGGGCCTTGGCTACTTCCTTTGTCTTTCTAGCTCTGCCGACCGGATATAGCAACAAGCAGGGAGTATTAGTCGTTATGGTATCCACTGGGTATTGCTGAGCTGTGGTCGAGGCGACACTACTCTTTGCACATGCCGAACTCGCTTGGCCAAGTACTGGTGGGGGCATGGCCACCATCTGTTGCTGCCCCACCTCTTGCGAGACAGGAATCATAAGTCGGCCCGACTGCTGCTGCTCCGCGAGAGTTGCAAAAATTAAATCCTTGAACCTTGCTTCCATTGCACTCTCTGTTGCTGCCACGATTTCTTCTTTATAGCGGTCATGGCTCCTATACCTAGCCCGGTCCTTCTCGAACCCATCTCTGATGCTCAACTTAGAGGACATACCTCTAACACCGCCTCCATGCTCTTTAGACCCAATGGCTATACTGAGCACATCCACCTCCCTATTGGGTTTGAACTCTCCTTTTTTCTGTAGTTTGACATGTTTTAACATTCTTTCTGCCACCGCTTTTGTCTTGGGTTGATCAAATTTTGGTTTACCTTCAACTATCTTTGGCTTTCTTGCTTCAAGTCACTGCCATCCACGGTCGTCCAATCCTTCATAAGGGTCGGGTTGGCCAGCAGCTATTGCCGCCTCTCTTTCATGCCTCCACTGGTCGATCTTCCTTTGGTGCCCACCTGGCCCAAGGCAGACTTTATGTATTTTGCTCTTTGCCAATTCAGTCTGCTTCTAGCTTAGGGTTATAGCTTCTTCAGTGGTCTTCTGCCGAACAAACTCTTCCCAGTGTGCTGGTGTAAAGTCCCCGTAATCTGCGAATGGCATTCGACCCTTTTGGACATACCATGTATTCAGTTGGCTCTTCCACCGGCGGAATGTTTCACTCAGCATCTTCAGAGCATAACGCCTAACTTGTTCTCTAGTTCCTCTGGGCAGAATAAAATTTCTGCTCAACAATTGCCACATCGCTTCTTTTCTCCCCTCAGAAACCAGGGGCCAACTTGGGATCGTTGGATCCAAAACCATCTTTGTCCTTATTATAGCACCGATAGCATTCTGAAACTTTGCAACAATCTGTGGAGGTTCTATAGGCTCTCCTACCGTGCTAATTGCATTAACAGTAAATTGCCCATCGGGGTACTGGTTTTTGCCTCGCTGACCCTGTTTCCTTTTATTTTGTACGTCAGAGGCTGTACTTGCAGGTTCGGGTAATGAGGACATGCCTAGCATTCACTCATCTTCAAATGAAACTCCACTTGATATAGCTAGTCCAATTACAAGAAGTAGAGCTAAACAATTAGAGAATGAAATTCATTCTCAGGTGAACGCTAACTTTATGTTTAATAATCAGTTTATGTTGAATGATCCTATGCTTTTGAATTCTTGTTCCAATATCCTTAGGAATGATGGACTGTATGAACCAGCATGGGATGAAGATAGATTCAAGCCTCTAGACATCTGAACCAAGAAGCCTATGGTGTGCATGAATAAAATGGTGGTTCATCACCTTTGCATGGGAATGCAACCAGAAGCTAGATGACTGACACATGGTACGAATTCCAAGCATCACTGCAGACAGAATACAAGGAGTTAGACGGTGTTCTATAAGTGGGTGGAAGCATCTTCAAGTCTACTTTCCAGCCCATCAAACGGCTCATTATTTGGACTTCCCACTAAGGAGTTATGCTCATTTTAGTGACTGCTGCCAGAAGCTGAAAAGACGCGCGAACCAGCCACAAAATCCACTAGTGCATGCGCATGCTGCCATTTACTCAAAGCTGAACGCCCCTATCTCTATATATATCTTGTACTAGACAATGAAAGGACAGATTGTTGATTGACTGAACTCAGAATACACAAACTTGTGGAGTTTTGTTTATGCGTGAATCTTGAGAGGCTTACAACACTTGTTCTTTCGATTCCTGAGGGAGTTGTAGAACGCCGAACTGTGGTTCACCCAGTTCATGCCTTCACGTCTGTAGGGCGTGACTGCGTGGGCTGTTTCGTCGGTACATGGAAGGGTGATTGTCTCAGTAGTTCGTCGCTTGGATAGCCTCGCGGTGCGCAGCCTCTTCACCAGGTCACGCAGCAACAATTTATCAAGTTCGCAGATCCTACGAGAAGATCGGGCCACAACAACTTGCTACACGTGCTGCATAGGCGTGTGCATATCATCTGGTATCAAAGCCTCCGTTTCCTCAGTTGGATTGTTCTTGTTTTTTTTGGTAGGATAGAGTTTAAACACCTACTGTCCACTAATAGCCAAAAAGAAAACCTACAGCCCAAATTCATGCGTGCTACTGATTTTGTAGTTTGCTTTATCGAGTTTTCAATCCTTTGAGTCTTGTCTAGTTGCTGATTTTCCTTGGTACGCATCCTGATCATCCACTGCTGGATTTATTTTTTTTCTCTCGTCCTTTACTTGTTTTTGTTCTGGAAAGCCTTGTTTCTATATACCTAGTCTCTGAAACAACAACAAAAAAATTTCCACCCTTCCCACCCTTGTTTTCTTCCAAATCCGTATAATATTCTGCACCGGCATTCTTGTTTCTTATGCTGCACCACCCTTAATTGCTTAATTGCAAGTTGTGTGTTGTCTTTGTTAAAAGATAAAAAAAAGCCAAAAGAAAGACAAGAAACGGGTGGTTCAGTTAAAAAAAAAGTCTGTGACAAAAAAAAAGAGACATAAGAGTTCTTGCAAGAGAAAGGGAATTGAGCTGCAGTTCATTTGGTGCACTTGTCCTTTTTATTCCACTTTGCTTCCAATTCTACTTTCTTATCTTCTTTCCCCCTAATCAGCAACTAAGACTTGTGGCTCTCTTGAGTTATTATTCAGTTTTGCATCACTACATTTCAGCGCATTCCACTTACATATTATCCCACTAAGCTCCACTTACAAGCACCATGAGTTGTTGCACCGCCGTCGCTGTTACAATCACTCTTCCACTATAGATTGCAGGCACGGTTCTTCCTCTTTCTAGGGAGAGAAAGAACTTGTTTTGTAAGTGGTGAGGAGTGATTCCACATATTCATTGTCCTATTATTTTTGTCTCCTTATTACTAACATGGCTGGTGATGAAGACTCTTCTTCCCATACTATTTCTGCTCAAGAGATTCAGGAGGTGCGTGAACAAATGCGTCAATTGATGCAAGGAATGCAACAACTACAGCAATCCATTCAGAAACAGCGTGGGGACCCTCCACCTCATGATAATGAGGATAATGATCACCATGGTGGTGGCCGTGGCCGAGAATTTGCTGCTGGTTTTGGTCGTGCACGACGTGTACCTGTTGGTGATCCTACTGATTTTGATGCTGAAACGCTTTCAAATTCTAGTGCTGAACATGGAGGTGCTCCTTATGGTCGCTATGGTGCATATGATGAACATGGCGATGACAACTTTGGCTGTTTTGGAACCCGTGGTTGTTATGGTGATCACCGTCGGCGTCATCCTGAGCGACGTCACAATGATGATGGTTTGAGCAAGGTTAAAGTGTCCATTCCTCCATTCAGCGGCAAGGAGAATGCTGATGATTATTTTGAATGGGAAACCAAAGTGGAGCAACTATTTGATTTGTATGAATACCCTGCTGAAAAGAAGGCAAAGCTTGCAGCCATTCAGTTCAAAGGCTATGCCATAACTTGGTGGAATTAGATCCGTACTGAATATCATAGAGTTGGGCATGACCGTATAACTTGGGAAGACATGAAGAGGGAAATGAGACGTCGTTTTGTTCCTGCATTTTATTCTCGTGATCTACATTTGAAGCTGAAACGTCTTGTGCAAGGTACTCGCAGTGTTGATGAATATTTTCAGGAATTGGAAATGAGCTTACTTTGTACAGGGATAACTGAGGATGAGGAATCAACAATGGCTCGGTTTCTGGTTGGCCTCAATAAATCCATTGCTGATAAAGTGGATATGACAAACTACACATGTCTCACCGAGTTGGATCATTTTGCAAAGAGGGCTGAAAGGCAAATTGCTACATCTTACAAATACAATGCTTCATGGCGTCATTCCCAATAGCAAGGGGATGCCACGCCCCAATTCCAACAGCAAGGAGCTGCAATGCCCAAATCCTCATCTCATGGAGCAAATAGATCTATTCCAACTTCCTCCAAACAATTGGATGCGAAAGGTAAAGCTGTGAGTTCAAATCATCCCACTTCTACTGCAGCCACCCAACACAAGACAAGCAAGATTGAGTGTTTTAAGTGTGGTGGTCATGGGCATAAACAAGCTGAATGTCCCAATCGTCGTACTATTATTGCACTTGCTGATGGTTCTTATGATTCACAAAGTGAAGAGGAGGATGAGTTTTCCAATGTATTTGCAGATCTTAATCTTGACACTTGTGAGTATTCAGCAGAGGATGGTACAGTTGAGCTAGGTCTGAATTGCTTAGCCATTCAACCTATTCCAACTTTTGCTCACAATGACATGTTACAAAATGTTATTTCTCCATCTTCTGATGAGATTACTAGTGCTGATTTTGATGAGTTGCTTGCTGATTTTCCTGATTTGGAGCCTTCTACAATGAATACACCATCTCCTTCTTTGGTGGTTAGGAGAGTTCTTTCCACTCAGTTTGTTGCTGCTGAACAAGGACAACGCCATAATTTGTTTCAGGTCCGATGCAAAGTGAAAGGCCAAGTGTGCCATTTCATCATAGATGGTGGGAGCTGCAATAATATTGTTGGTGCTTTGCTTGTTGAGAAGCTTGGTTTGCAGCCACGTCGCCATCCACATCCATACCATATGCAACGGTTGAATAATTCCGGCACAGTTAAGGTTTCAGCCATGATTCGTTTGTCATTTTCCATTGGTGATTATCATGGAGAGGTTGATTGTGATATTGTCCCCATGCAAGCATGCCATTTGCTGCTTGGTCGGCCCTGGCAATTTGATGTGGACTCAGTGCATTTTGGACGGTCTAACAAATACACTTTCATTCACAATGACAAGAAGGTGGCTCTTGTTCCATTATCTCCAGAGGAGATACATACTTCAGATATGGCTCGCAAGAAAAGAGAGGAATCAGACAAAAGAAAATTGAGTGAGATCCCCAACCCAAGTAAGGGAGAGAGTTCTAACCCATCCAGCCACATAAAGCCTCATTCCAATCCTAAACAGCCACGCCACACTGAGTGTCTTTTTGTGAGCAAGAGTGATTTGAGAGAAGTGAGAAACACCATAGCACCATTCTTTGTGCTCTTGCACAAGGAGGTCCTACTTTCAACTAATGATTTACCTTGCTCGTTGCCCAGTCTTCTTCTTGATTTGTTACAGGACTACGAGGATGTTTTCCTGATGAGGTACCAGCTGGACTTCCCCCACTTCGCGGCATTGAGCATCAAATTGACTTGGTCCCTGGTGCTTCTCTTCCCAACCATCCAGCATACCGCACAAATCCCGAAGAAACAAAGGAAATTCAGCGACAGGTAAAAGAGCTTTTGGACAAAGGGTATGTTCGTGAATCCTTATCACCATGTGCTATTCCTGTTCTTTTTATTCCAAAGAAAGATGGCTCTTGGCGCATGTGTGTTGATTGTCGTGCTATCAATGCTATAACTGTCCGATATCGCCATCCCATTCCACGACTTGATGACATGTTAGATGAATTGAGCAGTTCCATCATTTTCACCAAGATTGATTTGCGTAGTGGCTATCATCAAATCCGCATGAAACTTGGTGATGAATGGAAAACAGCATTTAAAACTAAAATTGGTCTCTATGAATGGCTTGTGATGCCATTTGGATTGACAAATGCTCCTTCAACTTTTATGCGCTTAATGAATCATGTTTTACGAGCTTTCATTGGCAAGTTTGTAGTTGTTTATTTTGATGATATTCTGATCTATAGCAAATCATTTGATGAACATCTTGATCATATCCGTCAAGTACTTGCTGTTTTGAGGGATGAAAAATTGTATGGCAACATAGCTAAGTGCACCTTTTGCACAGACCGTGTTGTTTTCCTTGGCTTTGTTGTTTCCGCATATGGTATTCAGGTTGATGAAGAGAAGGTTAAAGCAATAAAGGATTGGCCTACACCAGTAAATGTGAGCCAAGTTCGAAGCTTTCATGGTCTTGCAAGTTTCTATAGGCATTTTGTCAAAGATTTCAGCACTCTCGCTGCACCCCTTAACAATCTCACAAAGAAGGATGTTCCTTTCAAGTGGGGACATGACGAAGACCAAGCATTTCATACGCTGAAAACAAAGCTTTGTGAAGCACCGCTGCTACAACTTCCAGATTTTGGTAAGACATTTGAGATTGAATGTGATGCAAGTGGTATTGGCATAGGAGGTGTACTGCTGCAAGAAGGTAAACATGTTGCCTACTTTTCTGAAAAGCTAAATGGTCCACATCTGAATTACTCGGTTTATGACAAAGAGCTTTATGCCTTAGTTCGCATTTTGGAAGTTTGGCAACATTACTTGTTACCTAAAGAATTTGTAATCCATTCTGATCATGAAGCTTTGAAATATCTTAAAAGCCAAGGCAAGCTGAACCATCGACATGCTAAATGGATTGAGTTCATTGAAACATTCCCCTATGTTGTCAAACATAAGCGTGGTAAAGATAACATTGTTGCCGATGCCTTGTCTAGAAGATGTGCATTGATTACACAACTAGATACAACAGTACTTGGTTTGGAATCCATTAAAACACTTTATGCTGTTGATGCTGATTTTAAAGAACCTTTCTCTCGTTGCATTGATGGAAAAGGTTGGGATAAATATTATGTGCATGATGGCTTCTTGTTTCGGACTAACAAAATATGCATTCCAGCTTGTTTGATTCGTCAAGTTCTTTTGCAGGAAGCACATGAAGGTGGACTAGCAGGTCATTTTGGTGTCAAAAAGACATTAGACATGCTCTCTTATCATTTCTTTTGGCCACATATGCGACGTGATGTCCAGCGGCACGTTGGGTGCTGCATCGTTTGCTTGAAAGCTAAGTCCCGGCTCAATCCCCATGGTTTATATACTCCATTACCTATTCCACATGTACTTTGGGAAGATATATCTATGGACTTTGTTCTGGGGTTACCTCGGTCTTAGAGGGGGAGGGATTCTATTTTTGTTGTTGTAGATCGCTTTTCTAAAATGGCACATTTTATCCCATGTCATAAGAGCGATGATGCTTCACACGTTGCTGATTTGTTTTTCAGGGAGATCGTTCGTTTACATGGAGTTCCAAAGACTATTGTTTCAGACTGGGATACAAAATTTCTCAGCTACTTTTGGAAGACATTGTGGGCTAAGCTTGGCACAAAGTTGTTATTTTCAACCACTTGTCATCCACAAACGGATGGGCAAACGGAAGTTGTCAACCGTACCTTGTCAACCATGTTGCGTGCTGTGCTGAAAAAGAATTTGAAGCTCTGGGAAGACTGCCTTCCACATATTGAATTTGCTTATAACAGGGCAGTCCATTCCACAACAAACTTTTGTCCATTTGAAATTGTTTATGGGATTAAACCGCATACTCCCATGGATCTTTTGCCTTTACCATTGCAGGAACAAGTTAACATGGATGCATCAAAGCGATCAGACTTTATCAAGAAACTACATGATGAGACAAGGACAAATATCGAGAAGAAATCAGCAAAATATGCAAAGCAAGCAAACAAAGGTAAGAAGAAGGTTACAATTCAGCCAGGAGATCTTGTATGGTTGCATCTACGCAAGGATCGCTTTCCCCAACAGCGTAAGAGTAAGTTATCTCCTCGGGGTGATGGTCCGTTCAAGGTTCTCCAAAAGATAAATGATAATGCTTACAAAATTGAGCTGCCACCTGAATATTCCAATGTGAGTACAACATTCAATGTCAAAGACTTGCTTCCATTTGTTGGTGAGCCTGAGTCGAGGACGACTCCTTCTCAAGAGGGGGAGGCTAATGAGGACATGCCTAGCATTCAGTCATCTTCAAATGAAACTCCACTTGATATAGCTGGTCCAATTACAAGAAGTAGAGCTAAACAATTAGAGAAGGAAATTCATTCTCAGGTGAACGCTAACCTTATGTTTAATAATCAGTTTATGTTGAATGAGCCTATGCTTTTGAATTCTTGTTCCAATATTCTTAGGAATGATGGAGTGTATGAACCAGCATGGGATGAAGATAGATTCAAGCCTCTAGACATCTGAACCAAGAAGCCTATGGTGTGCATGAATAAAATGGTGGTTCATCACCTTTGCATGGGAATGCAACCAGAAGCTAGATGACTGACACATGGTACGAATTCCAAGCATCACTGCAGACAGAATACAAGGAGTTAGACGGTGTTCTATAAGTGGGTGGAAGCATCTTCAAGTCTACTTTCCAGCCCATCAAACGGCTCATTATTTGGAATTCCCACTAAGGAGTTATGCTCATTTTAGTGACTGCTGCCAGAAGCTGAAAAGACGCGCGAACCAGCCACGAAATCCACTAGTGCATGCGCATGCTGCCATTTACTCAAAGCTGAACGCCTCTATCTCTATATATATCTTGTACTAGACAATGAAAGGACAGATTTTTGATTGACTGAACTCAGAATACACAAACTCGTGGAGTTTTGTTTATGCGTGAGTCTTGAGAGGCTTACAACACTTGTTCTTTCGATTCCTGAGGGAGTTGTAGAACGCCGAACTGCGGTTCCAGTTCGTGCCTTCACGTCTATAGGGTGTGACTGTGTGGGCTGTTTCGTCGGTACGTGGAAGGGTGATTGTCTCGGTAGTTCATCGCGTGGACAGCCTTGCGGTGTGCTACCTCTTCACCAGGTCACACAGCGACAATTTATCAAGTTCGCAGATCCTACGAGAAGATCGGGCCACAACAACTTGCTACACGTGCTGCATAGGCGTGTGCATATCATCGGGCCCCGAGCTTTCATTGTCTTCCTCTGTGGGGCTAGGGGCTCGGCATCGGCACTTACCCCTTTCTGTCGGCTCCTGCATGGATCACGATTCATCAAGTCGTAATGCATAGTCTATGAAAACGTATGGAATTGCTTCGTTGTAATTCATTACCTGACGTTGTTCCGGTTCGTAATCCGGATCAAGCGCCTCCAATGAACGGCTTTCTCTTTGCGGAAACGGGTGTGGATCGAGCGGATCCTGCCACCTGCCATCTTTCCAAGCCCCTTTTCCAATCCTAGGGCCATCATCGTCTCCACTTTCAGACTCGCCCGTCGCGGATTGGATATCAATGTCGTCTTGGGTCTCCAACTCCATCTGGGATGCAATTTGTCGAAGCTCATCTTGCAGTTCGGCGTCATCCCTTCGTGGGGAGGATGACGACGGAGAATCCATCTACGACTTCTAAACGGATCATGAAGTATACATTCAAATTACAATTATTTTGAACTGGTTATGGTAATACAAAATATCATTATAAGAAATGCATATGACATTCAAATTACAATTATTAGAGAGTACATTATTAGAGTGTACACTACAAAAAAAATAAGAGTGTACATTATTAGAGTGTACGAAAAAATGAACATGACAATACCATGAGCATATGACATTCAAATTACAATACTTCAAAAAAATTAGAAATAAACATTATTAGAGTGTACATGACAATATCATGAGCATATGAAATTCAAATTTCAATACTTCAAAAAAATAAGAAATAAACATTATTAAAGTGTACATTACAATATCATGAGCATATGACATTCAAATTACAATACTTAAAAAATAGATATTATTAAAGTGTACATTACAATATCATGAGCATATGACATTCAAATGACAATTATTTTGAATAGAAATAATACAAATGCACATTATACAAATGCTACAAATTTGTAGAACTAGTTCCAATAAATTCAGAATTACATAACTTAATTGAACTTAATTAATTATTTTTGGAAAACCCTAAACAGGGGCTGCCAGCTGGGCCCCACTGGTCAGTGAGAGGCCCAGCCCAGCCCCAGCACCCGCACACCATGGGCATGGGCATGGCCACGGCCAAGCACGGCGGCGGCGGCGTTCGGCCGGCGCAGGGCAGGGAGGCGAGGAGGTGAGGAGGCAAGGCGGTGGTGGGACGCTCGGCAGGCGAGCAGCTGCGGCGGCGCAGCTGCGGCCCGGCAGCGGCGGAGCAAGGGAACCCAGGGGGAATGGGTTGGGGAGGAAGAGGAGGTGACGGGGAAGCTCACTGCGGCTCGATTTGGACGGAGGGCGGCCGCAGAATAGAGAACGACGAACGGGCGGCGCTCTGGCGGAGGAGCACAGCTGGCCTCGGCGGCGCAACCCCGATTCGACTGAGGTTGGGCTCGGCCGAGTTCGGGGACGGGCAGAGTAGCTCAAGCGCGAGGAAGAAGAAGGCGCCGCCAGTCGAGGAGGGGGCCGCCGCAGAGGCGCCGCCTGTTGAGGAGGGGGGCCGCTGCGGAACGCGCCGCCAGTCGAGGAGGGGGCCGCTGCTGGGAGGCCCCAAGGCGCAAGGAGGGAGGTGCGGCCGCGGAGTCTTCGGCCCCGGGGGGGGAGGGCGGCAGCGGTGCAGGCAGGCGGCGCGGCGGCGGGACGGGCAGGAGGAGCGGCGACGGGGAAGAGGCACGAAAAATTTCGGCAGCCTGACGGCGTCCCGCTCGCTCGATCCGAAAATGTTTCTAAGTCCCGGCTCTGGAGATATTTATAGAGCACTATTTGTAGGGGCGGACCGGGGCGTCACCCACCCCTAGAAATCGATTTTGTAGGGGCGAGTGACACCCCGCTCCGCCCCTACAAATGGTTTTCCATTTATGGTTGAAAATTATAATAATACAAATAAAATAGTAAAATAAATGAAAAAATTGTGAAAATTTTACCATAGAGTTATTGTCACTTGTGTAACATATGAAAAATATCTAAATCATATTTCCGTGAATATATTGAATAGAAGTGTTGAAACAACAAAGTATAGCTATGTCATACTTATATCTCATATAACTTAAGGCAAACTTTGTGCTTTGAACACTCTTCAACACTAAACATGTTGAATTGTATTAATTATATTTTTCACGTATTCTACAGCTCACTAATTGGCTATGGTAAAAATTTCACATTTTTTTAAATGTTTTGCAGCTCTTTTTGAATTAAAAGAATTACCAGAATAATTTTGAAAACAATTTGTAGGGGCGGACCGGGGCATCACCCGCCCCTACAAATCAATTTCTAGGGGCAGGTGGGGGCTGGCCCGCTCCTACAGATTGTTTTAAAAAAAAATTCGGTAATTATTTTAATCTAAAGGAATAGTAAAACACATGATAAAATAGTGAAATTTTTACCATAGTCATATTGTGACATGTGTGATACATGGAAAATATTAAAATCACATTGCAATGTATATAATGAATAAAAGTGTTGAAACAATAATATAAACATATGTCACCCTACTATCCCATACCATTTAAGACTGACTTTGATTCAGAATCTCATAAACAACAATCTCAAAATCTAATAAAAAATTAGGCTAATGTTTGAACAATTGTATTATCATAAACATATTACAATCACTTTCGCACATTAATACAGGAATGCACGATATATTTAAGCGGTAACAATTCTCGATTCACCATCTTTGCGCACCCAAGGCTTCTCATCTTTTTTGATGCCCGCTTCTATAATTTTAATCTTCTGTGAAGAGGTTCATTTGATCATACTGATTGTATTCTTCCACATCATCGATTCCCTCAACTCCTATGATATCTTGTTTTCCAGGGACAACAATGTGTTTTGTCTTCTTTGCGGGATCAGCTACGTAGAGTATCTGTGCGACTTGTGAAGCAAGTACCCATTGGTCGTCTTTATATCCAATATTGTTGAGGTCTACAACCGTGAGTCCATATCCATCCACCTCAACACCCTTCGGATGTTTGACCCAACGACACCGAAAGACCGGGATTTGTATATTGGAACTATAGTGCACTTCCCATATATCTTCTATGACACCAAAATATATTGTATTTTGTCTTGTTCTCTCGTCTAAGGCTGCAATACGAACACCACTGTTCTGGGACAAGGTCTTCTTGTCCTTGGCAGCAGTATAGAATAGATATCCATTAATATTGTACCATTGCCATGATGTGACCTGGCTAGATGGACCCGCTGCCAATCTTTTGATTGTTTGTTCCTCCACAGACTGCCCATCTGGTAGATGCAGGTCCTTCAACCATGCAGTCAGTCGACGCTTGTGTTCTCTCATGATCCAATAAGCCGAGCCACCATTACTTTCTGCACGAATCATGCTCAAGTGTTGATTGACTAAATGTGTCATTATCGTGAGGTGCTGCAAGATGCTATAATGTGCTTGTTGCACACCTTTGAAATCTTTGCCGATGAAGATTTTTCTCCCAACCATGCCCACACCTTCCAACCTCCCCAAAAAACATGGAATTGGCAAACCAAGGGACATGTTATCCTTTAGGTAACCTAGGCAAGACTCGATGACTTCCTTGGTATTGTATCCCTCTATTATGGACCCCTCAGGATGAGCACGATTCAGTACATATCGGTTGAGGACGGACATAAAACGCACATACGTCCACATTTCATGAAGGTAAAGTGGACCAAGTGCCCATATCTGGTCGACCATGTAAATCATTAGGTGTTCGGTTATGTCAAAAAACCTCGGAGGGAAGCACATCTCGAGCTGCGCCATAGTTTCTGCAATGAATTCTTTGAGATCCTGCAACTCCTCTTCATCTATCACCTTTTGTGAAATCCTATTGAAGAAGTAACACAACCGAGTGATTACCATCCTTACATATACTGGCTTGATTGCTCTGATTGCAATCGGGAGGAACAACATCAGCAACACATGACAATCATGACAGTTATAGCCGCATAGTGACAAATCTTTCATCGACACTAGTTTCCTTATGTTGGACGTGAAACGACTCGGGACTCTAATCCCTCTTAAGCTCTCGCACATTGCCTTCTTCTCATCACGTGTCAAGTTGTAGCTAGCTGGGGGAAGTTCATATCTACCATTCTCTTTCTCAACAGGGTGAAGATCTTTTCTTATCTTCATGGCTACCAAGTCCTGTCGTGACTTGTACGTATCCTTTATTTTGGCAGATGTCTCCAGGAGGAGCCCAATTGTGTTACCAAATACATTCTTCTTGAGGTGCATACCATCGATTGCATGGCGGACCTCAAGATCTGCCCAATACGGCAAGTACTTGTAGAAGATGGACTGTTTCTTGAATGGTACGCCTTCGATAGGTACCTTATCTCTCTTTCTCTTGTTCCCATCTTTCTTCTTTTTCCCATAAATGACCTAGACCTTTCGGACCATATTGAAAACTTAATGCCCTTCAACCAAGAAGCATCTGTATCCAAGGTAAACTACCTTCCGAGAACCCTCAAGGAAAGACGATACAGTGCCATCCATGCACACCGTGCATCCCGTCCTACCTTTGATCTGTCCTGACAGGACAAACAATGCCTGATAATCATGGATGGTGACGAATATAATAGCTCTAAAATTAAAGGGCTGCCGTGCAAAACCATCATATATATCGATACCCTCCTTCCATAAAGTTTCCATCTCTTGCATCTGAGGCTCAAGAAAAGTGTCTATATCAATTCCAGGATGCTTGGGGCCCTGTATAAGCACGGATAATAAAAGATATTTCCTCTTCTGGCACAGCCATGTAGGTAGGTTATACATCATCAGTATCACTGGTCATGTGCTGTGGGTGCTACTTCTTTCACCAAACAGATTCATTCCATCCGTACTTAGCGCGAACCGAACATTTCTTGGGTCATCCCCAAATTCCAGATAGTACTTGTCATCGAATTCCTTCCACTGCCGAGCATCAGCTGGATGTCGGAGTTTTCCGTCACCCTTTTTGCGCTTATCTGAATTCCACCATCACATCAGCTCAGCATCCATTGGGTTCGAGAAGAAATGGCTAAGGCGATCGGAAACTGGGAGGTACCACATAATCATGGCGGGAATTCTGCTCTGCTTCTCAAAAATGCCTAAAGTAGCGTCATCTAACTCAACGAAGGCCTTCCCCTTATTCACATTGGTTGGATCTTGATTGTCATCACCACAGTATCCATCATTGTTTTTGTACCGACTTACAGAATATACAGGGCATTTCTTCGGGTCTTTAAAAGTGTCCCCACGATACAATATAAAATGATTAGGACACGCATGGATTCTTTTCACACCCATGGCGAACGGGCTGACAAGCTTCTTTGCTCTATATGTGTTGGCTTATTTGGCTTTGGAAGCAACCAAGCCAAGATACGCAGCAGATCATTGAAACTACCATCTGACCAACTATGCTTAGCCTTCAGAGTCAACAGCTCAAGTATGAAACGAAGCACAGTCCAGTGTTTCGGGCATCCCTTCGAGCGGTCATAAATAACTTCCTCAGCTGATCTTTTCACCATCTCCAAGTTTGCTAACCCCCGATCACTAGCAACCAATACCTCCCTTTGGTGTGGCGCAACAACTGGCCGAAAAAATTACCGTCGTCAAGTTCATCATCACTACTATCACCATCCATGGGACAGTCGACGTCATCACCATGGGGTCCACCAATACCACCACCATCATCATCAACATCATCATCATTGTCGTCGACACCATCATCATCTCCGCCGCCGTAAAAATAAAATGAACCAATCTGTTAAAATCCTCGTCTTGTACAATTTCATCAAGTGGATTATCCGCCTGAGGTGGAGCATCCGTCTCGCCATGTTTCTTCCAGACCGTGTAGTTCTTGACAAAACCTCTCACATTCACATGCGATCTGATTGTAGTTCTGTCGCTGAATACTCTCAAATTCTTGCAGTCATTGCATGGGCAATGCATCAGCTGTGTCTTCTCATTTCTTGCATAGTTCTCAGCAACTTGAACGAATTTGTTAAGCTCTCCACGAAAATAGGCGTCTCTCCTTTTTGTATGGTACATCCATGTCCTGTCCATCTCTGAATAGTAACAAATAATTAAATAGATTAAAACAAGCTACTATTCACAAAAATAATTAGGAAAAACATAAATTCTTTCCTCCAAGTATAATACGCATAAATGACATTGAAGATATATTAATCTGTAAGCGTACATATTGACAGAAAGTAATTTAAATAGTACTAAATAAGAAAGTGAAAACCAAACCTATTATTGTAGCATAATATCTTGCGAAAAAATTTTATCATGCATGTGTATAAAAATAGGGGAAAAACAAATCTTCTTCTCTCTCCTCCATAGATATAGTGACTAATTTACTAAGGAATGAGGCTAAAACATGTAGATCCAATCCAAATGATTAGATAATCTTGTTCTTCTTCTAAAATAGCACAACTTCATCCAAAAGTTTGAGGCAAATGGTGTCTCAAAAGTCTAAACCACACCATGGAGATCTAGAGGTAGAAAGAGAGAAGGAGAGCTCCATTTGAGCCACAAATCCAACAAAAGAGCATAGGAATGACAAGAAATTGGCGTCAACTTACCTTCCAAAGCCTCAACTTTCAAGGAAATCAAGTTGAAAACATTCCCCCCTCTTTTCTCTTTTTTTTTTTGATCTTGGGGAGCTCCTCTCCCGACCAAACAATGGGGGGTCGAGAGGAGGAAGACGCCCATATTTTTATAGCCATTTTCAGGGGCGGGTGGGAGGGTGAGCCGCCCCTGAAAATGTTATTCAGTTGCTATAGTGCGCGCGACTATTTGTAGAAATGGATGACTTTTTTATTTGCTCTTTAAAAAATTCAAAATGTTGCTACAAATCATTTTTTAGTAGTGCGCGCGGCTAAGAGTTGTAGAGCAGCCGGCAGCAGCAGTGCGAGGGTCACATGAGAGAGGAAGAGAGATGCCAGCAAAAACGCGTAGGAGTGTGGCTAGTAGTTGGACGCATGGTGCTGATGGCCTGACATGGTCATGTGGCATGGCCAGCAAGCGCGCGGCGTCCGAAGTTTTCATCGCGTCTGACGCCCGCAGCGAAGCATTTCCCAAATATAGGCTTTTTTAGTTGTCTTTAAAATTTCAAAATTTTATAAAATTTTTCATCACATCAAATGTTTCAACACCATAAATAAAATATAGCTAAATAAAATAACTAATTATACAGTTTGTCTATAATTTGTGAGACGAATCTTTTAAACTTAATTAACCTATGATAAAATAATAATTATTAAATACAAACGAAAGTACCACCGTACTTAATACATAAAAGTTTTCGCATCTAAACATGCGTCCGGACGCGCGTCTCGCTCCGAACATGAGACGCGGCACAATTTTATCCACGTAACCCTAGTACTACCACCTTCTAAATTAACTTTATCGTCTTTCATCTCACCATTTCACTCTACCATTCCAATATCCACACACGACCCGACCAAGCACGTAGCAGGCAGGCCTGCGCAGACGCGGCCCGATTGCTGACCTCGCTACTTCCCAGGCGAGCACACGTCGCCGTCAGGCACATGGCTTGCGCCATCCAAGTGTAGCCACGATGGGTGCCCCCCCCCCCCCCCCCCCCCCCCCCGCAACCCCTGCAAACTCTTCTGCTCTGCCCGCTGCTTCAGTTCACATCCGTTCCAATCTTTTAGGCTGTGTTCCTAGAAAATTTGATGGAGACAGGATCCATGGAGGTTATGCCCAGATTCGTGGAGGTTGTGCTCGTATCCACCGAATTCTCTCCTTCCAAACCATATATCCCTAGCAGAGGAGAGGCCACGTGAGACTTCCTTTCGCTTCCCAATCATGCCGCCATTGCAAAATACTCTAGCAAGAGGCTCGGATCTAGAGGTGTGTGATCTCGCAGTTAGCCCCGAGGTAGAAGTCTGGCACCGGCTTTCTCACTGAGAAGGTGGTCGAGCAAGTAAAAGCCCCCTGATTCATGGTGGAGGAGGTTAATCCGAGGCGGGTGTTGACGCTCACAAACGACCATTTCTGAGCGTTAATATTGTCATAATAAATGAACGGACATGCATTTCTTACACTCATGCCACTAATAAATCACCGAATTCCACATGTCCCTCTAAATTTCTATGAGTGCAGGATTTAGCTGAAAATGGAGGGCAATCACACCCTTTGTACCAAGAAGCAAACACCGATCGATCAGACGTCGCCACACATGAACTAAAAGGCCACCAGAGAAGAAATCTAGCAGGAACAAAGCCGAGTCATACACCATTGACCAGTGGGCCCTGAGAACAGCCCACAGGAAAAAGGAGAAGGTCGGTCGGCCCAGTGGGAGGTCGGCCGACCGCCCATGGGCCCCACCGCCTCAAATCTTCGACGTGGCAGCTCCTCATTGGATGGTGAAGTTGGTTCCGGAGGTTACCTGCTGATTCCACGGCCGAGGAGAGGGTGGCTCCCCACTATATATATGAGGGGAGGGGCTCCATTTCTACCATCCCATCATCACAACATTAACACAACACTCATCCAAGCAAGAGAGATGTAGTTAGCTTCTCTTGTAGAGGTCTTAGGACTAGAGGAGTTTGGGTTCGAGTCGTAGTTCAAGGCCTTGGAATCTTCATGGAGAGTCGTGTATCATGTCTCTGTTTCATCTTCCTTAATTGGACGCTCTAGAACTAAGGTCCCGGATAGACAAGGGTGTCCTTGCGCAAGGCTAGAGTGGTGCTCGTGAGCGTAGGCATGGTGCCTAGGTTGATGACCACGTTTGAATGCGACTTTACCCCACGGTTGGTAGAGGTAGCCGGCAGGTGGTGACAGCCCTGTCCGGTATCGAGTAATCCTCCACGTTCGGGTAGAGGAGTAGGAGGTGCATAAAGCCGTCGGATGTTCAGGCTTCTCCTGTTCATCTGGTTGTGGTCTTCCTAGTCCATTGATCAGGCTTTTTTTTGCTGTGAACGACTCAGTTCAGTTGCTCACGAGAGTACGATAGAGTATAGCCCTAATTATCCTTGATCTTGCTCTTTCCTCTCCGACGTCCTAGGCATGTTATCCAGTTGTGCTTGTGTGATCGCTACCCCCTTTTTACCATGATAATTATTCTCCTGTCCGGGTCATCGACATTGGTCCATAGTGGTTCCTCCTAACTTAATTAAATTCTATATACCGCCGTCTTCCCTGCGGAAATATAAATGACACCCCGGGTACTCTCGGGTAAAATGCTACGGCGGTACTCCGTGCGCTTATGGATTTATTCGTGGCCCATAATTTACCTGCCACTCCATTGACGTCTGCGGACGCCATCGCTAATTCCCAGTGGTGACGTTGGTAGGCGTCAACAAGCATTTTTGGCGCCGTTGCCGGGGAAGGCATAGGTTAAAAGAATTTATTTAAGTAAGGAAAATCTCTATGGTTAGTGGCCAGTGATCTGGCAGGACAACCATGCTGTCTTCTTTTTGTGTGAAGACAGGGGTAGTCTCCGATCAACTTCAATTCGCCAACGAATTTCACGACGAATCCGAATTGGCTTCAAGACAAGCGTGATTTGGCACTCTTGATTTCGAGAAGTCAACACTTTGGCAATTGAGTTGATCATGATTGCATCCACCCTTAGAAAAGGCTCGAATTCTCTGTTTGAAGAAGTGCTCTATTGTCGTTGCCTGATCACCAATAGCAATGAGCACTGCATCAATCGAGAAAGCGACCACATTATGGTGCAATATAGGTAAGTAATTTCTAACATTTCAGGGGCAATACTACGGGACGATATGTATCATGAGAAGTTCAACCCGATCAAAAGAGGACCAAATGATAATCCCGAAGACCCCAGACACCACATCGAGGTATGAATTCTTCCGACAATTTTCATAAAGCGGTGTCACACTTTGGAATTATTTCATCGAGCTAATCAAGGTTGACGGAATGGAATGTCTCGTTCAAAAGACTCTAAACTTTGAGCCCTTGCCGACAGGTAAATCGGTAGTTATCCCATATTTGATTTCAACCATTGCATGTTTGAATTTCCCTCAATTCCATTTGCTTCCTTGCATGAACATTGCATCTTTTGCATGAAAACCCTTGTAATTTTTTGTTTTCTCATCTTTTGCTTCATAAACCCCCATGAATCTTGGAAGTAGACAAGTGCCCAAGGGGCAATTTTGGAAGAAAATGGCAGCCACAAAAATTTGGAGTGTAGTGCATGCATGAACTTGGATGAATTACATGTCCAAATGCATTTGGGGCCACTCCTAGGCCTGCACCGGCCTACCCCTGTGCTCACTCATGCATTTTTGGACCATGTGACAGCCATTATGAATCACTGAAAAAAGGAGGACAAAATTGGGACCAGCCACAAGCCGGCCGACTCCTTGGTCGGCCGACTTAGTGGTGGCGCTCCTCTATAAGAACCGGTGCACAGGGAGCCCATGGCACTCCCTCTGCCAATTTCTACCAGTTTCACTCCGAGATACTTCTTCCTCTACTCTCTTTGCTCTTGTTTCTCTCCAAGTTCATAAGAAAAAGAAGAAAAAGATTTCCCCCTTTTTTGCATTCCCATTTGCATCTCATTTGCATTTCGTGTTTACCTTCTTCTCTTCACAAGAACTGTGGTGGTACTACTACCTCACAAGAATGATTTTGTGGAGTGTTATCACCCACAAGAACGATTTTTGTGAGAGGCAACCATGCCCCACAAGGACTACTAACTCTTGGACAACTGATTTTTTTTACTAACTCTCACATAATCCTTCCGAGTGTTTGGTTTGTCTGTTTGCTGCAATGTCTTTCAGGAACATCGGAAGGAAGGTGTCGGGAGCGCTCAAGAAGGTGACCGGGTCGAGCTCAAGTCGATCAAGCTCGCATTGCTCGTCCACCCCCATGCCAGGCTACACTCGTCAAGATGAACAAGCTGAGTCCTAGGCACCAGAAGAGCAGCCAGCACAACAACAAGAAGAAGAGGCGCTGAATGACTCCCACCTCGACATTCGAGGGGAGCGAGAACTCCAAGCATACAACATCCTGAAGGATCGAACCTTCGGTCATACATGGGAGTTCGATGAGGACCTGCTGGAAAAGACAGGTATGAAAGCTGAATTTGCGAGTATTTGGAAAGCCGTGGGTTGGTCTTCATTTGCTGAAATTTCTGAGTTGGGTTCAAGAGATTTAACCATTCAGTTTCTTTGCACTCTTGTGGAGACAAACAACGGGATCTCATTCCGATTTTTTTGGGAGGAATTTTCTTTGTCATGGAAAGAGTTGAGTACTATTTTGGGTTGTCACCATAGGTGTAATCTTGATCTTGAGCAAGCAAACAAGGGTTATCACCGGGAAAGTTTTTGGCACACCATCTCTGGGTTAAACATGTACACGCACCCCCGTTGCAATGATATTCAGCATCCAACTTTACGTTTGATGCATAAGTGGGTTGCTCTTACGTGTTTTCCTAGAGATGATGTCCGGACAGTTCGTATGGACGAACTTCGTATTCTTTATGGCATGGTGAACAAAATAAAAATTGCCCCTGTGCAAGAAATGGTTCGCCAATGGCTCGGAAATTTTCAGATGTCCAGAGCAGTTGAGTGCACTTATTTGGTCACAAGAATTGCCACAAGTTTGGGTGTGTTGAATTGGGCTTGATTTTCTTTTATCACTACTCCACGCCCATCGATCGATTTGGCATATTTAGTTCAAGGACATACTCTGAAAAGTGCTCCAGATGGCTCTATTATATTTTTCTTTCCCGGCTATGTAAACAAGATTCCGCTTCCTAACCCCTGGACTTCGTTTATATAAAAGGCGTGGTTATACTTTTGATTTGCAGCCCGCTGAAGTACCTCGCAGGAGTAGTGTGTCAGGAAGGATGACTAGAAGCCGATCGCGGAATGCTACGATGGATATGCCACCACTACAACCACAAGCTTTTCATAGTTATGCAGGTTATGCACCCACTGCGGGAACAGCCGGACCTTCGTCCGGACAGTAGTCCGGTTGGGACCGATATATCCCACAACCTGAAGCTGGGGGTTCATCCTGGCAGAGCGATGGCAGCTCTGATTGGGATCAACCCGGACGAACAAACTGGGCATATGCCAGTGGTTCTAGTTCGAGCGGAGCAACTCCACTCTTTGCTGCCCGACGCTCATTTTCAGCTCGAGGTTATCGCGACCTCTCTCAGGGGTTGAGCGACCTCAACATCAGAGTCGGCGACATCGATGATAGGACGCAGCAGACCCACGGAGCTCTCACTCAACATATCCAAGATACCAAAAGATATCACGCACAACAACAAGCAAATCACGAAGCCACCATGGAACTGCTTCAAAAGCAGTATCAGGATGCTCAAGCATTCTACCGGCACTATGGGTATTACCCTCCACCCGGTCAGTAAGCCAGCTTGGGGGGGAAGGAGTCCCCGAAGGTAACATGTATCTTGCATTTGCATATTTCCCTTTTCCATCAACTTGCATTGCATGCTAAAAAAAAGTTGAGTCAGATATCTTTATTTCCCTTTAAGTGTCATTTGTTTTGTTTTCTCATGAGCGGTAAGAATACCTAAGTTCTCCAGTTGAAATGATGAACAGTTGCTCTATTTAAATTTCCTTGTCATGCATAGTTTACAACTCATATTCTCCAAGAACTGAGTTCGTTGGTCTCAAAAAGTTTATCCTGAACCTGAAATTTTGTGGGTTGCAAGTGCATGATCTGAGTCTAAGATGTTGAGAATTATGATATGATGGATTAGAGTGGCTACAAACCTGTTCTGAGCAAAATTTTACGTCCAGAACTTTAATCTTTGAAAACTACAAAATAAAAAGTTCCTCGATGATGAGAAATACCTACCAGAGCCATATGCATGAAGTCTACAAAGAAATAACCTTTCTGCATGCTGCTTGTATCTTTTTTGAGCTTTGTCAAATTTTGTGACCTTGGTGAGTTGCTTTTCATACTCTCATGATCGAGAATCACGTACACACCACCTCCACATGCTAAAACTTCCACATCGGAAGGATAGCAATTCCATACCATCCACTCACTCATATCCTCTTTTATGTTCCATATTCCATAAAGTCTCTCCCAAAATTCTCTCCAATAAGGCATGAGCCATGTATTGAAAAAAAACAAAGAGAGGGCACATGAAGGCCCATGAAAAAAAATGGACACATGAAGGTCCATGCAAAAATAAGAAAAACAAAATTAGCCATGCCCAAAATATAAGAAGGGAGAGACAAAAGCATGGAACACCTTATCCTCTTTCCACTCCATCCACCACATATCCACACACATGCACTTCTCGATCATGATTGTATGACTTGTTTACTCTTTGGGTCCGATCTTTGACTCATGCCACTAACGACCATTTCTGAGCGTCAATATTGCCATAATAAATGGACGGACTTGCATTTCTTACACTCATGCCACTAATAAATCACCAAATTCCACATGTCCCTCTAGATTTCTATGAGTGCATGATTTAGCTGAAAATGGATGGCAATCACACCCTTTGTACCAAGAAGCAAACACCGATCGATCAGACGTCACCACACATGGACTAAAAGGCAACTAGAGAAGAAATCCAGCAGGAACGAAGCCGAGTCATACACCATTGACCAGTGGGCCCTGAGAACAGCCCACAGGAAAAAGGTGAAGGTCGGTGGGCCCAGTGGGAGACCGGCCGACCTACAGGTCGGCCGACCTGCCCATGGGCCCCACCGCCTCAAATCTTCGACGTGGCAGCTCCTCATTGGATGGTGAAGTCGGTTCCGGAGGTTACTTGCTGATTCCACGGCCGAGGAGAGGGTGGCTCCCCACTATATATATGAGGGGAGGGGCTCCATTTCTACCATCTCATCATCACAACATCAACACAACACTCATCCAAGCAAGAGAGATGTAGTTAGCTTCTCTTGTAGAGGTCTTAGGACTAGAGGAGTTCGGGTTCGAGTCATAGTTCAAGGTCTTAGAGTCTTCATGGAGAGTCTGGTATGTTCATTACTTTCTCTTTATGTAATTCTTTAAGTTTGTACTAGATGCTTATTTACTCTATTCAGTACTTTGGTTCATATGCTCTTGTTATGTGTGTGATCCTTCTTGTGAGTTATGATTGTCTTGAGTGATTCATATGCATAGACTAGTCGTGTATCATGGCTCTGTTTCATCTTCCTTAATTGGACGCTCTAGAACTAAGGCCCCGGATAGACAAGGGTGTCCTTGCGCAAGGCTAGAGTGGTGCTCGTGAGCGTTGGCGTGGTGCCTAGGTTGATGACCACGTTTGAATGCGACTTTACCCCACGGTTTGTAGAGGTAGCCGGCAGGTGGTGACAGCCCTGTCCGGTCTCGAGTAATCCTCCACGTTCGGGTAGAGGAGTAGGAGGTGCATAAAGCCGTCGGATGTTCAGGCTTCTCCTGTTCATCTGGTTGTGGTCTCCCTAGTCCATTGATCAGGCTTTTCCTTTGCTGTGAACGACTCAGTTCAGTTGCTCACGAGAGTACGATAGAGTATAGCCCTAATTATCCTTGATCTTGCTCTTTCCTCTCCAACGTCCTAGGCATGTTATCCAGTTGTGCTTGTGTGATCGCTACCCCCTTTTTACCATGATTATTATTCTCCTGTCTGGGTCATCGACATTGGTCCATAGTGGTTCCTCCTAACTTAATTAAATTCTATATACCGCCGCCTTTCCTGCGGAAATATAAATGACACCTTGGGTACTCTCGGGTAAAATGCTACGACAGTACTCCATGCGCTTGCGGATTTATTCGTGGCCCATGATTTACCTGCCACTCTATTGACGTCTGCGGACGCCATCGCTAATTCCTAGTGGTGACGTTGGTAGGCCTCAACAGCGGGTTCTTGAACGTCTATGGAGGATGGGGGCATGATGTTGCAATTGGTGTTCATGGATGTTGCAATAGGTGATTATTGGTGTTGCAACAACTTATTGAATTTTTCTTGGGCGTTGCAATGAGTGATGAGGACATGACACCCATGCATATGATCATGATTGGTGCATGGCATGGAAAAGGTGTCCAGCAAAGGTGTCCAAGTCATGAAGGAGGCCCAAGGTTAATTCAGTTCGAGTCGCCAAGGTGAAGACCCAAAATAACTGAAGTTCAAGTCCACCTCGGAGTCCGGAAATAGCCCGCACCAAAAAGAACGCCCAGGTCGCATACGGAGTCCGTTTCATACGTTATTTATATGGATGAAAAGATAATTTAAAGGATCTTCCAATGGCACCGATTTCAGGCAAAAATTCATGAGGAATCAACGGAAATCGTTGAAATAATGGGACGTCCAGAATCTGCCACGGTGCTGTGACACCATCTTTTAGGCTGTTGGGCCATGTATCGAGTTAGGGTCCATTATGTACGTGTCTTGGGCGTTATGCAGGCCCCAACCGATCATATAATTAGTAGCCACTGCCACATTAGGGTTAGGGTCTTGTTTAAATCAGATTTTTCATCGAGAAACTGTCTTCTTCATTGTAACTATGACAACAATCCTTTTCCTATGAATCACCCCCCCCGTCTTGTTCTTCACCACTGTGGCGATTAGTCCTTTTGTGATCAGATCTTGAATCCCACTTTGATTTTCACTTCATAAACATCTGCAATTTCAGATTGTGTGTTTACCCTTTCTTGCTTGTGTTCTTCGATTCGCTTGCAGAAAAAGTCTTCTTGGCAAGGTCAATCAACTTGTGCTTGGTTGATAACCAACGGAGCAATGGTGTAACGGTTGCAGGACTTCGAATTGTGTATGATTAGAAGTCCGGATCGCCAACGTCACATACTCCACCAATCGAATTTACCCCTACCTCTCGGAAGATCGGACCATGTTCCCATCAATGAGTGACTCATATTATTGCATAGCTTTTCTATAGGTTTTTTCTCTTTTTCTTTCTCTTTCTATTGGATAGGAGTAAGCTACTTTTGTATTTTTGAATGTTGCACACCGTGTTTGAACACGTTGTTAATGAAGTTTTCAGATGTTGCATATTGTATTCTTAGACGTTACAAAAACTTCTGAATTAATGTTGCTTGTAACATGACACATGTTGCGGCGGGAGTTTTACCTGTTCACCCACCATCCGATACCATCTTTGAACGTCGGGCTAGCAAGTTAGAGATATAAAGGACCTCTCTAGGGTAGCTTTTCACCACATCAAGACCCAGCTAAAAATATCATACAATTATTTTGCAAAACAAATTGCTGCACATTCCTAGAGCGACCTAGAATACAACAAATAAGTCCACATTTGAAACAAAATTAGTCATCTTTGCAAATAAATGATTTGTCAAGTCAACAAATCTAAATAATTTAATTTAACAGGGAATACATTAGTGTAGAAAGTGTACAGGATGAATTCACATGTGAAATACATGGAGAATAATCCATCCACATTATGAACTACTTAAGCAAAAAAAATTAGATTGCAGAATAATAAAATAATTTGATATCATGAATAATGATTTCATGCTTGAATAAATAATTCTACATGGCACGTCCACATCATGAGCAAATTATCATTACATTATAGGCGAGCAATTTTGTCAACCTAGTAGATAATAAAATAAATAATTTAATATCTCAAACTAATTCTTCTTACAAATGAACTAAATTTCTACATAGGGCAGATACGTTAGTATAAGGCCCCCCAAGCAGTGCTTCCTGAAATGAAAAGAGAGGGGAAAAAAAGTGAAACAATAGATTTGGACTATCATACAATAACTATTTGCAATGACAAAAACATAAGGACAATAACTTTTCACTTTCAAAACAATCAAATATGCGATTATTAACATTCAACAGTAAGAAATAAATTGAATTACAAATCGAATAAAGAATATTGACACAAGGACAGAAAGAAGAAAGAACAAATGAAAAGAACACACAAAAATTAAGAAATATACATGGGAGGATTAGATAGAAAGGGAAACTAAACAAAGAAAGGAATAGAAAAATTGGAGGGAAAGAAATAGAGAAGGAGAAAGAAACAGATAAAAAAACTGTGGTAATAGCCTAGTGGGCCAAATCACTCTCACATCTGTGTCCTGCGGCCCCGACGGTAGCATTTACACCGAATTGCTCATATGGGCCTCCTAAAATCTCTCACCTCCACGTCTAATGGATTGAAACGCATCCCACCTCTGCATTTCTGTTGCCTCCCATGGCCTACGCGTTCCAGGCCTGCTGCGTCCTGCGGCCCACGCCCTGCTGCTGACAAATGGAATAAAGTTTGGATACGTGCCCGCGCCATGGCTATTCATTTGGTGGCGGTTCAAGATTTTCGGCTGCCTCCACAGGCTGATCAGCAAACGGACCACGCGTTCGTTCTCCTTCCACAGCTTCGATCGATCCGAAGGCGCCTGATAAGCAGGGACGTTTGTTTGTCCACGGACTACGGGAGCATATGCCGTAGTACGTATGTCTCAAGAGTTCCCACGTGTTCTGCATTCTTACGCAGAACTGTGGAATGAAGGAAGGGAGAGGACGGGGTATTGACTGACGTGGTCAACATATCCTCGCCGGGGCTCCTGGTCTCACATAATAGCAAATAAACAGGATGGGTTGGATGTGGCTATAGCCTTAAAACATAAAAGTTTAAACTAGGTTAGGTTAGGACGACGACCCTCCCCTCTGAAATTCATGAACCCACCAGATACGGTCTCCATTCAAGCAAGCCACTGTCGACGTGATGGTGTGCCACTGTGCCAAGATTATTTGCCAAACTATATAACTGCATATATAGTAGCCATCTAATTCCTAGCTCGTTTGTACTCGCCGGGCTGCTCTGCAGCCCATAGTGGCTGCCACAATGCCAACCATATATATTGACAATTTATTCTGTCCGAAGCACATGCTCCGAGAGTCCTGTCAAATGGCTTTGACGAAGTAAGTGGCACACTACTAAAAAATGATTCGTAGGAGCATTATTTTTTTTCAGGTAGTCAAAAATTGCGACTGGTTTCCACAAATACGAGCTGCTGGCTATTGTAGCTTCCGAGCAATTTCTGGAAATGTATTTTTAGAGGCGGTGATGCCATCACCTGCCCCTGGAAATGATGGCCATTTATAAGGTGAGTGATGGCGTCATGCCCTTACAAATACATTTTCAGGGGCGAGCTACGGCGCGAGCCGCTACTAAAAATGATTTTCATGTGCAGGTGATGCAGGATCCGCCCCTACAAGTGGTCTCACATAAATAAATTAATAACTTTTTTATATTAATTCGAATGAAGTCAAACTTTATTTTAAAATTATAGAGGTTGATGAGGCCTAAAGTTTTATAGTTTATACATTATCCGTTTAAGACGGTTTAGGATGAGAGGACTTGGCTAGCTAAAAAAATGCAAATAGCTCAAACAATTGGATCCAACAGACTAGCTATCCCCCTCGGCTGGGTATCTCCTTCGCTATCCCCCGCTCCCCACTCGGTAGATTTGCCAAGGCACTCCCGCTCGGCATCACATCCCGGGCCCACGTTCCCGAGCCGTCCTCCGCCTGTCTGCCAGCCTCGCCGCCGCGCTCTTCTCCCACGCCCCGCTCGCCTTCATCCTCTTGCCGGCATCCTCCACCCCATGGCTCTCCTCGGAGCTCGCCATAGTCTGGGCGGTGGGGTCGAGCTCCCTATGGCTGGCGCGGTCGAGGTCCCTATGGCTGGCGCGGTCGAGCTCCGCTCCCCCTGTTCGGCGGGGTCGAGCGCCGCTCCCCATATGACCGGCAAGGTCGAGCCTCCCATGGCCGGGTCGAGCATGGCCGGCAGGGTCGAGTCTCCCATGGTCGGGGTCGAGCTCCACTCCCATGGCCTGGCCGGCGGGGTCGAGCGCCGCTCCCCATGGCTGGCAGAGTCGAGTCTCCCATGGCCGGGGTCGAGCTCCGCTCCCAATGGCCGGCGGGGTCGAGCTCCCCTATGACATGAAGTTAAGGGAGCAGAAACATGAATTTAGCTAGGATTCAAGGAATTTTTAAGAGACTGTTAGTTCCCTATCTTTTGAAATGCTAAATGGTTATCTAAATGGCTAGTTAAATTAGAATTTAGCGAGTCTAATTTGGCTAAGCTATTGGAGATGCTCTTAGTCCATAGCTTGTCCACATATAGAACAAAATATGCCTTATATTCTTAATTGTTACATGACCATTGATCATTTAATCATATAAATGAAATTCCTTGCATAGATATAATATATAATGGATGATAGAGGGATTTTATAATTTTGAAAATAGTGTACATTTATCCTCCTCCTTTACATGTCAACTCTCTTGGGAAGTAGCCTTAGGATTGACCAAGCGCTCTCAGTGGTTGAGCTTGCGCGGTATGCGCCAACAGTTCCTATACATGTAAGTTTGATGGTTGTTCGTAGCTTGTTATTCCCAAGATCGCTTCTGGGTTACTAGGATATGGGTATCTAATACACATATGCTGAACGGGACTTTTGTTGACATGATATGTTCTTCTTGAATGGTTGTATCTATGTTTGTCATGCCCACATCACTTGTGTTTGTTTCTCCCGACGGTTTTAAGGTCCTCCTCCAGTAGGTGTCCAATACTTTTCGATTATAGATACAGTCATCTAGGTTTGTCCTAACTAAGATAATTTACATTTGGTTTTCAATATTTAAGCAATTATATATTGATTGACATTGCAAGTTAATTAGAATCACTCATTCTAATATTTCCTTAAACTCTTCTTCATTTAAGATTTTAAACATCTTGTACATGTCGTAAGTCAAAGTGTGATTGTCATATTGCACACCATATGGATATCCAAGTGTGCTTATGTTTTCGATTTTAGGAAATATCTACTTTTATCATGTGTGTGTGGGACATGCGCATTCCAGTTGTACCCTCTCTAAAATGTTATTAGGAAGAAGCTTCCGTTGCCTTTTGTATGTGGTTCAAAAGAGTTATTAGGTAATGCTCGACACATATTGCAAGAGACACCGATGTTGCAATTATTGTTTCTTTATATTCCGCAATGGATATTGCATGAAACGGTGTTAATGTTGCGGTGGAAATTCTCCATCCTCGAATCAGATGTTAGATTCATTTGTATACCTGTCTTTAATGTTGCAAGCATTGATATCTGATATTGCAACAATTATTTATTAATATTGCGACAGACCGTCCGATGAAAAAATTCAGCTTTTGCTCTGAGATATATAAGGTTAATAATTAGTGGCACATAATAGGAGGTATGGCCACTTAGTGGGTGTAATGGACTCTGATCTCATCATTTTCGTGGAGTAAGATCGGTTTCATTTTGCCGTGTAACACAGATCATAGTCCACTAGTAAAAACTAACTGCGCACCACTTGGCTGTCCAATCATTGTAAAGATCGTTGGTACATCATCAGCTCTAGACCTAAAAAATGTGACAGTAACCACTGAAACCCAGCATATTCCCTATGCTTGGGACAATTCTTTTATCTTGATGCTGTAGGAACTTCGTCGATCACTATGTACATGCTGGACTTTTCTTTGGGCAAACTTGTATGCGCTAAACTTTATCAGGCACTACTGTTTCACCCACGTCATTCCTGCTTTTGGTGAACATTTTGTTGAAGTGTACAGTTAAATAATGTCACACTATCTAGTGTGATATCAATCAATCTCTGGCTTGAAACCTAAATTTATGTGCATTGAGATGCTGAAACGAATAAAAATTATTCCACTGCACCTAGTTTGTGGGTTTTGAACCTTGGCCTTAACAAAAAAACTGATTGTGCCTTACCATGGGTTTGAGCAAAAAAGGGAAACGAGCCTTGGGTTTCAGCAAATATTATCATCCTTTGTTCATATTGGGTTGCTATATTGTTAATTACCCTTCTTACTTCAGTTGGTAAGTAGTCGCCACCAAAAAGCTTTAGTTCTTTTTTTGGTAAAGACTTCCTGTAGGCCGGCCATATTTTAACTTGACTGCACAGCCGCATCTTTAAAAGACCTAAAACGGGGGGAATTTTTGCCCCCACATTGAGCCACGTCAGCCGGAATATCCCGGCCATCGGATCGCGCGTGGATGGCTCGGATTATCTGGAAGGCTCGGCAATTTTATAAAAAACCATTCGAACTTTATCAAAATTAATAAATAGTCCAGCCCACACTCAGTTAATTTTATAGAAACTCTCTTGAACTTTGCAGAAATAGCATTTGCTCAAGCCACCTCGCAAACAGTTTTACAGCAACCTCCTCGAGCTTTATAGAAATACAATTTGAACCATGTCATCGGGAATTTCTCAGCCATCGGATCACGCATGGATGGCTCGGATTATCCATGAGGCTCGGTAATTTTATAAAAAAACCCTTGAACTTTATTAAAATTAATATGTAGTCCAGCCCACACTCAGTTAATTTTATAGAAACCCCCTTGAGCTTCGCTAAAATAGTATTTGCTCAAGCCACCTCTCAAATAGTTTTACGGTAACCCCCTCGAGCTTCATATAAATACAATTTTAATCAAGCCAACTCTCAGGCAGTTTTATGGAAACCACCGCTAACTTTGAACGAATGCCAGCAGGGCTGCCAATTTTACAAAACTCCCTCAAACTTTATCAAAATTAAACTATCGTCCAACCACTCCTCCGACAATTTACTAACCACCCCCCCCCCCCCCGAGGTTTTCATAAATACCATTTATTCAAGCCACCTCTCCGGTAATTTTACGACAACTCTCTCGATCCAGCCACCTCTCAGGTAATTTTATGACAACCAACTCACGATCCATGCATTTTTTACAAACCCAAGCTCTACAGCAATTAACCCACGCCACACAGACTTTTACGAAAAAGGCCCTAAACTTCCTAAAAATGTACCCACAACCTGAAACATTGCAAAAAAGACCCCCAGATTCATGACGATCAACCCACGGCCCCTGCATTCTAACTAAATAATAATACCCTAAAGTTCCTATAAATTAATCCATAGCCTAAAATTTCACGAAAAACATTCCCAGCTTTCGTACCAATCACTAGGCTACAGGTCATGGCGCGGCAACGCCACCCCAGTCTTTCTAGTGTACATCAATAGAGAGCGGTTCACAGAGAAGCATTTTTTTTCTATTGCTCTCTTAAAAAAGTTCTAGTTTTCGGACCCTCCGTCTAATTCAAATTGAATTGCACAACTGTATTTCTTTTGAAAGACCTTCAAAACAAGACATCACTTGCATATATTTTAACAATATTTTTTAAATACACATAAATTGCTTACGTAGATTAGAAAAATACCAATATGAATTAGTAAAAATGCAAAATTGACTTGCTAAAGTTACCTATCATTGATCATGCAAAAAACATCAACCTACCACAACACAATTGTTTGCCATCATCCTCTAATCACATCATCCAATTATCTTCTAAATATCAACATCAATATTCACTTAACTAAACGTAGACGAGTCAAACAATATTTTGTAAAATGATGAGCAACTTTTGCAAAGTTTATAAGCAAATTAGAAAAGCATTTTCTCATATGAAAAATATATCTTTGAAACATAGTGGTGTGGGATCTTGTTTTGAAGCTCTTGTTGAAACGAGTGCAATTGTGTAATCGAATTTTGATTTGGACACTCGGTATTGAAACTACAATTTTTTTCAGAGTGGAAAGATTGCAAAAATAGAAAATTGTGATTAGTGACTTCCCCTAAAAGGAGCGGCCATACGGCGGGCCTAACTTACGGCCGGCCGTACGTTAGCCTGGTCCTTGTTTTTCTTATTGAGAAAAAGAATGTGAACAACAATGAAAGCACACCTACATAGTGGCTGAACATATGTAATGGACTTTGACATCAGGTTTTAAGTATTATGAAATTTTATTTATTTACAGTCATAATAAAAGTTGTTCCTGCTGAATTGCCCAATGATAGCAAAATTTCTACCAGACGTCATACCAAAAGGTGTAGTGATTTTATCTGTTTGCCACATTTTACCTAATTAGGAACCACATCTTGAAACATCATTCAGTAATTATTTAACCTTACCACTCGTTCCAAAACAACCACTCCTAAAGATGGAAGTTGGAGCTATATAATTTTTACTCACTACTGTCTGGTAAATATTTAAAATAAGGATAGTGGAACACAAGTTTTTGATCAATTAAAATCAACACTACGTAACTCATCAATTTTATTCCATATTTACATAACTCATCAATTTTATTCCATATTTAGTCCATCATATCAATGTTTTCTCCTAGTCGTAGCTTTGATGTTGGTGGACGCACGTTTCATGAAACTATTGGAACAATGCATGAAGTGAAATGATGGTTTCATGATGAGCTTTTGGCTCATTAGAGTAATTGGAGAGCCAAGTAAGTTATGATCGTCAAAATAAAAATATAAATGTGTCTTTACTGATGTGTATGGTGCTAGTTAACTAATTGAGGTACTATGGTGCTAGTTACTACTTCACTAGCACCAGGCACTGAGGGGGGATAGCATACTATATATTCGGAAAAGTATCGTGTTAAGCAGTGTATTTTCCCGCACAACGATGTAGTGTTCTATAGTTTAATTTACTATACACTATTTTGTGCCTTGGCAATTTCTTGGCTAGCTCCACAAAAAACTAGTCGGGAGAATTTAAAATTAAAATACCAATGAATGTACTGTGCATTGCCACACAAAAGTTTTCATGTAACTTACCAGCAAATTATTCTGTCACATCTTGAGAATTCCCAGTTCTTCGTTTCCCAAGTCGGGTCAAATTTTGCACGCTTTAGAAAATTATTATGGCGGTCTCAATTGAGTGAGCTGCAACTGCTGAACCTTCATCAATGTAAACATCCAGATCAAGCCGATTGCTAGCAAGATGAATGTTATTAAAAAAAAACAGAGTGCTACGGCGTGGCTGTTGTTTTCATGTGCTGTGTGATAGGTCCATGTTGCCAGCACTATGTTCAATTGATTAGTATTGTTTTCAGGATATGCTGGGAATCTTTCAGGGTTCTTTCAGTTTTTCAACGTAAATACAAGGCCACCTGCTTTTGATTGTCTATGGGAGATCATTCTCTAAGAGAAGTGATTCGTTAGCTGATGAAAGTGGTTCTCAATAGTTCTCTAAGATCAACTTTATGAAAAACAGATCCAATGCGAGAAGTGACTCTACCTTTTTCAGCTCCCAACTCCTTAGTTCATTTCAGATAATCACTTCATGGAATCACATCTCTCAGAAAAACTATTTGGCAGAGCTTCTCCTTGATTCAGCCTAGAAGCTACTCTGGGAGCTTTGCCAAACATGGCCCAAAACGGATATGTTCAAGGCAGCCATCTGGATGTGATCTATGCTCATTCTAGTAGCTAGCTGATTTGGGATAAGCAAATTGTTTAAAACTATATACTGACTGCTGAAACTTTTATGTGTCCCTAGGTAATAAGTAAACAGAATGCAAGTAAAGTATGGGCCCCTCAATCATGGAATTTACACATGTGTAATCACAGCATAGAGCAATCATGTGTGAAGATTATTTGAGGTTCATAATTAATTTATGGCCAACAAAGTTTTGAGTATTAAGTTGAGCTGCAACCATCAATGTTTGAGCTGTTGTAATCTCTTTGCTTGTCCCTAGTTGTACACTTGTCGCTAAATAAGCTGCCAAGCTCAAAACTAAGACCAAAACAAGTTCATTTTTTAAGAAAAATGAAAATTAACTTCTTGCTGGTCCATAGTCGCACACTTGTCGCAAAAATAAGAGTTCACATATAAAACAAACTCAATATCATTTTTTTCTATTCACTTTAATATCTTAATTATTAGTACAGAGAAGATGAAGCCACCACTAAAACCAAAACAAGATCACTTTTCTTTAAACAAACCGAAAAAGTAACTTGTGTGCTTGTCCCCAGCCACACGCATATCGCCAAACACAATCACGATATAAATAATGTAAAAACTATTCAAATTAAACAAGCTCATTTTTCATTCACAATAATAAGGTCTGTGATGTAGACATAGAAGACGAATCTAACTGCTCGAGGTCAAAAGATTTGCATAGAACAAGTTCAGTAGCTCACAAACCGGGCACCAGCCACAGCCACTCCTTTCACCTTTTGTGGAATTCTTAAAAGCTAAGGATGGAAGGACGGCAGCGAGGCTTTTGTTTTCGGGACCCTTTGTTTCGTCACTTTAACTAAAGCGTCACTGATCACGTCCGGCCCTAGCTAATTCCTCACTCCCCGTTTGCAAATGATTCGCCGCTTTCCAAAGATATCATCGCTGCCCCCACCAAGCTTAGAAAGGAATCGCCCAGACAGCCACAGCTTTAAGCTGCTGCTAGTTCTTTGCTCGTGCTGTCGCGCGTGCAGACCACTTCCTTGCTGCTGCAACATCTTTCTTCTGGTCTTAGATTCTCTTGTAGCATTAGTCATCAGTCAGTCCATGAAGTAATAATATCAGAAATAACATGTGGGCCAGGATTCTTTTGTGGTGCCCAGAAGCTATAGGGAGTATGGCCATACTTTAATTTGGCACCTTTGGTAGAACTCATCATACAATAGCCAAATGTCATGGCCAAAGCAGACCACAGACTATTATGAAGAAAAATCTTACAAGATGTGATGTTAGCCATCAGTAGCAGTACTTTTCAGCTATAATCTCTATGATTTCTGTACTTTGGGTGTCATTTATTTATTCTAGAAGAAAAATCTAGATAATAAGTATGATCATGAAATCTTTCGCTGTAAAATACAACATAATTCATATGCAAATTTTATAGTAGTATTACAAATCATCAATATGTATAAGGTGGTCGTCATACCAGCAGACCACACAGATGTGAGATTCTAGATTCTAGAAGCCACCTATCAGACAGGCTACAATTATTAAGATCTTGGTGCAAATCCTTCAGGACTCGATGATCAATCATTCAATTTCTGACCAACCATCTTTTGCACGGAATTTAGTTCTTTTCTCACCATCAAAGAGAAAAATAGGGACAAGTGTGAATGACCTGACAAAATGATACGATATATATAAGGCAGTTGCTTGTTCCACAAGGGCATCCACTTAACCACATACTCTTTGCCGTCCTTGTCACACTATAAAGTGACACACCACACACCACCACATAAACCCTACTTTGCCCTTGCCCCAGTGCCCACTCAATAACAACACGACAGGGCTGGACAAAGCAACACATACACCCACATCTAGTTACATAGATCATGGACACAACTCGAGAGCTAGATACAGCTAACCTCCCTGGCAATGACCTGAAGACGACGCCACCGGATGGCATGGCACTAGTAGTAGTAGTTGTACATGTTGGCGTCGAGCAGCTGCGGCTGGTGGTACTGCTGGTACATGGCGGCGTCCTCCATGCTCTGGATGAGCTCGGCCAGGGACTGGAGGCGCTCGCCGAGCTCGAGGTTCATGGCCTGCAGCAGCGCGTTCTCGGCCTGCACGGCGGCGCATCGGCGCTGGACGTCGTAGGCGGCCGCGGCCATGGCGCCGTTCCGGGCGCGCAGCGCGGCCACCTGCTTGGTCAGGTCGTCCAGCTGCTGCTGCTTGCGCGCGCGCGACCGCTGCGCGGAGAGCCGGTTGGACTCCTTGCGCTTGCGCTTCCTCTCCGCGGTCACCGCGGCCAGCTGCGGGTCGCAGCAGGGCGCCTCGGGCTCGGACCCGGTCGACGGCGACGCGGTCACAGCGGACACCATGCTGGGGGGAGATGCCATCATGTTCTCCTTTCTTAGTCTCACCGATTAAATTACCTGGTTAATAATAATCACTTTCTTGCTCGATTTTACTAGCAGTTCTTGGCAGAAATCAGAACGTGAATCTCCAAGAAATAATTACTACGTGCGGTCGGTTAATTATGAGAAGACATAGAACCAGTAGAGGAAGACGACGGAGAAGGACTGGACGAGGACGGTGGATGTTATCATAAACACGGGGGATGGGAGCAGAACAGCAGCAGCATCAAAAGGTTCGTGGCACAAGCATGGACATAAGTCAGAAGAGCAGCTCAAGGAAGAGCTTGTCGCGAAAGAAAAATCCAGCAGAGTTTCCCCCTGACAAAACAAGGTACTCGAGTAGGAATTCGGACAGAGTCCCCCCCTGATCAATCAAGAAAACCCCAGCTGAAAATTTTGGCAGAGTCTCGGCCTGGACAAGAGGGTTTTGCAGCTGGAAATTTCGGCAGAGTAACGCCCTAACCAGCAAGGTTTCTGGTGAAAAATTTCGGCAGAGTGACAGCCTGAACATCTATACGAGGTTTCTAGTAAAAAAATTCCGGCAGAGTCTTGCCCTGATCAGCAAAGGTTTCTGGCCAAGAATTCCGGCAGAGTTTTGGCTGCACAGACACTTTGCTACAGCCTCTCCGACGAGAAGGTTCTCGCAGCGGATCGGAATCTCCAAGGCACAGGGAACTACAGGTGCAGGTGTCTGGAAGCAAAGGGCCTGGATGTTCAAAGATGCAGCAGGGTAGTGGGTAGGTGAGGGCGGCAGCCGGCAGAGGAGGTCAACCAGCTTCAGCGGAACAGCGTGCCGCTGCAAGGGAACTTAGAGAGGCGAGTCGAGAGAAGGGGAAAAGGGAATTGGGGTTTGGAAGGGGAGCCCAATTTATAGCCGCGGCGGCGGGGGGGAGGAGGAGCCTTGGCGAGCTTGGCTTGCTTAGGGGTTAAGTGGGGTGGGGGAAAACTAGGCGAAAGGTGTGCGGTGGTGGTGGACTGGTGGTCTGGTGGAGGAGAAAGCGACCACGGGGAAAGGAAAGGCGTGGCAGGCAAAGAAAAAAAAAAAGCAGCCAGAGAAAGCGAGAGGGAGGGAGGGAGGGAGGCAGAGCGCGTTGGAATCTCAGGTTAGGTGTCCGCTAGGGATTCCATTGGGTTTATTTGGGACTTTGGGTTGGGTGCTGGCGTGCTGCATAGCATACATGCATGTCGATAACCAGGTTTAAGGAAGGAGGGAGTAGGTTATTGATCATGAACTCATCGTGCGTTGGTTTTTTTAATCATAAAGTACAACTCCGACATTTACAACACACGCACACTCACACTCCTATAAATACATGTATGCAAACTCTACCGCTATACATTGGTGTTGCACACTTGCACTTGGCCATTTGGCGGCCCCATCCGACCCGGCACGGCACGATCACTCTGGCAAGACTAGGCCCAAGTACAATTTGGTGCCAGAACGAACCAATCCACATGCCTTTGGGCAGGCGCGAGCACGGCACTAAGGCCTGTTTACTGTGTCGAGCCGATTATATCAGGTTTTTGTAGGCCGTGCCAGTAGCGGCCATGCTACCTTCAAACTACTCCATTTACTCAAAAATATATCATATATTTAAATCTGATGGATACAAATTTGGAATGTAAACACATTTAACACATTCATTGTATTTATTCAAGTACTCATGTTCACATTTACAAATTTCAAAAAAGCTACATATATTAAGTTTAGGACTATGGGACTTTGGACCCGTTTGGTTAGCCTAGAATTCTAGAAAATAGAAGTTTGACTGCTAATTAGAGTTGTTAAATAAAGATATTTTATAAAACTAACTCTAGAGCCCCTGCATTAGGAATCCTAATGAATCTAATGAGGTCTTTGACGTATGATTACAGCATAGTTACTGTAATATTACTGTAGCAAATCATCGATTAATTACTGTTATTAGATTTACCGCAAAAAGTTGCACCCATATGTGAAATAATTTTGCAAATAGACTTCATTTAGTAGTCTATGCATATAAGATTTTTTTTTCTAGAAAATCCTAGAAGAGAGGTATGCAAACAAGGCCTTTATGTGCTCCCGTTCTGAGGTCTTGGGCCAAGCACGGCATGAGGCTCGTGCCGTGGCCTGAGGCGGGAAGAACCGTGCCATGGGCTGGCCCATATGGAAAACTATACTTTGCACTGGTGTTTGTTCAAGGAATGTCGTTGGGTCAAGTCAAGGGGTCCCATGTTTGCAGGAATTATGATATCTCTAATTGGGCCTTCAAGGAATGTTTGCAGAAGTGATATCAATTCCGCGGTTCACCTTCAAGGAATGTCGTTATCTCTAATTGGGCCTTCTCTGGAATGTTTGCAGGACTACATGATTGCAAGATTCTGTTAAACAAAGTTATAATTGAAAAAAAAATTCTTTATGAAGCTTGTTGACAGGTGCTGCTGAGGTGAAAGGTTGAACTCACATTATTTTGTTCTAGTATAACATTTAATTAATGCTTGTGGAAGATAATATTTAATCATGTGGAACATATAAAAATTTCAAAGTGAGTGGAGTAGTTTGTTCTATTAGAACAAATAATGTATGAGGAAATAAACATAATTTTTTTAATTAAACATTGTTTTGAAGAAAATGTTTGAGTAGAACAAATTGAGTAAAATGGAACAAAAAAGTTAAGGGTAGATGATTCAGGTTTTTGTTCTAGTATAACATTTTATTTATTGCTCGTGGAGCATAAAATTTAATCATATGGAACAAATAAAAATCTCAAAAAGTCTGAGTAGTAATTTATTCCATTAAAAACAAATAATGTATGATGAAATAAACATAAATGTTTTAATGAAACAATGTTTTTATGAAAATGTTTGAGTAGATAGAACAAAATGAGGACAATGGAACAAAAAATTAAGATTAACCAAAAAAGTGATGATTTAGTATTTTGTTCTAGTAGAACATTTTTTTAATGCATGTGGAACATAAAATTTAATAATGTGGAACAAAATAAACCTCAAGTCCAAGGAATTAATTAATTAGTTCCATTAGAACAAATACAATTGGTTTTTAATTTGGATAATCGATTTGAAAAGTATTTTTTCGATTTAAATTTGTTTTGCACGAAATTCATGTATGTCACTTGCTTGCATCGTACCACTTCTTTCTCCGATTGCTTCTATGCACCGTTGCATCCTAGTGGATAGAAAAAGGAATGAATGAAACAAAAGGGAAAAAACAGGTCATGGTCAGCACGTAATGGCTAGCATGAATCATGGTGTTAGGGCTTATCAGAAAAGAAAAAACAAGGTGTCAGGAGGAGCTCTCTTGCAGACGTGCACCATACAACATGCATCCTAGTGGGTAGAAAAAAGAAATAAAAGGAAAGCAAGCCTGGAACTGGAACACATGGGCGGCAGATTCTGCAATCGTGTGTTCCGACGCGCGTGAATCTCGCAGGGTGATGTGGGCCAGAAATAAATGGTTCTAACGGCTCAGGAAATACCAGCTGACAGTGAGATGTGTTGGGCTCTGTCAGAAGTTATTGGGCCCAACTCCTCTCTTGACGTCAATTGGATGGGCTGGCTTCAAAAAAAAATGGATGGGCTACCCTAAACAACTCTCTCTACACAAATAATAAGTTGCCATTTCCTCAAAAAATTGCCAAAGTGCCATTTAAGAAGCATCTTGACAGGCCTTGTGTACAGGAGTTTCTTCTGTTGGCTTCTACGTGTCGAAATCCAAAAGGTGAAACAGACAAATGTGCTGCAAAAAGTGACTTCTAGAAGCTAACGGTAGAAGCCAAAAGCAGGTGCGAAGGGGAATTTTTAGCTTCCGTAGGAGGAAATCCTGAGGGGTGCATGTATCATTGCTTCAAAAAAAAATTAGAAACACGTTATAAATGTATACGCTCATAAATGCACGTACGCTCATCCCTATAAATATACGCACGCAATCCTACCTCTATGAGCATGCTTTAAAATTAAATCAAGCGGAGAAGATAGCCATGTCTTAATAGATTTTGAAAATAAAAACAAAAACCTAAATAAACTGTCCACAGGCTGAGCTTATTTATATTGAAATTCTTTTGAAATTTCAAATATCATTTTAACTGGAGAAGATTCTTGTGAGATTCCTGTACAGGCTGTTTTCTTTGATCAGTTTGTTTGGTATATGTGGGCCTAATATGTGTTGTGTCTCATGAATTTCATAATTTTCGGCCCACTAGCGCATCAGTCTCTTTTTTCGGTTTTCCCTCAATTCTCACTGGACTGACCTTTGACGTGCTTGTTAGTGCTTCTCCAAATTCGTCCTGTACCTGTAGAAATTAATCGAATTAATACAGTTTCACCTTGGTCTCCTCGAATCTGTCGGGCAAATTATATTGACGTGTATCGCCCCAATTAAATTCCCATCGCGCAAAGCATTTTTGACAGGTGGTTCTTTTCATTATCTCCAACGTACATTTTCTTTATCTCCAGCTATAGATGTCCATTTGGGCCGCCCAGCCCGGCCCGGGCACGGGCCCGTTCTGGCCCGACCCTATATCTCAGCAAGTCATGCCGGGCCGGCCCACGGGCTCCATCATCGGCCCAAGCACGAGCCCACGGGCCGATTTCGTGTCGGGCCAGCCCGAAAAAGCAAGGTGAAGTCACCGTGCTCGGGTCGTCCGCCGCCCGCCCACCGCCGGCAACGCGCGCGCCATCCGCTGTCCGCCCGCCGACAGTGCCGCGCGCACCGTCCACCGCCCCCGCGCCGATGGCGCCGCACCCGCCGTCCGCCGCCCGCGCGCTGCCGCAGCCTGCCCGCCTGCCGGGGCCACGGCCGCGGCCCCCGCCTAGCGACGCCACTCGCGCGCCCCCGGCGGCCGCCGCCGCGCCTTGTGGCTTCCCCCGTCGGCTGCTGGCCTCCGCCTGCCAAAGCTGAGTGGAGGGAGCAGGGAGGTGAGCGAGGCGGCAGCTGGCGGGGAGCAGGGGTGGGGGTGTGGTTGTGGGGATGAGATAGGGTTGGGAGACGGTAGAAAGTTGGTGGGGAAAATGTTAGGAGTCGCTCGGGCTACTGGCAGTCAAACCATCGCACAAAGGCCCAATAACTATTTTTTGTTCCGGAACATTTTTTTCCGAACAAATTATTTGTATTGCTAGAACAATTAAAAAATTGTTCTGAAACAAAATAAATTTGTTCTATAATAAATTCGACTATGGGTCAGTTTGTTAGACTAGTTTAGGTCCAACAACATAAAATTTGTAGTGGGTGATAAGTCAGCCAGGGGTCACCCGCGTGACCCCAGCAGCACCCGTTGGTGGGGTTGGCCTGGGAGGCTGGGACTGAGGTTTATCGGGCCTTTATCGAGCCGGTTTGCTCCCTGCGTGCGGAGCCGGGCCGCTCGACGTGCTGGGATGGCGGCCCAAGGCCGGCACTATCTAGCGGGTCGGGCTAGCCTGGGCACGAAATAGTTCGGGTCAGGCCGGGCCAAAAAAAGGGCTTTCGAGTGGGCTATCGGGCCGCGGGCTTTCTGGACAACTATATCTCCAGCGAAGGTCTACATGTTCTTTTCTTTCTTTTTTTGAGTTTCCCTGGCGGCTACAGTATTTTTTTCTTGAGAGGATGGCGACTAAGGTGGTTTTTGGTAGTTAGGGTTCTTGCGTTTATGGGTGTTTGGTCAGGGATGAAAGGACCGTGACACAGGGGTGAAGTTAAGCACAAATGCCATTTGCAGGGCCGGTCACTCACCCGCCCTTAAATTTTTTAAAAAAAAATTAAAATTTTGTTTAAATGAAAGCATATAGCAAAATATATCCAAAAAAGATGAAATTTTTACCATAAGTTCATTGTAACATGTAGAAATTTAAAATAATATCAAATCTATATTTCAACGTATGTAATAATTAAGAGTGTGAAATTATAATATATAACTCACTCTACTCTCTCGTACAATTCAAGACTTAATTTGTGCTTTCCACACTTATAATCATTATATATACTGAAATATACTTTTGATATTTTTTTTCTTGTTCAATAGATCAAAATAGGTCTATGGTAAAAATTTTACTTTTTTTGATATGTTTTGCTATTTTTCTTGACTTAAATACATTTTTGGAAGAAATTGAAAAAACACTTGTAGGGGTGGATGGGGCCTCAAGCCCTCAACCGCCCCTAAAAATCAGTTTCTAAGGGTGGGTGAGGCCCCCACCCGCCCCTACAAAGGATTTTCCAATTTATTCTAAAAGTTGATTTAATTCATAGAAGCTGCCCGGATACTCCGAGTATTCCTCCGAATACATCCGATCTAATACTCGGATACTCCGGAGAATTATGTGAATCCGCCTCTACAACTTTTGAATAAATTTGAAATCAATTTTCCTAAGAATATACTATTTTTAAAGGCGGGTGAGGGGGTGACCCGCCCCTACAAATGCATTTTTAGAGGCGGGTCGGTTGCTACAGAACCGAGCACCATGTGTAGGAACGGGTGAAATTTTGGTCTGCCCCTAAAAAAAATCAAGGTGTTCGTACCAATCGTTTTTGTAGTAGTGATATTATTAGAAGAAGTAATACCAGCTAGGTGCGCGGGGACCAACAGGGAGTACGAAGCATTTGGTTTTACGAAGGAGGAAGGATGTGATTGTTTAGCTATCTTGTATGTACGTTGTATATGATTGGGCTACCCCGACCAACCATGTGCATTGCATGTCCTCATATCCTGAATACTAGTCATCCAAAAGGGAAGGAGCAGGGGGTAGACGACGACAATGACCTATATATATCAACTATCACGGCAGCGTCTATGCTCATACCTCCTGGCCGGCTAGCAGTTCATCCGAACACCTTTAGCTATGACTAAATTAAAGCGAAGATGTTGAGTAGCATACTGGTGATCGGTGGGACGGGGATGATCGGGCAGCACCTCGTGACGGCGAGCCTTGACGCCGGCCACCCAACGGCCGTTCTCGTCCGACCGGCAACCGCCGACGCCGACGCCGGCAAGGCAAAGCTCATGGAGGCTTTCGAAAGCTGTGGCGCCAGCCTTGTCTATGTAAGTTTCCAACGAATTTATGTCAGCTAGCAGTTGATATTGTCATCAGTGTTGCCGCGTACTTATTTCTATATGCATGTGTACATGCTTGCAGGGGGGCATCAATGAGCACGAAGGATTGGTGGCCGCAATCAAGCAAGCTGATGTGGTGATCTCCGCCGTCGGTCACTCCTCGCCGGAAGAGGTGGAGAGCCAGCTCAAGATTGTCGCTGCTATACAGGAAGCTGGCGGAGTTCAGGTATAAATACGTAGCATTGTTTCTTCAGACCTGAGATCTACGCACTGCATACGTGGTGACAGTACTGCCTGAATTTCGTGAGGTGATGAGTGTTTCTGCTTAACGTTGTGATAATTTTGGAGAAAAACGTGCATGCAGCGGTTTCTTCCGTCTGAATATGGCTGTAACGTGGAGCTAGCGGAGCAAATGCTGGAGCCTGCAAGGAGCATTTTAGGGGCTAAACTTCGAGTTCGTGAAGCTGTCAGAGCTGCAGGGATCCCTCACACTATCATCTCTAGCAACTGGTGTCAAGGGTTCTTGCTGCCAAGGGCCGGAAACCCAGAAGGCCAGAAGCAAACGCTCCTCCGGACAACAGTGTAACAATCTTCGGTGACGGAAAACTACAAGGTAGGACATTCATTATGAGGTACGTTACAGTCTTACAGAATTATTTAATTTGTTTCATTATACTTCATCACACCTTATATATATGTCCAATCTCCAGTGTTCTTTGTTAACGAGAAGGATATGGCCACGGTGGCCATGAGAGCCGTGGAAGACCCACGCACACTTAACAATAGTACTACATTTGCGGCCTCAGGAGAATCTATGTTCTCTGGACAAGCTTGTCTCACTTTGGGAGAATAAAATTGACAAGACCCTTAAGAAAACCTGTGTTCGTGAAGAAGAGCTCCTGAAGAAAGTACAAGGTACGAGCTCCTGAAGACCTATGTTTGTATATGCCACAGAGGAAGAATTCAAACTCTATAATATATCATTAGGTACGAGCCGAGATAAAGATTCAATCTGACACCTTGATACAGTACCTTTGGTTAGCACACAACTCATAAACTCATCACGACTCTCAAGTCTCAAGAGTGATTTCTCTTTCATACCATTATACCAATAAGCAAAATGCAACTTTGAACTAAAACTCGATACACGCAAAAAAAAACACTCACAAGTATTGTTGCCTTGAGAAAAACAGAATCCTCCATCAACACTCCTCCAAAAATCATTGTAATCACAAAGAATTTCTGGTGTGTGCGCAGAGTCCTCATTCCCTCTGAATTTTCAACTGGCCGTGGTACACGCGACGCTCGTGGCCGGGGAAGCAAAGCTGACCGAGAATACCAGCACCAACGGTCCATCGTCTGGTGAGGGTGAGGGGGTGGAGGCGACCGAACTGTACCCAGACATGAACTATGTGACTGTGGAGCAGTACTTGGATAGTCTGCCATGATGGGTCGTTGAGCCGTGTTCCATGTCCATGTGTGCCGGTGCGAAACTTGTACTGGGCATTCCGCATTTGTTTGCCATGATGGGCCGTTGGGCCGTGCCCCATGTGTGCCGGTGCAAAGTTGTTGGGCATTCAGCATTCCCACTCCTCTTTGTTGTAATGTCTTCTTCAGTATGAATTTGAAATTTATAAATATCCATTAGCTGACAGCTTTGCCTTGCTCCCTTGGGTAGCTACTGACAATGTGAATTTGGTTTAATATGTATATATTCAATGAAAGCTGAGTACCCGCAAAAAAAGAATAAAAGCTGATTGGGGCTTCATAACATTTGAACTGTGTACAGGGGCGGAGGGCTCAGTATGGCAAGGTATGGTATTCGCCATACCTTGATTTTGCTGCAAGACCCCACAAATATTCTCCTTTCATGGTTGGCCATGACATCATGTCCAAGCTGCAAATTGCTGAGCGAGATGCGTAGGAAGGAGTAGTAGTCAGGCACCGCTGCAAGGCTGAGTGCTTTTTCAGGCCACTTCATCTGTTCGTTTGCTGCTGCTTTACAATTGCAGATCATCGTATATTACATGCGTATAGATTGTTTTCAATTTGAATCTTATTCTGGTCTACTATGTGAGTTGGTCATACCTTAAATTTATTTCGTCCTCCGCCACTGACTATGTATCTCAAATAATTTCTATAAAATCTCACAAAAATATATTTTAATTATCTCTATTCTATCATAGCTCATATCATGAAAGTAGATGAAAAGTTCACATGTTTACTAGGGATAATTCAAGCTTGTAAGTGTGACTTCATTATTAAAAAATGATAATAATACCTAAATTTTATTTAAAATTTTATAAATTATTGTAGAACCATTGTATTGATGTATAAGCTTGACATAAAAGTTTCATTATATTTTACAAACATTGATGTACATATATTGTTAGTAAAATGGATAGACCTCTCACATTGTTCAACACAACTCAAGTTAAACTTTGAAGTTTACATATCCTAAAGTCTTTTCTTGCTCATATACACTTGAACTTGGGACATAGACTTATCAGAATTTGTGATTTTACAGTGACGCTTGCTATGCAAAAAGTAGTTTTCCTATTTATTAATTGACTGATTAAGGCACTCTTGTGAAGTAACTTGCAAAAAACAATAAGTTACATACCCCAATGCATTTTTAAAATGTAATAGACTATTGATATGTTGTTGGGCAGGAGTCAAAAATTATGGAACATATTTACTTTTTTACAATTTAAATGTTTTTCTGTATACTTATTGAAAGTAATTCCAAAGTGATCTATATGTGCATCTAATAAGATACAAAAAGTTCACCAGAATTATATTTAGGCTCATATGTTCCATTTTAGCCTATGGCTTGGAGATAGACGAAAAATAAAATTTTCTTCTATGGACGATTCAAACTTCTTTCTCTAAATTACCATATAATAATTACAATAATGTTTAAATTGGCTCAAATAATTCTACAAATTGATACGGCAATATAATTTTGGTCTATAAGTTTGCCATAAAAACTTAAATAGTTTAATAAAGTCAGATCATATTTTTTCAAAAAAAATACATCTCTCACATAGTTTCTTATAACTTAAGTCAAACTCATAATATTTTTGAACTCATATGCACCTCAATTATGGACACAAGCTTATGTTCACCATAGTATTAGAAAATATGAAGTTAAAACATTTTTTTCTATTTTCTACTTGGGTGGAAAATGTATTTCCATGTGGGTTTAGGGTTGTTTCCGTGTGTGTTTTATCTAACCCACACCAAATGTGTAATTTCCCTATGGGTTCAAGTTATTTCCCTGTGGGGTCTTTCAAAATCGACAAGGAATGGGATCTTACAAAATTGACAAGGAAATGCCAATTTCCCTATGGGTTCAAGTTATTTCCCTATGGGTTCTTTCAAACCAACAAGGTTCAATTATTTTCCTGTGCTTCCTTTCAAAACCGACAAGGAAATACGAATTTCCTCTTTTTTTTGCGAGAAGGGATGTAGCTTATATTAAGACAAAGTCAAAACAGTACACCCAACTTTTACATAAAGGACCCTGAAGAAGTAAAAAATTACAACCAGGATCCTAGAGGTCATCTTCCACCTCTGGACATGGAGACGAAGCTGCTGCGCTCGCCGAAGATCGCATACGAGATGACAAATCACAAACCTTGCCCATCCAAATCGATAATCGGACACCAAACATTGGGAAGCTGCAAGAGATGCTCGGGAAGAGAACACAGCTGTCGGATTCATCACTTTGGTCCATCCACTCGCCGAACCGCACCCAAACGCCTCGAATCGCATCACCAGCATCGCCGTCAAGGAGATCCAGCACCCAGGCATCCAAATCGGAGAAGATGAACACAGGAGAGGCGAACCGCGGAAGCCCCAAACTGGAAGCTCACATCCCTTCGCAGAGATGAAGCAGAAGGACCCCACCGATCCAACTCCGACGAACCCACACACGCCAGAAATTATTTGGGGGGAAAAGAAGCTCACCCATCCAATGCCGGAGAAGACAGCCGCTGCTCTTTCACGGGAGTAAAGGAAGGGAAGCACAACTTGACTCCTTTCCTCTTGCGTAATCAAAAAAACCCACATGAAAATTGGGCACCCAGAGGGAAAAATCAGTTTCCAGCAGTTCACAATGTAGAATTATTAGGATTCTTATCAAACATTTGTGCGTGTTGGAGATTACCAAATCATTTAGCGCACTGCTTTAATTTATTAGGATTTGACTAACACATGTTGAGTATTTACAGGCTGCCAAATACTGCCGAACCCACCAATGTCAAGCTTGAGTTTTTAGCAGTATTGGTCTTGCTCTATATGGCATATCTAAGGCTCTGTTTGTTTCTACTTTTCTGAACCTCACTTTTCTAAGAATCAGGATTCTGAGATAAGCCAGCTGTTTGGAGAATCGGCTATCTGAATAAGCTAGGTGTTTGGCAGTACTGATTATTTTGAGTTGATTCTCTGAGTTCAGTGGTAAAATGTCTGAAATGCCCTTGAGGCTGATGATATCTCATTTTTTGCTGAATAAGAGCATAATTCAATAATTCTTATATTTTCTGAGTATCTTTACTACACAATTATATTACTATTAGATCAATAGATTAATATCATAAATACACCAATAGATGTACCAGCACTAATTTCTAAACTACGAGTACATAATTGATGGATACAACTAAATCACGAAACCATAGTGGTAGCGATCCCATCACGAAATGCATTCATATCGACATCATCTCCAATACCACCACCATCATCTGTGTTATCATAAGTTGGACAAGGACTATCATCTTCAATGTCTTCTTTAAAATGCGGATCTTCTAAGTCACATTCCCTAATGAAATTGTGCGGGGCCATACAAGCAACTATAATCTTGGACTGCTTGTTAACTGGATAACTGGGCAAGTTCAAGAGAATGTGCCACTTCATCTTTAGAACTCCAAATGAACACTCAATCACATTTCTAAGGGATGAATGTGCATGATTAAACACCTCTTTCAATCCCACTGGTTGGTGACCATGATGCCATTCAGAAACATGATAGCTTTGTCCCTTTTAGGGTGCAAGCTAGAAATCCTTTTCTATTAGGGTATCCAGAGTCAACAAGATAATACTTTCCTGCACATCGAATTTACCTCATGTTATGTAGCAATGAGGAATTATTGATAGAAAAAATAAATTGCACCACAACTTGATCTTACCATATGGAGGATGTGGAAATTGATCCTTGTATGTGACCAGCATATCCAATAATACACAAGTGTCATGAACAGATCCAAGCCAACCAGTAACAACAAATGTGAACCACATATCAAAGTCACATACTGCCATCACATTTTGCGAGGCATACCCATGGTGGGCAATGTATTTGGGTTGCTCACTTAATGGCATAGTTACTGGTATATGACTACCATCTATAGCACCTATGCAATCTTTGAAATGCGGCCAGAACCTTGCCTCTTGCAGTTTAGGGTGGATTGTACCAAATTGTGGATCTTTGGCCTCACAATATCAAAAGCTAATCTCATAATGGAATCAAGAACTTCTGCAAAGTTTCTACTAACAGTTTGTAATGATCGACGGAACTTGTTTTTGCATTGCCTAAAAGATTGAGGTGCACCACAAGCCCATAAACACATTCCTAAGGCTTCCTTGCTACAAAATACTCTACTTGATCTCAATCCTAAGATCTCGGGCAGGAGGGCGCTCGGGGAGAAGGGCACGGGAGGAAAAAAACGATTCACTTATGGGCTACGCGAGTTATGGGCGCCGGTGGAGAGAATCAAGCCTCTAGTTGTTTTCTGGATTTCGTGCTAAGCGATGGCTTAGAGAATCGGAAAATAATTGAGGGGTTTGGGTGGACTTTTCACTTATTCTCGTCCACAATCTGCTTATAAGCAGAAACAAACGTGCCCTAAAGCTGAACTTGGAAAGTCAGTCTTTTTCAGTTACAAGTAGCCTTCTGAATTTGCATTTATTATTTTCTACATATAGAGGCATTAATTGTAAAGTCTTGGTTTTGACACAGGAAATAGAGATTCAATGACTTCAGATTGAAGTTCAAATGTGGGCATTGGAGTACTTTCACAGGAAATAGGCATACCCATGATATCGTGGATGGTTGATCCCTTTGACAGCTCCTTATGTAAATGCTGCATAAGGATTTGGTGCCCTTTAGAAGATTGTAATATCTCTTATCTAAAGTCAAAATTTGGTATGCATGCTGGAAGATTGTAATATCTCTTATCTAAAGTCAAAATTTGGTATGCATGCTGGATTTGTAGTAATATTTCTTCCTTCAAAAGTTGTGGGATACTGTCAGCATATTTTTGAGGTAGCTCAATGCATCGGCAGTCAAAACAGATTACGGTAATGCTAGCTAGGCCTCGGTCGTCCGGACGATCGGACGTTCCACCAGGCCCACCGCCCACCCATCCTATCATTTCCCTATCTGTTCTGCCTGTTGCCAGCCCTATCTCTTTCAGCCTCTCTCTCATGCGCCGCCTGAGACTGCCAACCGCCTCCAACTCATTATCTCTCCTTCAGCCTCTCTCATGCGACCGTTGGGTGCATTTGGGACCGGAACAATCGATGCGGCGTCACTCCGACGAGCCCGGCCGAATGTGCGCTGAGGCATCGCACCGACGGCACTCCGCTGAGCTCGGAGGCGACGCGTGGCCGGTGGGGGCCTGCGCGAGCTCGCGCTGTTCGCTGCACCGCCTATGGCTAGCCCGCATGGAGGCGGCGGCGCGGCCGGTGGGGACCTGCACGGAGATGGCTGTCGAAGGCATGTGGGGTTCGAAGGCTGGGGCAGCACGACGACCCGGTGGGAGGCAGCAACGAGGGGAGCTCCGGTGCAGCGGCGCATGAGGCCGGCGTCCTGTATCAGGCCGACGGCACGCGGGGCAGCAACGCTAGGTGCCTGACGGCGGCTCGAGCTAGAAGAAGAGATTCTCTTATGCTTCTTAATGTCCATGTTGCATTAGGTACCCCAAGATGTTGTAGTAGAATTTTTTCGGATGTTGCAATGATTGATTTCCGGAAAAGCTATCTCTCGCTCGGGTGATTTGAAGTTGTTGCTCACTCGATTTTCTCACCGTTGGATTTGTTATCGCGTCCGATCTGATCTATTTCCCGCAGCTGTGTGGTTTTGTTTTGTCCTACCGCTGACATGTGGGCCCACTTCATTTACACTCACTATTTATATTTGTATTTTGTGAACTGCGTATTTTACCTTTCCCCACCCCTCTATCAGATTCATTTCGCCGCCTCCATTTTTGGGTGCGGAGCTCTCCAGGTGCCCAGGTGTGGCGAATTTGCACGGGTTCGATCTGATTTCTTCTCTTCTCTTCAATTTGACCAGTTTATCCATTGATTTGAGGTCTAGATTTGTGCCTGAATTGATTTTGGGCTGGAGACGGCGCCGGCGCAAGTATGCCTGCAGCTGCGTTTGCATCTGCGCCGCCGCCACTGCCCCCTTCTTCTCCGTGGCATTCTTCAACAAGGCGTCAAGCGTGCACGTGGTGACCAGGTTGCTGGAGGCGTTGAGCTTGCTGAATTTTTTTTCTCGAGACTGTGCCTGAGCACGTTTTTCATTAAGAGGAAGAGAATTACATGACGCGACTGCGAGAGCACCCTCGTAGCGTAGAGAACAAATCACTAAGCAGGTGATAAGCGACCTAAAACAAAAGAGCATGAAAAAGAAAGGAACCCAAACAACCCTGAAACCTAACAAGACGACCAAGACGACCAAGTACAACTGAGTCTATGAGATAAGAAACCTCAACGCCATGACTGTCTAAATATACTACCAAATCAGAATAGCGACGGCAAAGCATCCGTCCGGAACATCCAGCAACGACCACGACAACAGCGGCAAAGCATCCGCTAGAGCGAAGAAGCATGGCCTGGCGGCAAAGCATCCGCCGTAGAAGAGACGAAATCACCAGTGGCGGCAAAGCATCCGCCAAATATGAACCCTGCAACAGCACAATAGAGCAGACCATGGCGAAGAAGGTGATATGAATCACACACAGACACAAGATGTTTCCTCTCCGGACGGCGCGAAGTAGATCCACAACGAACATCGGCACGTCGACGACGAGGGGAGGCCATGAACGACATCAACCATCCATGGGATGGGAGCCACCACGACGAGCCATGGGGAGACCACACCGGCAATGGGCGATACTTGGGCGCCGGCACCAGCCGCAGAACGGCCAAAAGTGCCCCCGGGCGCCCCCAGGGCACCAGCAGTGAGGAGGAGCCCCCGGGCGGGCGCCAAGACCACGGCACCCAACCGCCGGCGAACGGGGGGGGAGCGATGCGACGACGCAGACGAAGGGGAGGGCGGCCCCAGGGGCCACGACCCAAGGAGGCAGCACTCCCACCGGCCGGCGGCGAAGGGGAAGGCGAACCCAAGGTGCCTAGGTGGAGGGGTGCCGCGCCGACCGAGATCCGGCCAAGGGAGACACGGATCCGGCGAAGGAGCCCGCGGATCTGAACCCCGGCGGCCGCCGGCGACCACAAACGGCCGGAGAAGACGCGACCACAAACGGGCGGAGAAGACGACCTCAGTTTCCGGGCTGCGGGAGAGAGCGGGGAGGGAGGAAGGGGACTGGCCGACTTCGGCACAGCCCGCAGGCCGCCGCCGCAGCCACCGCCGGCCGGCGGCGGCGGCGGCCACAGGGAGGCTTACGGCGGGGAGGAGGTGGTGCCGCCGAGTCGCCCCCGTGTCGCCAGGGAGAGACGGCGGGGGGGGGGGAGTCCTCTTGGTCAATTTTCAAAAAATGCTTGCTGAGTGAGTGGATGGAACTGTCGAGCGAATCGTCGAACTCGTCCCCGACGACGGAGTACACCACACCCGCCCCCGCCCGGGCTGCGCTTGCACCGTAGGAGCCTGGCGAGCCATGCGTGATGCTCCCTGTTCTCTGCTGCCGCTGCCTCTCTCCCTGCCTCCATCCCTCTCTCTCTGCTTCTTTTTCTTTTTGAAAAGCCTCTCTCTGCTTCTCTATCAGAGCCTTTGCCACAGCACACACAACATGCTGGCCTCTCTCTCTCTGAGCTTGCTACAGCACATTGCTGGCCGCCTCTCTCTCTCTATCTAGGAGTGAGCTCTTGCTATTTGTCTTAACTGCCTTGATATAGAAATTTTTTACTCTTTTGATCCGGTTATTTTGTTTAATGTTGATTGATGTGGTCTGTTATTATGAAAATTGTTATTATGAATTTTTGTTTTATGAAAATTTGTATTACTAATTTTTTTATTATGAAAATTTGTTATTATGAAATTTTGTATTATGAAAATTGTTATTATGAATTTCTGTTATTATGCTTTATTTGTTTTCTGTAATTGTTTTGGGTTATTAGTTTGTCATGAAATTTGTTTTCTGAGTTATTTGTTTGTCTGCTTTCTGTTATTATGCTTTATTTGTTTTCTGTAAATTTTTTTTTGGGTTATTGGTTTGTCATGAAATTTGTTTTTGGGTTATTACTTTGTCTTTAAATTTTTTTATATTCTCCATTATTTTTTTTCTGGTTTGTTTGTTATTGATCGGACATATACAATTTTTGGGTGACAATAGTCTTTGTTTCACTCAATTTTCTGCTATTGTATTTTTGAGTGATTCGGGTGCCAAAATCACACATGTGAGCCAAAGCTCCAAATCACTCAAGTACGGAATAGACGCTTTGATTTAAGATGTTGAGGTGGGGATACGTGACACGATTAGCTACAAGAAAACACTGGCCATTTGATTAGCTTAAGAAGAAAACACTTGCCAGGCGACGAACGGTATGGCAACGTCGAGCCCAAAGTTCTAGTGCCTCCAGTTTGACCTGCACGTAGTGTGCTATAATTTGAGTATATATATATGGTTCTTTCCAAACTCTAGTGGGCAGTTGCCAAAGCAAGGAAAGAAGAGAAGCGCCGGGCTTGGTCAAAGCTCGCCCGCACACGGGCCGCAAGAGGGTTGGTCTCGACCGAAGCAGCGCAGGCAGGAATTTCCTTTCCATTGTAAGCCCGAAGGACGAGAAAGAGCAGCTAGCACTAGCAGACGGGACTCACGGACAAGCACGGGCGTGAAATCAACCCAGGTGGCAAATATGGCATGAGAGTTTGCCTTTGTCCGCGGCCCTCAACACAGCTCCTCCCGAAATGCCAATCTCCATCTGCCAAAAAGCCTACAACCTACGTCCGGCCGGGCAGCATGTACGAGACAGGCAACAAGCTAGCTAGTATATTTGAATTTTGAAAGCTAATCTATATCTATTACTAAAGCGAGTAAGATTTCCACCCAATTTTTTTGTTTGGTACGTTAGTTTGGTCCGCTTGTGTTATTGACGGGTGGCCCTTAGTCTACCACGTATGTAAGTCGGACCAACCCCCTCCATCCACGACTTCATCACATAGATCCCTACAAATTAACATATGGGCATCAATATGTATCCGATACTTATATCAACTTTGTCCGTAGCAACGAATGGACATAATTATCTAGTAACGTATATATACACACATATGGGCACGAAGTCGATGGATATACAACTTTAATTTGATGAATATCCAACTCACTTTGCGGGTTTTTTTTTGTCTATTTTGTCACGACACAATATAGATGCATTCTTGTGCACAAACTGACCCAATGAAACTCTAAAAGATAAACACAACTTCCATGGACACTTTGCTGATAATGCAAACTTTTATCAACAATTTTACTATTGAAAAGTATTTATCTAAAAGATAGAAGTACTAGTACTAAATCGGTGTCTCAAGTAAACATAGCTATTTGACCTTGATCCACCCAAGCAAACACTTGTCTCTTAAGGGCTTATCCAAGTAGAAACTAAAGAAAAATATTTAAATATTTTTAAAATTTAATACATATGCAGTTTTAAAGTTATAAAAAACCATCCTTATGAACGTATTCTCTCGATTCATTTTTCATAAATTAAAGTTCCATGGTCCAAGATTAATAATATTTGAGTTAGAAAAATGTTCATTTTTGGCCATCCAACTATCATCCGAGTTTGATTTTAGCCATACAACTTCAAAATCGGGTATCCTTAACCATCCAATTATTAAAACCGTTCACATTTAGCCATCCGATAGTTTTGCTTGGTGGTTTGCTGATGTGGATGACACGTGGCAGTGATAGTTTTGCTTGGTGGTTTGCTGATGTGGATGACACGTGGCAGTGAAGCCCACATGTCAGCTTATTTTTTATCTCTCCTATTTTTCTCTTTCTTCCCCTCTCTCTCCTCTCTCCAATCACAGTCCCTCTGCTCGGCGGCCATGCATGGCGGCTCTGGTCGCGGTGCCGTTCTCGACGGAGCAAGGAGGGGCAGCAAGGGGGGCAGCAAGGAGGCGGGGCTGGCCCGCGGCCAAGGCAGCCCCGCGGGGTTGGCGCGCTCTGCAGCCATCGTCTGCTCCAGCCTATTACATGCATTGGCTGCTGCCGCCCCCGCCCCTGCTGCTTGCGCTGCCTGCTGCTGTCGCCACCCCCTGCTAGAGCAGCGCCGCCGCCCCTGTTGCTTGCGCTTCCTGCTGCCCCGCCGCCATGTACTGTAGGTGACGCCTCCCGCGGCCCCTCCTGTAGCTGCGGCACTGGAGAAGAAGGAGGGAGCGGCGGTGGGGGCCGTCGGGGCAGAGGAGGAAGGAGGGAGCGGCGGCGGCGGCCGCCGGTGCAGGGGAGGAAGGAGGGAGCGGTGGTGGGGGCCTCCGGGGCAGGGGGTGCGCGTCGGCGGCGTGGGAATCTCCCCAGCCTCCCCGCCGTCCAGGTACCTCGCCGGAGAGAGGAGAGAAGAAAGAGGGAGGAGAAAAGAAAGCGAAAGAGGAGAGAGGATGGCTGACAAGTGGGCCCCACTACCATGTGGCGTCCATGTTAGCGAAACCGGCCACAAAAACAGCTTGATGGTCAAAAATATATGGTTTTCATAGTTGAGTGGTCAAAGATACTTGGTTTTGGAGTTCAATGGTCAAAACCAAACCGAGGCAAGAGTTGGATGGTCAAAAATGGACTTTTTCCTTTTGAGTTATTTGCCACAAAACTGATACGATGGGATGAGCATCAAGAGAATTTATTTTTCATTATTAATAAATTTATTTTCTAAATAGTATCAAACAGTAAGGACTTATGACCCACTCAAATGTTGAGTGTGCAAATTTCAATAAATAAAAGAAAAAAAGGAACGGATGTGTGTGATATCCACAACAGGCCCATGGACCGGGCGCAAGCAAAATCAACCCAGCAAGTGCCCCGCTTACGCAACCACGAGCACACCCCCACACACGCTGCCTACGCATACCCGAGTCGCCGACTTCTCCGCTTCCCTGCTTTTTTCCTTCTCCCCAACCCAAACGCAGAGGAGAGGACTGGGGTTTAGCGTAGTGGTGGGGTTTAGCCTGCCAATGGCGGCATACGGTGGCGGCGGCGCGCGGGGAATCACTCCTCTCCGTTCCTGCAGGACGGGGCCGTCCGCCTCAGCTCCTCACAGCGGCAGCGCTCCACCCTACCACGTGCCGGAGGTTGGCGAGCTCACCGAGGTGGTGCAAGGCGCACTCGAGATCGGCTACGGGGAGAAGTTCCTCGACGTGCGGATCGAGATGTGCGGCGAGGGCCCGGCGGCTCTCGAGGAGGCGAGCAGCCGCGCGGAAGGTGTCCACGCCTACCGGGATTCGGCGCGATTGGTGTACGGGGAACCTGCAGCCCTGCAGAGCGACGACGCGAAGACCATCTCGATGGCGGGGAGGGTCCTCCTGGCGTGCGCGCAGAAGGTGGTCTGCTTCCCCGTCGCCTGCGGGCTGGTGGTTGAAGCGGCGCTGCGAGGAGGTCGCGGGTGCCGGAGCTGGGACCGGGGACGGCGCTTATTCGACCACGCCTCGCAGCGGCGCGTGCTTCTCCTCGCGGCCAGCAGAGTACTTGGAGCCCAGGTAGAGGGGCGGAGCACCTGTTATGGCGCACTATGGCGCGCGCCATACCTAAAGTCTGAGTCCAAATTTTTTTTTCTCCTCCTCGCGCTGCATTCCGCCCACCGCCCGCCCCGCGGCCGCCTCCGCGCCACCAGCCACCTCCGCCCTCCGTGCCGCAGCCGCCCCGCCTCCGCGCCGCCAGCCACCTCCGCCCTCCGCGCCGCAGCTGCCGCCCCGCAGCCTCCTCTGCCCCGCCTCCGCGCCGCAGCCGCCGCCCGCCTCCGCGCCGCCGCCGCCGCCCCGCAGCCTCCTTCGCGTCGCCGCCGCCCCGCCTCCACCATACCTTAAATTTCATCCGTCCTCCGCCAGGTTGTTACTGCTTAGTGCACTATTTCCCTTTCCCACGTAACACCGTTGTCAAATTTTGTTGTTTCATTGCCTATTTTTGCAGGCTAGTTTAATTACTTAGAAAAGTCATTTTACTTGCAATATCTTTCTATAGCACTCAACAGCTGTGCATGTAATACTGCATAGCTTATGTTAATTTTCATGCATGCTAATGTTGTCTGTCTTCTTGCAATATTTATATGATATCTGTTTTTCTTTGCCCACTTTTTTTAGATGAACAATCAAGATAAAACTGCTGATATTGATGTTGATATACCTGGACCCATTGTGCACATGGTCAAAAAATCACAGATCTCTCATGGGGCAATTGAGTACCTAGTAATTGATGAGGCTGGAAGGATACTGGATATGATGTTTGAGTCGCAGACAAGAATGATAGTTTATATGATGAACATGCCAAGCTTCCCACCGGATAGACAGGTAAATTAAAGATAGATGTGCTTACGTACTCTCTGTTTTCAATGTAAAATGGGATATATATTGGCATACCTTGTCATAAGAACATTAGTAAGTGGGTTTCACTTTTTCTTAACACAAGTGGACAGCACTTAGATTTTATATTGCATAATGAACTATGCTCTTATGTTGTACTGATAAACTGTGTATCTATTTGTAGTTAAATTGCTGTACGTTTGACTAATATCCAATTTATTTTATTCATGATGCTTTTCTTCTCAGATGCTGTATTCTGATTTCTTGTTAAAATATATATTTATCACTGTCGGGACAGTCGGGTCATGCACTGACCTGATTGTCCAGAAAATTGAGTTTGTTAATGATGGGGAGAAAAGAGGCTTGCTACTTGATGTTATACAATACAACCAATCTTTTGTAGTATCATAGTATGCAATATTTATCTACATGTTGTATTTGAATTGGATGGTATGCCACTTATTGCTTCAAGAAATCTTATAATGTGAGCTTTTATGTTTGTTTACCTGCAGCAGACTCTAATTCTTGTCCTTTTGGTTACGAAGCAGGTAGCTGACTCATTGCGGTTTTGGCTATTCTCAAAAGGTTTCCCTGCAACAGAGATCTGTGGTGACAGAACACAGCAGGTGATTGCTTTTATCACTATTCTTGTAATTGTCGAACTGGTTCTTCAATAAGCAATTCAAATTACATATACCATGAAACGCTCATTCAATTATAATTTGAAATTTCTGCCCTGCTGCTTATATATATATATATATCCTTGTTGTGCACAAGACTTGTCGGTTCAATGTCAATTAATTTGTGACTGTGCAAAGTAGTTTAATTGTCAAGTATGTCAGAAGTTCAGAAGTTGTGAGTCATGTGGTTGTACCATATTTCAGAAAACTGTCTCCTTATTGCAGTGATACATGGATCTCCTGCATATTTGAGAGAAAAGTTTTGGAAAATTTAACTTCATTGTCTGCAATTTCTTCATGTGGGCATAAAAAATATAATAGACTAACAGTTCCAAATTCTTCATGGTTTTTACTATAAATTCATATCAATTTTCTGCTGTTCATAGAACAATGTCAAGAGAATACTTCTTTTGAACATAAGTTGATGATTGATGACACACTTGTATATTATACTGTACAGAGAATGATATTCTTATGTTGTGGGATATACTGTGAATCTTTTTTTTTTTATTAAATTCCTGTACATTTGACTTATATCCACTTTTTTCTCCAACGTAATGTTTGTTCCAGAGATTGGCTTCTGGATTCTCATCAAATGTTATATTTGTTACTGTCCGGAGGGTTGGGTCAAGCACTTACCTAATGGTGCTGATTGAGTTTGTTATTGATGGGATGAAAAGAGGCTTCCTGCTATGTCCTGTAGGCAACCAATTTGTTGGTGCGGCTAACAGAAAGGTATGCACTGATTGTTTTCTTCACGGATTAAATTTGATGCTTTACCATTTATGGCTAGAAGACGTCTTTCTAATCTCAGCTCGCATGTTTATCTAGCTACATGAACTTCTAAGTCTGTTCTATGTGGAGATGCAGTGGGAAACCGACTCATTGCGGTATTGGCTATACTCAAAAGGCTTCCCTGCAACACTAATATTTGGTGACACATGTCCAATGTATAACCAGGTGATTACTACTTTCATGTGTTAGTTTCTTTTTCCTCAGAGTCCATCAGGCCTTGCTGTTTCATTGCCCTTTTGTGCAAACTAGTTAAATCGTAAAGTAGCTTATGATGTTCAGAAGTGATTTTAAATATAGGAGTAGAACAGAGTTTTGGAAATTTTCATTTCCAATATTTTATAAAAGTCATTTTACTTGCGATAGTTTGATACAACACTCAACAATTTGGAAATACTAGGACATTTGTGGATAGAATTACCTGTAGCATTTGTAAATGTTAATATCATTTGTGTTCTTACAATTATTAACCTCTTTTTTCATGCTTTCTGTTTTTAGCAGTGTGATCTTGAGAGCGGTGTAGATATTCTTGTTGCAACACCTGGATACCATGTGGATTTTGTTGAAGGATGGTGGTTCTCTTTTGAAGGAATCAAGTACCTGGTTATGGATGGTGGTGACACTGAGAAAACAAAGATAGTTGATATGAAGAATAGATCAAAAGATTCTGTGAGTAAAACTGTCCTCTTCACTTTTCCTTTTCCATGTATGTGAAGAATAGACCAAAAGAGTCTTTTTCTTTTTCTTTTATTTTTTCATTATCTAATTTAATGCAACTGACACTAGTCACGTTGATGCATGGGAATCAAATGACAAGTTAAGAAGTGGGAAATTAGCAATAGGTGAAGTCAAATGGCACTGTACACTAGTCACATCGACGGTGTACATGGCACTGTACGTGTTGCTGTTTTCCTTACATCGTCGCATGCATGCCTGCTTTCATTAATTGTGCTGTGCGGATGTCAATTAATTACGGGTGTGACTCTGTAGCCCTCATACCCGTATGTGTTTTTGTGAGTTGCTACACTGGCGAACCATTGGTTTGCACGTTCGCTTGTACACAAAATGTTTGTTTGCATCGTATTTACCGATTCTGCAAAGTGCAAACTTCAGTTTGTGGATGCTGATTTTGATAGATTTTGTTCTTGTAAGAACTCTTTGCAAAATGGAGAGTTACCCATAATCACTGCTACTTTAATTTATCAAAAATTCAAGTTTTGGCATTGTATACTGCACAATGCTCGATCTCAGCGACTTCCCTTTATATTTGGTTTGCGATTGTCGTGCAGGTTTTGGTTCAGTACATCCAGTGACACTGGTTTAGTACTCTTGGATTTGCACAATCTCATCAAATTGTTTTTATGTTCTGACTCTTGTTCGAATAGTTGTTGGCATTTCAATACATTTTTCACCCCAAAATCGGTTTGTTCTATGAAGAATCAAAGTCTTGCTGGTATTTCATCATGTATCAACTTGAGTATTGCTGTGTCGATTTACACATGATATTTGGACCTGAAATTATGCTTGATCTTTCATTGGATGTTTCTTTTATGTATTTTCCTTTTTAATTGTATAGGTGGTCAAGGATTCTTGGTTTTCACTCATATTAATTGTTGAAACTTAGTGGTTTGTGGTTCCATGTGTCAGGTAAATGAGAAGGGCAAAACGTTCTCTTTTCAAACTGGACTGAGAGTTGTGGTACCCAAGACAGGAGCTTTAATGTATAACCAGGTGGTTACTGCTTTCGTGTACTCTTTCCTTTTCCCGCGAAAGCCATTGTCAAGTCTTGTGTCATTTCATTACCTATGTTTGCAGGCTAGTCTAATTTCTTAGAAAAGTAATTTTACCTGCAATGTTTTTCTATAGCACTCAACAGTTAATTGTGCATGGAAAATTCTGCATAGCTTATGTAAATTTTCATGCCATGCTAATGTTGTCTGTCTTCTTGCAATATTTATCTGATATCTGTTTTTCTGTGCCTGCTGTTTTTAGATGCACAATCAAGAGAAAAGTGGTGATATTGATTTTGATATACCTGGACCCATTGTGGACATGGTTGAAAAATCACTGATCTCTCATGAGGCACCTAAGTACCTAGTAATTGATGATGCTAGTAATTAAAGAAAGATATGTTTACAACCTCTGTTTTTAATTAATGCAAAGTAGCATGAACACCATAATAGTTCCGTATTCTTCATTTTTTTTCTGGATGATGCATAATCCTGATATATACTTAGGTTTTATACTTCACAAAGAATGATGTTCTTGTGTTGTACTGATAAACTGTATCTATTTGTAGTTAAATTTCTCTAATTTTGACTAAAATCGATTTTTTTATTACTCGATGCTTTTATTTTCAGATGCTGTATTCAGATTTCTTGTCAAAAAATATATTTATCACTGTCGGGACTGTCAGGTCAAGCACTGATCTTATTCTGCAGAAAATTGAGTTTGTTAATGATGGGGAGAAAAGAGTCCTTCTGCTAGACCTGTTACATAACCAGTCTGTTGGTATGGCTAGTAGCATGGCATGCAATATTTATCATCATGTTGCATTTAAATTGGATGGTTTACCACTAATGGCTTCAAGATTTCTTCTGATGTGAGCTTTTATGTTTGTCTACTTGTAGCAGATTCTAATTCTTGTCATTTTGGTGATGAAGCAGGAAGCTGATTCATTGCGGTTTTGTCTATTCTCAAAAGGTTTCCCTGCAACAGGCATCTGTGGTGACAGAACACAGCAGGTGCTTGCATCTATCACTATTTTTGTAATTATCTAACTGGTTCTTCAATAAGGATTTCAAATTACATATATCACGAAGCGTGCATTCAACTTTAATTTGAAATTTCTGCCCTGCTCCTTATCTATATCCTCTGGTATCGGGGCTGAAAGAGCTCAATTTGTGGTTTGATATCTGTGTTAGGTTTCAGTTCACAGAATGCTTCGAATGGTATTTGTTTCATGAACATGATTATGAAATCTTTTCCCCCCAAAATTATATATGTCATGCATGTTAATTTATTAGTTTAATTGATTTTTTTCTCTTGTATATGTGAATGATATTGTTTTCATGTTTTTATGAGGTCTATAAGTTTTGTTTCCAAACAGGACTGGTAAGTTTTGGTCTGCTCAAATTAATAGCCAGGAGGTTGCTGTTTTATTCTTGTTTTCTGGACAGCTTGCTCATTCTTCCATAATAATGTAATTATAAAGTTGCTTAGATATTCAAAAGTGATTGTAATGCAGCACCAGAACAGGGATTTTAAAAAATGTTTCTGAAGGGTATTTGTGGCTATGATTTAGTACCATAACTTTCATAAATGTGACCTGGTAATGAAAGATAAAGGGTATCTCTTAATGCAATCAGTACCTGGTAATGAATGAGGATGACCAAAAGCTGGGTATGGGTATGGGCCGGTGTTTGAGCATCAGAGAAGAAATACAGTTAATATAAAAGATATGATCCCAAAGTCTACCAGAAATAGATGTGAAGATTAGTTATTTATGATTGCATTTTCTTAATCATAATCAATTTAATGGTGGCCCCTTTTCATGTTTTGTACAACTTGTAGCTTTCTATCCACACTTTTTCATCATAGTATTGGTGTATAGTTTGATATCACTTAGACTTTATACTGCTCGAGGAAGTTACTTTTACATTATGGTGACATATGCTAAACATCCATTTATTGTTATTGTTATTGAGTTCAGTCGACATTAATTGCACTAAAACTTCTTTTTCACTTCAATGATGCTTTTTTCAGAGATCGATTGTCTTGTCAAATTACATGTGTACAACTGTCGGAACTGTGGGGTCAGACACTGATATGTTTGAGCAGAAAATTGAATTTGTCGATAACTTGGACAAAAGATGCTTCTTGCAAGATCTTCTATGCAAGAAATCGGTGGGTGGTGTTTCACTATAGCATGCAAGAATACTGTACATTTCCTAGTTTCTATTGAAACTGTTTTGTTTTCGTGTTCAACATGTAGAGAATTGGGAAACCACCACAAACCCTAAGGAGGGGGGGGGGTTGACCTCTATTATATATTGCCGTATGGCTTGAAGTACAAGTAAACTCAATACAAGGAAATACAACAATATATCTCTAATACCCTCCCGTAGTCGTAGGCGGAGCTAGGCGAAGACCAAGACTAGACTTAAGTCAGCGTACAACTGGATTGGAAGTCCCTTAGTCATAATATCTGCATACTGATGAGAGGAAGGGACATGCAAGACACGAACTTCTCCCAAGGCCACCTTCTCACGAACAAAATGAATATCAATCTCTATGTGCTTCGTGCGACGATGGTGGACCGGATTAGCAGTCATATACACAACACTAACATTGTCACAGTAGACAATGGTAGCTTTGGCGAGAGGAAGATGAAGCTCCTGAAGTAATTGGGGCAGCCAACAACATTCAGCAACCACATGTGCAACTGCCCTGTATTCAGCCTCAGCACTGGAGCGAGAGACTGTAGTCTGGCGTTCGGAGGACCAAGACAAACACAGTAACCTGATGTCAAACGCCGAGAATCAGGAGAACGCCCAATCGGCATTAGAGTGTGCTGTAAGAGTCAACAGAGCCGACGCCTAAATGAAGTCCAGCGTCGAGAGTGCCCTTGAGCCCTTGACATAGCGCAAAATCCGCTTGACGACTGCAAGATGTGGCTCTTAGGGATCATGCATAAACAAGCAGACTTGCTGAAAAACATATGCCAAATCAGGACGAGTAAGAGTGAGATACTTATTAGGCATTGTATAGGTCTGTGTATTTGTATAGGCCCATATTGGACATGTACATCTTGTACTCCAAGCTATTGGCGCTATATAATGAAAGGTCCCCCCTCCCCCCCATTAGGGTGTGCGGTGTTTCCCCATCTCTCTACCTTTCTTCCGTCCCTGCAGCTAGGGTTTCCAACCCAGCTGTCAATTCCCCTCCCCCCTCCTCCCTCGCGCCGGGATCCCCCTGCGCCCACCCCCCAGCGACGCGCCCCTGATCTGTCGCCCGTCGCCACCCAGCCCTACGCCGCGCAAATCCTCCCTGGTCGTGCCGCGCCCTCTCTTTCACCAAGATGACGTCGACTGCTGTGACCTCCTCCACTACGTCGAGCTCCTCTAGCCCCTCCATCGGCTCCGGCGACTCTGCACCGCCCATCTTCATCCATCCGGCTGCTGCCGTTTGCGTGAAGACCCATGTCCCCTTCATGTTGGAGATGAACTCCAACTACTACAAGTGGGCGTCCTACTTCAAGGTGCTGTGCGGCAAGTTCGGTCTTCGCCCGCACATCGACGCCCCCGGCACCCCCACCCCGACGACCCCCAGTGGGTCATCGCTGACAACTGCGTCAAGAGTTGGCTCTTCAGCTCCGTCGGCGACTCCGTCCTCGACCTTTCCTTGGCCTGCGATGATCAAACTGCTCAACAGCTCTGGGCGGCCATCAGGGACCTCTTCACCGCCAACTAGGAGCCGCGCGCCGTCCTCCTCCTCGAGCAATTCCAAATGCTCACCCAGGGCGACTCCACCATCTCGGAGTACTGCCAGCGCATCAAGTTGAAGGCTGTTGAACTCCGCGCCGTCGGCAACCCTGTGGAGGGCCGCTCGCTCGTTCTCGCCATGCTGCGTGGGCTTCACCCTCGCTTCGCCAGCACTGTGGACGACATCAGCAACTCCACCGTGCTTCCGACATTCTCCCGTGCCCATGACATGCTCATCCACAAGGAGACCCGGCTGTCCAACGATGAGAAGACCATCGCCAACACCGCTCTCCTTGCCTTTACCGGCTCCGGCTGTACCAGCCCAGGCGGGTGCCGCTTGTAACGGCCCGGGTTTTTAAATAGCCAATTTAGGGTAATTAGAACCAAATTATGCATCATGTGCTTGAATTGCTTGAAAAAGGATCTTTTTGTAAATATAAAGGTTATATGTGTAATTATGATTTTATGCAAGGTCCTTTCTATAGTTAATTTGAATAGGGTGTGCAATTATAGCTTTTGTGGAGGGTGCTTTTGCAAAAATTCAGAGCATTTATTACATGGCAGCAAATTTTGCTTTTAAGTCTATGTTTAAAGTGAAAATACATTGAAAAAGACAAAGTTCCTGGAATTTAAAATTCTTTCCATGTTTTCAAACTTAGCTCTTGAATCTTTGATCAAATAAATTTTTGCACAACATCAAAGTTGTAGATCTTGAAAAATTGAACAACTTTCATGTTGGGCACTTTTTCATTTGAGCTCTATTTTAAAAGTTATCGCTGGTTTACAGATTGGTCCCTGGAGTTTTTGGAAATTTCGTTTGGGTCCATTTCCCCTTCCTCCAGCTCCTCTGCTCTCTCTCGCCGCCGACCGACGGCGCCACGCCGCTCTGGGCCGCCCTCCCGCGCCACCTCCTGCCTGCTAGCTTCCACGCGTCGTATAGAAGCTCCTCGACGCCCTCTTCTTCGCGCTGGACCTCCCCTCCCTTCGCCACGCCGCCCAGAAGCTCCTCGCGGCTGCCACCTCGCCGCCGCCGTGGCCCGACCAGGACAGAGCCCACTGCTCCTTTCTCTCACGCGCACCAGAACCAGGGGGCTCTCCTTGATCTTTTCCCCTCACTCTCTCGCTCTTTCCCTGCCCAGACGCCACAGACCGCCACCGCCGCTCTACCGAACGCCGGCGAGCCTCAAGCCGCCGTCGAGCCGCACCTCCACAGCTGCTCCGCCCAAATTAACCCCGCCAGTAGCTCCTACTTGGTCCCGCGCGGCTCACCCACCCTTTTCCCCCTCCAATCCTTCACCGGAGTGTTGTCTCCGCTGACGCCGACCACCACCGGCCGCCGGAGCCCGCGGACCCGCCACCATAGGCCATCCCGAGCCTTCCCGAAGCCACCTAGAGGTGCGCCTGGTCCCCCTCTTGCTTTCCCACCTCGATCCCCTCGCCGCCGGCGAGCCTAGCCGCCGGTAATGGCCGGCGCCCTTTCCCCTGTTCTCCTCTGCGGCTAAGGACCCCGTGTTAGAAGGAACAAAAGTTCCAGGGGGCTTTCTGCAAACCCCATGACTCATATGAATAGTAGCAGCAAGGGCCTCTTTGTAATTTTTGCTGAGAACTTTGAAATTCTATAGAAATTCCTAGGAAATTCAGAAAAAGGCAAATCTTGATGTTTTGGAATTCTCTTGAAGAGCTCTATGCAGTAGAATCATAATATGTTAGGCTTTAGTTGCAAGTTTTTGCTGTAGATTTTGTTTTGTGTTACTAGGTATATAAATACTTGTTCTTTAATCTTTTTCTTATCTGATGCTTGAAAGCTTGTATTGCTCTGAAATTTTTGTGGTAGTTGAATCATGTTACACTAGCTTTGCTATAAAAATTTCATGATCAGTTCTCTTGTGTAGCTATTTATTTGTTTTAATCCTTGTTTAATAGACTTTAATTATGGTAAATAGTTTCTGTTCTTGTTAAATCCTGAAAATATTCCTGAGTGTTCATCTGGAGTATATTAGCTTGACCAGGAAGTTTGAGCCTTAGTTCATGACTAGAACAGGAGCTAAAATTGAATCTCGCTAAACTGATGTTTGTTTTGTTTATTTTCTCAGAATTAATTCTGTGTAGATAAAATCATGAAAAATTCACAGTAAATAAATCATCTCTGTGTAGAACTCCTGTTAAATTTTGAGCTTCTGTTTGGCTCTAGTTTGATCTATATAATTCAATCTTGTACTAGGTGTTGCCTGCATAAATGATTTATTGTGATTAAATGGTTACATATCTTGGTATGATTTTTACAGGGTAGATTACTTTGTTCATGTTCTGTTTAGTGTAATTTTGGTAGATTTTATTACTATTTGTACTCTGAGTTGTTAATTTATTTACAAACCATGACTTAATCGTATAGGAAATCACCACCACTCATTTTATGAAGTTAGTTAACTTCTTTTGTGCTGTTGATCATGATGCCTTGTGTAGTTAATTTTGTTATTTAACTACTCTATAAACGATTGCCCATGTATGTTTATAATGTTGTTCTTGTATTACATATAGACACGACTGCCTTATCGGACGGGACGTACGAGCTGATCCCGGAATCTGTCGGAGGTGATCTCGAAGCTCAAGCGAACACTGCTGAACTAACTGAAGCCCCAGACCAAAGTTCGGAAGAGCCTAGAGCTGAAATAGTTAGCAACTACCGAGAAGGCAAGCCCCGGACATAACCTATATTTCAAATTATTATCATTTACTGTTATTATTTACTTGTGCATTTACAGTTCTTAGGATTTGAATTGAAACCCTAGATGCATGATCCTAGGAACCTATGTACTGAACACTAGACTCGAGATCGACTACTTGCTAAGCTTATAGGACCGGTAAAAGTCGAGTGATTGCCTGTCACTCGCGAGCTTTATAGGAATTGTTTGTTTACTTCTGTTATCAATATAAGGACGACGGACGGGGTTGTGATCGCTATCATGACTTTATGTGAGACCCCGTCTGTGTTGATGAACTTGCTAAGGTCGCGGGGTGTGGTAGCGGTGGTTAAGTTTTTGAAAGTACTAGCCACATGCCGTAAATATGGTACGCGGCAAGCCTAGTAGCCGATTGGACCGGGGAGTGGATATACCTTTCACTCTCTCTTTAGAGATAGGTTTTTAAATGTTACTGTTGATCAACACTACGACTTCAAGGGACAAGGGTGGACCGGGCACGGGTGGACCTTGGAGCCCTGTAGTCGGGGAGAGTGACCCTATCCACAAGCCGGAAAGAAAGGTCAACGGTTGCTTAGAAGTGACTCGACGGTGCTTCAAGCGTGTGTGCTAGGTTATCCTTGCAAGGTTGAATTTCGATTCAGAATCGTCCGCCTCTCACGATGAAATGATACTGCTTGATCCCTTTGCCACACAGAGTAATAAGAGCAACAATATTATTTATTAATCTTGATGTTTGCTTAGTTTTCTACCATGTTTGGATAGTAGTTGCTTACATAGAATGGTTAATCTACTAGAATCTTGAAAGCTAAAACTTGAAAGTAAGGATCTACGCTTTATTGCTTTTCAGCAAAAAGGAAAACCAGAGCCTCACAAACCTTGCATAGTCTAGCTATAGTGGGCTACTTATACCCGTTGACGGTTAAGTCTTGCTGAGTATTAGAATACTCAGCCTTGCTGTTGAAACCCTTTTTCAGGTACGAGTCTTGAGGACCAGGTCGCTAGTTTGACCTATCCCTGCTCTTTGCCTCCTGGCTGGTCCGTAGAGTGGGATTCGTCTTCGGCCGGCAATGACCATGGCGAGTGATACCTTGCTTGGGCTAGCTTGGTATACTTTTGCGACGTGTTGTAGCCATCGTTGTCTCTTTCCGCTGCTTTCAAACTCTGAAGTTAAAGTTATGGTTTGTATAACTGCTTTTTAAAGTTTGTACTTGTAATAATGTTTTAGAACTGGTTTGTAATCATTTTATGCCTGTGTTGTAAACTTGTGGTTGTAATATCTCTGTACTCGCCTTCGTGCGGGGTATGCTTGTTCGATCCGAGAACCGGTGGTTGTATCGGGACGTTACCCGACAGACCCAGAATTATTCCGTTTGAAGTGCGTTTGAGCTAATGTTGCCTTTATAGTGATGGCCTGCGCACTTGAGCCGGAATAATTTAGGCGGTTCTGCCACAGCTGGTATCAGAGCTGCAAGCATACACCGGAGATGTTGGAACCTTAAAAATTGGTTTTCTTATAAAATTGGAAGAACAAAGTATTTCGGAGAACTACGTTGGAATCGTTAAGGATTGTACATAGAACGTAAAGTCCTAGGGAATTTACGGGAATTACTAGGTGGTTAGTTATGTATGGTTTATGTTATCTGACTTCCAGCACTTTATATTTTGTCAAACCATACTCACAAGCAACTCTTAATTTTTGTAACGACGCACCTACGTGAGGTAAGATGGTAAGGATCCTCAGTCAGCTGAGGGAGTCTGACCTTCCCGTCGGTGATGCGAGCCGAACGCTGCCCTCAAGCAGTGGCTTACTTGAGGTGCTTCCAATATATCGACGATTAGTTGACTATATTGGAAGTAAAGTGTGCTCAGTCAGCTGAGGGAGTCTGACCTTCTCGTCGGCGATGCGAACCGAACGCTGTGCTCAAGCAGTGACCTACTCGAGCTGCTGCCAATATACCGATCTCGGTCGACTATATTGGGAGTAAAGGGACTCGTGAATACGCCACTAAGTAGCGTATGTTAACGTTGGCCATACGGCGGAAATTGTATGGCTGCCGCTTCTATAGTGAGCGGTACTGTATGAGAACGCTTTCATGGGTGCTGGCATGAAAGGTTCATTGGATTTATATATGTTCTGTCAATCTTGTGCAGGTACACTAACCACGATTCGATAAGATAAGAACGGTTAGAATGTATCGACTAGCTATATAGGGAGAGCCGTATTTATGTATGCCACCGTGCTAACTACGTAAGCCCAACGATAGTTGGCAATTGTTTATCTTGTGAGGACGGTCAGGACGTGCATGCATATTTGGTTGATGCTTGATTTGGTTCCTAGTATTTGAAGTTGTTACATAAGCTTTTTAAGGAATTTCTAGTATGAATCCTCATAGATAAGTGTTAGTGTGCTTAAATCATGAGTGAGTGAAATTTTGATTTTTGTAGCATACTTGTTAAATGCTTATGTTTCCTTGGATGAAAAAGATGGTTTTTAGTCATGCCTTCATCCGAAGCCCCATCTTGATGTCTAGTGATCTTTTCATTCCTTAGAATCTCAAATGATGAAACAGTACCACTTGGACTACCAGTTGGAAGATCATAATCCTTTCTACTTGCCAAATCTCTTCATTTGTGCATTTCTAGGCTGTTTGATGAATACTAAAAATGTTGCAAATTTTGTAACATGGGTGCTCATCAAATTTTAGCCTATTGAATCTGTGAGACTATATTTTTAGTCCAATCACAACTATGATCTCGGTTGATTAGCAGCGTAGCCCAGAACCCTGTCTATTCAATCACCGAAGATCTATCTAGAAATCTGCCTTTCTATTGTATCTGGGAAAAAACAAAATTAATTGGCCAAGTTTGTGACTTGATCTATAGTTGATCATGTGGAAAGTTTTGTTCGGAAACATGTTCTCTAGCTGCTATTAAATTTTCCTTAGTTAATGAAAGAATTACGCATTGCAGATGGTGCAAGGGACCCACAATGCTCCTGCAGGGTTGGGAAGTGCTTGTGTTAGCGGACAGCCACTACTGTCCAACCTGGCTGAACTCGTGGCTACTCAGACCAAACTACTCCAGCAACTTGCTCAGAGACAGCAAGAGATTTATCAACTCCTACAGCAGCAACACCAGCTAGGGGGTGGCTATAATGTTCCCCAACCTCTGGTTGCGGAATATCCAGAGCTCAATGAAGGAATAAAGGAGATGAGGGATGTTTACTTAGACTCCCTAACGCCACCATCGCGACCTCCGATGGAATTTAAGGCTCGCCAAGCAAAGCATCGGACTCTCAAGCATGACCCAAGCGACATAGACTTGACTGGATGGGAAATTACCTGCACGGACTTCATCCCACGTGGTGGTTCAGGCAAAATAAAACGTTGCTTCAATTGTGGGAATCCTAACCACTTCGCTCGACACTGCTCCCAGCCTAGACGACCGAAACGGGGTCAAGATTCTATGCAGAACAACAAAAATAAGGGCAAGAGACAGGCTAGTTTACAAGGAAGGGTTGGAGGCACCCCACTTGCCAATCTTCTTGAAGGTGCACCGGATATGATGGGTATATTCTCTATTCTCAAACCGTCTAGCCCATACTTTGCATTTAAAAAGGGAAATCTCATTACCCTCCTTGCTCGTATAACTCTCCTTGAAAACTAAAAAGAGTGGCAATCAAGAATACTAGAATAACACGCAGGATCCTTACTAGCATGGTTGTTGCATAGCCATTAATTAAACATGTGCATCATGGGGTTCAATTACAATTAACATCATATGCATCTGGGAAGGGTTTTGCATTTATCACCTAACCCTCCGTCTTTAATTCTAGCCATGCACATTATTTAGGTTGCTATATTTTTACCTTGTCGTGGTGTCTGTCACTGACCAATGGTGCCACGACGGGACCTAGGGCCTCGTGTGTGCTGCAGCCATACGTTTGTGCCACTAGAAGCGCGCTGGTATCTTGGTACGTGTAAGCAATACCCCGACAATCCATTTTTCGCAACCTGAATATTGTGTTAACTTGGGGTTTTGATTCGGCCAACAAAAACTGTGAGTTTTGGTATATCCTTCTGGGTCACTAACCAGCATTGCAATCATACATCTTGAGGATGCATCATTCTCATGGTCATCGAGCATATGCATCTCGCATCATAATGTTTAATTTAATCAACAGTTTGAGAAAGAATGTCCTTGAGCAAAAACTCACCTTGATATCTTTTCTATCTGGTTTCACCACCAAATTGAGACCTTGATTCTACCAGAACTTAGGTCCTCTCTTCTTTACAAAAATCCTACTATATGTCAGTACTAGAATAGTCCACCAGTCTTTTCCAGCCAACTTGCTGGTGATTGTGATCTCATATTTTATCCACCGACTCTTGCCGCAAAGAATGAAATCCTAGATCCTTTAGTGTGGAAAAAACAATTGATTAGTTCACACAATCGTACAGTAATTCCTCTCGCTCATAAATTCATACCTTGTTTCTTGAACTTTCTCTAAGTTCTCAATCCTTATCTACAAAAGATCATATCGTCAACATCAACCTTCTTTATTGTGACTTTGTCCTATTGGCTTTGATGGTTAGTCTACTCCTCTTCCCTTGAGAGTTTTTCGTTCGGAATCTCGGGACGAGATTCTTTTTAAGGGGGGTAGGCTGTAACGACCCGGGTTTTTAAATAGCCAATTTAGGGTAATTAGAACCAAATTATGCATCATGTGCTTGAATTGCTTGAAAAAGAATCTTTTTGTAAATATAAAGGTTATATGTGTAATTATGATTTTATGCAAGGTCCTTTCTATAGTTAATTTGAATAGGGTGTGCAATTATAGCTTTTGTGGAGGGTGCTTTTGCAAAAATTCAGAGCATTTATTACATGGCAGCAAATTTTGCTTTTAAGTCTATGTTTAAAGTGAAAATACATTGAAAAAGACAAAGTTCCTGGAATTTAAAATTCTTTCCATGTTTTCAAAATTAGCTCTTGAATCTTTGATCAAATAAATTTTTGCACAACATCAAAGTTGTAGATCTTGAAAAATTGAACAACTTTCATGTTGGGCACTTTTTCATTTGAGCTCTATTTTAAAAGTTATCGCTGGTTTACAGATTGGTCCCTGGAGTTTTTGGAAATTTCGTTTGGGTCCATTTCCCCTTCCTCCAGCTCCTCTGCTCTCTCTCGCCGCCGACCGACGGCGTCACGCCGCTCTAGGCCGCCCTCCCGCGCCACCTCCTGCCTGCTAGCTTCCACGCGTCGTATAGAAGCTCCTCGACGCCCTCTTCTTCGCGCTGGACCTCCCCTCCCTTCGCCACGCCACCCAGAAGCTCCTCGCGGCTGCCACCTCGCCGCCGCCGTGGCCCGGCCAGGACAGAGCCCGCTGCTCCTTTCTCTCGCGCACACCAGAACCAGGGGGCTCTCCTTGATCTTTTCCCCTCACTCTCTCGCTCTTTCCCTGCCCAGACGCCACAGACCGCCACCGCCGCTCTACCGAACGCCGGCGAGCCTCAAGCCGCCGTCGAGCCACACCTCCACAGCCGCTCCGCCCAAATTAACCCCGCCAGTAGCTCCTACTTGGTCCCGCGCGGCTCACCCACCCTTTTCCCCCCTCCAATCCTTCACCGGAGCGTCGTCTCCGCTGACGCCGACCACCACCGGCCGCCGGAGCCCGCGGACCCGCCGCCATAGGCCATCCCGAGCCTTCCCGAAGCCACCTAGAGGTGCGCCTGGTCCCCCTCTTGCTTTCCCACCTCGATCCCCTCGCCGCCGGCGAGCCTAGCCGCCGGTAATGGCCGGCGCCCTTTCCCCTGTTCTCCTCTGCGGCTAAGGACCCCGTGTTAGAAGGAACAAAAGTTCCAGGGGGCTTTCTGCAAACCCCATGACTCATATGAATAGTAGCAGCAAGGGTCCCTTTGTAATTTTTGCTGAGAACTTTGAAATTCTATAGAAATTCCTAGGAAATTCAGAAAAAGGCAAATCTTGATGTTTTGGAATTCTCTTGAAGAGCTCTATGCAGTAGAACCATAATATGTTAGGCTTTAGTTGCAAGTTTTTGCTGTAGATTTTGTTTTGTGTTACTAGGTATATAAATACTTGTTCTTTAATCTTTTTCTTATCTGATGCTTGAAAGCTTGTATTGCTCTGAAATTTTTGTGGTAGTTGAATCATGTTACACTAGCTTTACTATAAAAATTTCATGATCAGTTCTCTTGTGTAGCTATTTATTTGTTTTAATCCTTGTTTAATAGACTTTAATTATGGTAAATAGTTTCTGTTCTTGTTAAATCCTGAAAATATTCCTGAGTGTTCATCTGGAGTATATTAGCTTGACCAGGAAGTTTGAGCCTTAGTTCATGACTAGAACAGGAGCTAAAATTGAATCTCGCTAAACTGATGTTTGTTTTGTTTATTTTCTCAGAATTAATTCTGTGTAGATAAAATCATGAAAAATTCACAGTAAATAAATCATCTCTGTGTAGAACTCCTGTTAAATTTTGAGCTTCTGTTTGTCTCTAGTTTGATCTGTATAATTCAATCTTGTACTAGGTGTTGCCTGCATAAATGATTTATTGTGATTAAATGGTTACATATCTTGGCATGATTTTTACAGGGTAGATTACTTTGTTCATGTTCTGTTTAGTGTAATTTTGGTAGATTTTATTACTATTTGTACTCTGAGTTGTTAATTTATTTACAAACCATGACTTAATCGTATAGGAAATCACCACCACTCATTTTATGAAGTTAGTTAACTTCTTTTGTGCTGTTGATCATGATGCCTTGTGTAGTTAATTTTGTTATTTAACTACTCTATAAACGATTGCCCATGTATGTTTATAATGTTGTTCTTGCATTACATATAGACACGACTGCCTTATCGGACGGGACGTACGAGCTGATCCCGGAATCTGTCGGAGGTGATCTCGAAGCTCAAGCGAACACTGCTGAACTAACTGAAGCCCCAGACCAAAGTTCGGAAGAGCCTAGAGCTGAAATAGTTAGCAACTACCGAGAAGGCAAGCCCCGGACATAACCTATATTTCAAATTATTATCATTTACTATTATTATTTACTTGTGCATTTACAGTTCTTAGGATTTGAATTGAAACCCTAGATGCATGATCCTAGGAACCTATGTACTGAACACTAGACTCGAGATCGACTACTTGCTAAGCTTATAGGACCGGTAAAAGTCGAGTGATTGCCTGTCACTCGCGAGCTTTATAGGAATTGTTTGTTTACTTCTGTTATCAATATAAGGACGACGGACGGGGTTGTGATCGCTATCATGACTTTATGTGAGACCCCGTATGTGTTGATGAACTTGCTAAGGTCGCGGGGTGTGGTAGCGGTGGTTAAGTTTTTGAAAGTACTAGCCACATGCCGTAAATATGGTACGCGGCAAGTCTAGTAGCCGATTGGACCGGGGAGTGGATATACCTTTCACTCTCTCTTTAGAGATAGGTTTTTAAATGTTACTGTTGATCAACACTACGACTTCAAGGGACAAGGGTGGACCGGGCACGGGTGGACCTTGGAGCCCTGTAGTCGGGGAGAGTGACCCTATCCACAAGCCGGAAAGAAAGGTCAACGGTTGCTTAGAAGTGACTCGACGGTGCTTCAAGCGTGTGTGCTAGGTTATCCTTGCAAGGTTGAATTTCGATTCAGAATCGTCCGCCTCTCACGATGAAATGATACTGCTTGATCCCTTTGCCACACAGAGTAATAAGAGCAACAATATTATTTATTAATCTTGATGTTTGCTTAGTTTTCTACCATGTTTGGATAGTAGTTGCTTACATAGAATGATTAATCTACTAGAATCTTGAAAGCTAAAACTTGAAAGTAAGGATCTACTCTTTATTGCTTTTCAGCAAAAAGGAAAACCAGAGCCTCACAAACCTTGCATAGTCTAGCTATAGTGGGCTACTTATACCCGTTGACGGTTAAGTCTTGCTGAGTATTAGAATACTCAGCCTTGCTGTTGAAACCCTTTTTCAGGTACGAGTCTTGAGGACCAGGTCGCTAGTTTGACCTATCCCTGCTCTTTGCCTCCTGGCTGGTCCGTAGAGTGGGATTCGTCTTCGGCCGGCAATGACCATGGCGAGTGATACCTTGCTTGGGCTAGCTTGGTATACTTTTGCGACGTGTTGTAGCCATCGTTGTCTCTTTCCGCTGCTTTCAAACTCTGAAGTTAAAGTTATGGTTTGTATAACTGCTTTTTAAAGTTTGTACTTGTAATAATGTTTTAGAACTGGTTTGTAATCATTTTATGCCTGTGTTGTAAACTTGTGGTTGTAATATCTCTGGACTCGCCTTCGTGCGGGGTATGCTTGTTCGATCCGAGAACCGGTGGTTGTATCGGGACGTTACCCGACAGACCCAGAATTATTCCGTTTGAAGTGCGTTTGAGCTAATGTTGCCTTTATAGTGATGGCCTGCGCACTTGAGCCGGAATAATTTAGGCGGTTCTGCCACAGCTGGTATCAGAGCTGCAAGCATACACCGGAGATGTTGGAACCTTAAAAATTGGTTTTCTTATAAAATTGGAAGAACAAAGTATTTCGGAGAACTACGTTGGAATCGTTAAGGATTGTACATAGAACGTAAAGTCCTAGGGAATTTACGGGAATTACTAGGTGGTTAGTTATGTATGGTTTATGTTATCTGACTTCCAGCACTTTACATTTTGTCAAACCATACTCACAAGCAACTCTTAATTTTTGTAACGACGCACCTACGTGAGGTAAGATGGTAAGGATCCTCAGTCAGCTGAGGGAGTCTGACCTTCCCGTCGGTGATGCGAGCCGAACGCTGCCCTCAAGCAGTGGCTTACTTGAGGTGCTTCCAATATATCGACGATTAGTTGACTATATTGGAAGTAAAGTGTGCTCAGTCAGCTGAGGGAGTCTGACCTTCTCGTCGGCGATGCGAACCGAACGCTGTGCTCAAGCAGTGACCTACTCGAGCTGCTGCCAATATACCGATCTCGGTCGACTATATTGGGAGTAAAGGGACTCGTGAATACGCCACTAAGTAGCGTATGTTAACGTTGGCCATACGGCGGAAATTGTATGGCTGCCGCTTCTATAGTGAGCGGTACTGTATGAGAACGCTTTCATGGGTGCTGGCATGAAAGGTTCATTGGATTTATATATGTTCTGTCAATCTTGTGCAGGTACACTAACCACGATTCGATAAGATAAGAACGGTTAGAATGTATCGACTAGCTATATAGGGAGAGCCGTATTTATGTATGCCACCGTGCTAACTACGTAAGCCCAACGATAGTTGGCAATTGTTTATCTTGTGAGGACGGTCAGGACGTGCATCCATATTTGGTTGATGCTTGATTTGGTTCCTAGTATTTGAAGTTGTTACATAAGCTTTTTAAGGAATTTCTAGTATGAATCCTCATAGATAAGTGTTAGTGTGCTTAAATCATGAGTGAGTGAAATTTTGATTTTTGTAGCATACTTGTTAAATGCTTATGTTTCCTTGGATGAAAAAGATGGTTTTTAGTCATGCCTTCATCCGAAGCCCCATCTTGATGTCTAGTGATCTTTTCATTCCTTAGAATCTCAAATGATGAAACAGTACCACTTGGACTACCAGTTGGAAGATCATAATCCTTTCTACTTGCCAAATCTCTTCATTTGTGCATTTCTAGGCTGTTTGATGAATACTAAAAATGTTGCAAATTTTGTAACATGGGTGCTCATCAAATTTTAGCCTATTGAATCTATGAGACTATATTTTTAGTCCAATCACAACTATGATCTCGGTTGATTAGCAGCGTAGCCCAGAACCCTGTCTATTCAATCACCGAAGATCTATCTAGAAATCTGCCTTTCTATTGTATCTGGGAAAAAACAAAATTAATTGGCCAAGTTTGTGACTTGATCTATAGTTGATCATGTGGAAAGTTTTGTTCGGAAACATGTTCTCTAGCTGCTATTAAATTTTCCTTAGTTAATGAAAGAATTACGCATTGCAGATGGTGCAAGGGACCCACAATGCTCCTGCAGGGTTGGGAAGTGCTTGTGTTAGCGGACAGCCACTACTGTCCAACCTGGCTGAACTCGTGGCTACTCAGACCAAACTACTCCAGCAACTTGCTCAGAGACAGCAAGAGATTTATCAACTCCTACAGCAGCAACACTAGCTAGGGGGTGGCTATAATGTTCCCCAACCTCTGGTTGCGGAATATCCAGAGCTCAATGAAGGAATAAAGGAGATGAGGGATGTTTACTTAGACTCCCTAACGCCACCATCGCGACCTCCGATGGAATTTAAGGCTCGCCAAGCAAAGCATCGGACTCTCAAGCATGACCCAAGCGACATAGACTTGACTGGATGGGAAATTACCTGCACGGACTTCATCCCATGTGGTGGTTCAGGCAAAATAAAACGTTGCTTCAATTGTGGGAATCCTAACCACTTCGCTCGACACTGCTCCCAGCCTAGACGACCGAAACGGGGTCAAGATTCTATGCAGAACAACAAAAATAAGGGCAAGAGACAGGCTAGTTTACAAGGAAGGGTTGGAGGCACCCCACTTGCCAATCTTCTTGAAGGTGCACCGGATATGATGGGTATATTCTCTATTCTCAAACCGTCTAGCCCATACTTTGCATTTAAAAAGGGAAATCTCATTACCCTCCTTGCTCGTATAACTCTCCTTGAAAACTAAAAAGAGTGGCAATCAAGAATACTAGAATAACACGCAGGATCCTTACTAGCATGGTTGTTGCATAGCCATTAATTAAACATGTGCATCATGGGGTTCAATTACAATTAACATCATATGCATCTGGGAAGGGTTTTGCGTTTATCACCTAACCCTCCGTCTTTAATTCTAGCCATGCACATTATTTAGGTTGCTATATTTTTACCTTGTCGTGGTGTCTGTCACTGACCAATGGTGCCACGACGGGACCTAGGGCCTCGTGTGTGCTGCAGCCATACGTTTGTGCCACTAGAAGCGCGCTGGTATCTTGGTACGTGTAAGCAATACCCCGACAATCCATTTTTCGCAACCTGAATATTGTGTTAACTTGGGGTTTTGATTCGGCCAACAAAAACTGTGAGTTTTGGTATATCCTTCTGGGTCACTAACCAGCATTGCAATCATACATCTTGAGGATGCATCATTCTCATGGTCATCGAGCATATGCATCTCGCATCATAATGTTTAATTTAATCAACAGTTTGAGAAAGAATGTCCTTGAGCAAAAACTCACCTTGATATCTTTTCTATCTGGTTTCACCACCAAATTGAGACCTTGATTCTACCAGAACTTAGGTCCTCTCTTCTTTACAAAAATCCTACTATATGTCAGTACTAGAATAGTCCACCAGTCTTTTCCAGCCAACTTGCTGGTGATTGTGATCTCATATTTTATCCACCGACTCTTGCCGCAAAGAATGAAATCCTAGATCCTTTAGTGTGGAAAAAACAATTGATTAGTTCACACAATCGTACAGTAATTCCTCTCGCTCATAAATTCATACCTTGTTTCTTGAACTTTCTCTAAGTTCTCAATCCTTATCTACAAAAGATCATATCGTCAACATCAACCTTCTTTATTGTGACTTTGTCCTATTGGCTTTGATGGTTAGTCTACTCCTCTTCCCTTGAGAGTTTTTCGTTCGGAATCTCGGGACGAGATTCTTTTTAAGGGGGGTAGGCTGTAACGGCCCGGGTTTTTAAATACCAATTTAGGGTAATTAGAACCAAATTATGCATCATGTGCTTGAATTGCTTGAAAAAGAATCTTTTTGTAAATATAAAGGTTATATGTGTAATTATGATTTTATGCAAGGTCCTTTCTATAGTAAATTTGAATAGGGTGTGCAATTATAGCTTTTGTGGAGGGTGCTTTTGCAAAAATTCAGAGCATTTATTACATGGCAGCAAATTTTGCTTTTAAGTCTATGTTTAAAGTGAAAATACATTGAAAAAGACAAAGTTCCTGGAATTTAAAATTCTTTCCATGTTTTCAAAATTAGCTCTTGAATCTTTGATCAAATAAATTTTTGCACAACATCAAAGTTGTAGATCTTGAAAAATTGAACAACTTTCATGTTGGGCACTTTTTCATTTGAGCTCTATTTTAAAAGTTATCGCTGGTTTACAGATTGGTCCCTGGAGTTTTTGGAAATTTCGTTTGGGTCCATTTCCCCTTCCTCCAGCTCCTCTGCTCTCTCTCGCCGCCGACCGACGGCGCCACGCCGCTCTGGGCCGCCCTCCCACGCCACCTCCTGCCTGCTAGCTTCCACGCGTCGTATAGAAGCTCCTCGACGCCCTCTTCTTCGCGCTGGACCTCCCCTCCCTTCGCCACGCCACCCAGAAGCTCCTCGCGGCTGCCACCTCGCCGCCGCCGTGGCCCGGCCAGGACAGAGCCCGCTGCTCCTTTCTCTCGCGCGCACCAGAACCAGGGGGCTCTCCTTGATCTTTTCCCCTCACTCTCTCGCTCTTTCCCTGCCCAGACGCCACAGACCGCCACCGCCGCTCTACCGAACGCCGACGAGCCTCAAGCCGCCGTCGAGCCACACCTCCACAGCCGCTCCGCCCAAATTAACCCCGCCAGTAGCTCCTACTTGGTCCCGCGCGGCTCACCCACCCTTTTCCCCCTCCAATCCTTCACCGGAGCGTCGTCTCCGCTGACGCCGACCACCACCGGCCGCCGGAGCCCGCGGACCCGCCGCCATAGGCCATCCCGAGCCTTCCCGAAGCCACCTAGAGGTGCGCCTGGTCCCCCTCTTGCTTTCCCACCTCGATCCCCTCGCCGCCTGCGAGCCTAGCCGCCGGTAATGGCCGGCGCCCTTTCCCCTGTTCTCCTCTGCGGCTAAGGACCCCGTGTTAGAAGGAACAAAAGTTCCAGGGGGCTTTCTGCAAACCCCATGACTCATATGAATAGTAGCAGCAAGGGTCCCTTTGTAATTTTTGCTGAGAACTTTGAAATTCTATAGAAATTCCTAGGAAATTCAGAAAAAGGCAAATCTTGATGTTTTGGAATTCTCTTGAAGAGCTCTATGCAGTAGAACCATAATATGTTAGGCTTTAGTTGCAAGTTTTTGCTGTAGATTTTGTTTTGTGTTACTAGGTATATAAATACTTGTTCTTTAATCTTTTTCTTATCTGATGCTTGAAAGCTTGTATTGCTCTAAAATTTTTGTGGTAGTTGAATCATGTTACACTAGCTTTACTATAAAAATTTCATGATCAGTTCTCTTGTGTAGCTATTTATTTGTTTTAATCCTTGTTTAATAGACTTTAATTATGGTAAATAGTTTCTGTTCTTGTTAAATCCTGAAAATATTCCTGAGTGTTCATCTGGAGTATATTAGCTTGACCAGGAAGTTTGAGCCTTAGTTCATGACTAGAACAGGAGCTAAAATTGAATCTCGCTAAACTGATGTTTGTTTTGTTTATTTTCTCAGAATTAATTCTGTGTAGATAAAATCATGAAAAATTCACAGTAAATAAATCATCTCTGTGTAGAACTCCTGTTAAATTTTGAGCTTCTGTTTGTCTCTAGTTTGATCTGTATAATTCAATCTTGTACTAGGTGTTGCCTGAATAAATGATTTATTGTGATTAAATGGTTACATATCTTGGCATGATTTTTACAGGGTAGATTACTTTGTTCATGTTCTGTTTAGTGTAATTTTGGTAGATTTTATTACTATTTGTACTCTGAGTTGTTAATTTATTTACAAACCATGACTTAATCGTATAGGAAATCACCACCACTCATTTTATGAAGTTAGTTAACTTCTTTTGTGCTGTTGATCATGATGCCTTGTGTAGTTAATTTTGTTATTTAACTACTCTATAAACGATTGCCCATGTATGTTTATAATGTTGTTCTTGCATTACATATAGACACGACTGCCTTATCGGACGGGACGTACGAGCTGATCCCGGAATCTGTCGGAGGTGATCTCGAAGCTCAAGCGAACACTGCTGAACTAACTGAAGCCCCAGACCAAAGTTCGGAAGAGCCTAGAGCTGAAATAGTTAGCAACTACCGAGAAGGCAAGCCCCGGACATAACCTATATTTCAAATTATTATCATTTACTATTATTATTTACTTGTGCATTTACAGTTCTTAGGATTTGAATTGAAACCCTAGATGCATGATCCTAGGAACCTATGTACTGAACACTAGACTCGAGATCGACTACTTGCTAAGCTTATAGGACCAGTAAAAGTCGAGTGATTGCCTGTCACTCGCGAGCTTTATAGGAATTGTTTGTTTACTTCTGTTATCAATATAAGGACGACGGACGGGGTTGTGATCGCTATCATGACTTTATGTGAGACCCCGTATGTGTTGATGAACTTGCTAAGGTCGCGGGGTGTGGTAGCGGTGGTTAAGTTTTTGAAAGTACTAGCCACATGCCGTAAATATGGTACGCGGCAAGCCTAGTAGCCGATTGGACCGGGGAGTGGATATACCTTTCACTCTCTCTTTAGAGATAGGTTTTTAAATGTTACTGTTGATCAACACTACGACTTCAAGGGACAAGGGTGGACTGGGCACGGGTGGACCTTGGAGCCCTGTAGTCGGGGAGAGTGACCCTATCCACAAGCCGGAAAGAAAGGTCAACGGTTGCTTAGAAGTGACTCGACGGTGCTTCAAGCGTGTGTGCTAGGTTATCCTTGCAAGGTTGAATTTCGATTCAGAATCGTCCGCCTCTCACGATGAAATGAGACTGCTTGATCCCTTTGCCACACAGAGTAATAAGAGCAACAATATTATTTATTAATCTTGATGTTTGCTTAGTTTTCTACCATGTTTGGATAGTAGTTGCTTACATAGAATGGTTAATCTACTAGAATCTTGAAAGCTAAAACTTGAAAGTAAGGATCTACTCTTTATTGCTTTTCAGCAAAAAGGAAAACCAGAGCCTCACAAACCTTGCATAGTCTAGCTATAGTGGGCTACTTATACCCGTTGACGGTTAAGTCTTGCTGAGTATTAGAATACTCAGCCTTGCTGTTGAAACCCTTTTTCAGGTACGAGTCTTGAGGACCAGGTCGCTAGTTTGACCTATCCCTGCTCTTTGCCTCCTGGCTGGTCCGTAGAGTGGGATTCGTCTTCGGCCGGCAATGACCATGGCGAGTGATACCTTGCTTGGGCTAGCTTGGTATACTTTTGCGACGTGTTGTAGCCATCGTTGTCTCTTTCCGCTGCTTTCAAACTCTGAAGTTAAAGTTATGGTTTGTATAACTGCTTTTTAAAGTTTGTACTTGTAATAATGTTTTAGAACTGGTTTGTAATCATTTTATGCCTGTGTTGTAAACTTGTGGTTGTAATATCTCTGGACTCGCCTTCGTGCGGGGTATGCTTGTTCGATCCGAGAACCGGTGGTTGTATCGGGACGTTACCCGACAGACCCAGAATTATTCCGTTTGAAGTGCGTTTGAGCTAATGTTGCCTTTATAGTGATGGCCTGCGCACTTGAGCCGGAATAATTTAGGCGGTTCTGCCACACCGCTCCAGCAGCACCGGCGCCTCCTCCAGTGGCACTGGTGGTGGCCAGATGGCCCCTCCCAAGCCTGGTGGCGGCTCTGGCAACATGAAGAAGGGCGGCTGGAAGGCTAATGGTGGCGGCAACGACAGTGGCGCCAGCGGCGGCTGCGCACGGCAGCCTGGCAACAGCGGCGCCTCCTCCTACAGCGCCCCCAGCCCTACCGCCCCATGGCCCCCTGGATTTGTTACAATCCTTGGGCGCCCTAGGGGCCGTATCCGACCCAGGGTCCTGCAGCTGGCGCCTGGCGTCCTGGCATCCTTGGCGCTGCTCCTCAGGGGCAGAACGCCTTCGCACTAGTCCAGGTGTCCTCGCTGACACCTATGTGGGACCAGGCCGGTCTCATCGCCGCCATCAATCATATGGCGCTCTAGAACCAGGCTTCCTGAGTCATGGACTCTGGTGCTTCATCACACATGAGCACCACAGATGGTGTACTACTTGTCAGACCCGGGGCAGCGGGATTGTTCATAGGCGTGGAATATTCTAGAGTAAGGGATAGCGCATGGATGTACCTTACCTTTCTTGTAACTACTCGTATGGTAGTAGGACTAGTTGATGTACATGAAAACATCTCAACACCTAAGATAATACAAACAACCACACAGGGCACGTAGGGTATTACGTTCCGGCGGCCTGAACCTGTCTAAATTTTTGTGTTCCTTACACCATCGCGTTCTGATCTTGGCGAGTCTGTGCCTACAATCAATCTCCTCGGGGTATACCTCGAAGAGTTTGGCGGTTAAACACCGACAGTTGGCACGCCAGGTAGGGGCCTCCGCCGACGATCATCGGAAGAAGTTTATGGCACCGCTTGACAACAATGTGATGCCCGCCAAAGGCACCACCTTCTACGTCGGCTCCTGTGTTTTCATCGCTGATGGCTCAAGTGGCTTTCACAGTCATCTGATTGACCCCAGCGCACCGAAAACATCTGAAGCCACACGACATCGTGAAGTCGACAACTTCGTTGACCAACTCGACGTGATCCATCTCCTAGTTCACATCAAGGAAGTCCGTGATTAACCTGATTTCGACGTAACCACACCTAAAAATCTTTCCAAATTGGAAGAGGACCTGGACAACCTCTTGGAAATTACCAGACAGGAAGCCATCGTTGACTGGGAGGCTCCCACGTATGAATTACATCAAGACCCTGTCCAAGATCACATAGAGCTCGCAAGCAACACGGTTTCACCCGTTACGATCGAGAATTACTTGAAAGATCTAATGGCAATCCCTCGGCCGCGAGTAGACAACTCCGAACTACTCGATGGCATCGACCGTGTTTCTGATAGCATTACAGACTGGATCAACATTGTAGAGTCATATCTCCGCAAAAGAAAATCAAGCATCAAACATGAGAAAACTAGTCCCCAACCGAAACACACGGGCGACATCTTCTCAGGACTTGATCGCATTGATGATAAAATTGCCTACTGCATTAAACTTGCGGGGGAGACACTCAATTCAGGAAGTTCTAATGAATAGGAAGAACCCGGGTTTATCAACCCATGGGCAACCAAGGAATACAACCCACGAAGTTCTCCTACGGGTCGTATTTCCCTTGAACCTAAGGTGATCCACTCATTAGAATCCCCCAGGGAAGATATCTTCCCAAAATTATCAGAGATCGATCGCGATCAAGCGTTCATTGAGTACCTCGATGAGCTTGACGGACCAATCCCTGATGATGAGCTTGTCGAGTGGTCGGATGATATCAATCTTTTTATGGAAGGATTGTCAAATCCTGATAAACTCGAAGAACTTTGGGAGAATCAAAAGCTAAGAAGCTATGGGATGAATCTCAATCTAGATTGCCAAGCCGACTGGATGGACACCTTGCAAGCTCGCATCAGTCAGATGACTCCGTGCAGATCGAAGACTACATGAGTCGCTGGTGTAACATCATCCACCAACCCACCCCCAATGTTTAGATTCCCCCATCACCCACTCCTGTCCTAGGAGAGCATGAGACATTTCTACGTCCTAATTGCTCACCAAGAGAACTTGAAAATCTATGAAAGTATAACAACTTCATGAATGATCTCTCTGTTCAAGTGGAAGGAGGATGGGTGCCACCAGATACCCTCCCGCACGATGAAGACTCTCCGACACACCCTCGGATCATCCACCCGTACGAATCCTTTCCATACAGGGTCAAAAACCAGTTCCTACTCCAACTCGGAAAGGAATCAGGGAGTTCAAACCTTGAGGGAAGGAGTCCCTAAAAGGGTTCGAATACCTTATAACACCGCATGCGACTCGGAAAAGAAGCTGGAGCCCAACCCGGACACCTCTATTCGCAACCCTCAAAAGGACCCCTTTGGAGACCAAAGAAACAGAGCAAGCAGCGAGATAGCTAGTATCCAGAAGACACGGAACTCCCCTTTCAAGAAGGTCTTTCGCTTCAAGGAGAAGACGACCAGAAGATCCGTAGCCTCGATCGCCAGTGCCACCTCTTCCTTCCTTGGGATGTACTCCGCGTCAGGTATGTCGGCCGAGCTCCCTGCTTCCTGGGTGGTACATGCACATGCATGTTGCATGCATGCCATGCTCCATTTTCCTTGCAACTTGAGCTTGCGTGTGGCAGAGGTCTAGCTCTGGATCACATGACCAAGTAACCCTGTGAGACAGTGACAATCATTTATTGCCCTGTCCTTGGGATAGCCATAGCTTGGGCCATTTAATGCTGGTGCCGTCCTTCCTTCTAACCGAAGGAAGCTCGCCTGTGTCCCGGGGTCCTCCACGGCGCCATCCTGGGGTGGTGAGCAGTACCCCGGGATCCTCCGAGCTGCACCCCGGGACATGGGGTTAGGTGGGCCTGATCCCGGGGTGGGGAGTAGCACCCCGGGATCATCCGAGCCACACCCCAGAACGTGAGATTAGGTGGGCCCATCTCGTAGATTATTTCTTCGTGCATCTTGTTGGTCGAGTCTCCAAAAATCGTCTGCTAAGGGTACCCCCGTTCCCTATACGCCGACAGAAGCCCCTGGGCCCATGCCTGACCGTATAACCTGAAGATCAGGTGTGGGGCCAATCTTTCCTCTGTGGTGGTGGATGGAGCCTCGAATGCCATTCTTTTTTAGCAAGACCGGCATCAGTCTTGTGTGGGTGTCAGCCTATTGTGACCGGCGTCGTCTTCGTACGACACTTCCGGGGGGGAGGGGGGTAGAGCCTCACTGTTGTCGGCGGAGCTCATGCGAGGGCGGAGTGCTCTCGGTGGCGGACGGAGATCGCGCACGGCAGAGCGCTCGCGGCGGCTTCTTGTACCGTATACAAAGGCTGATTTTCGCTACCTCCATAATGCTTGGTTGGGTTATGAAACACCTGTATCGAGTCAAGTGTCTACAAGTTTTTCTCCAATACAAGGGTCGATTTTCGCTACCCCCATAATGTTTGGTTGGGTTATGAAACACCTGTATCGAGTCGAGTGTCTACAAGTTTCTTATCGAATACAAGGGCCGTTTTTCGGTACCCCTATAATGATGGACGGACATGTCCCCTTGAGTTAGCGTGGGAAACGCATGACTCAAGTAGATGGCACGAGGGCTTTGTTCGCCTGGAAGTGGTTGGCGATGGTGACCCAAAGCTCCCGTGTCGTCTGGTTGCCGGCCATGGTGAAGTCGAGGACGTCCTCGGTGACAGAGCCATACAGCCAGCTGCGGACAGCGCTGTTGGCCTCGATCCATGCATCAGTGCACAGATCAGGGGGAGGGGTGCCGTTGATGTGACGCAAGAGGCTGAACTTGCTGCACATGGCCTCGAAGAAGTTGCTTCACTTGGTGTAGTTGGAGGAGCGGAGTTCCAACTTGATGGGGACGTGCGCCTGGATGGAGACGGCGGCGTAGGCGGCCATTGTAGTCAGCGGAGGCGCAAAGTCGTCGGATAAGAGGGCAGCGATGCCGTTGAGGAAGGAATCGCTGTCGTCGATGGTGTCACCGGCGTTGGTAGAGGCGCTGCTGACATAAGACATCGACAGATTGATCTGTTGAGGGGAGGGGCACCCTAGGGGGGCGGAGCACGCAACAAGGGAGGGGCTGCGTGCGAGAGGTGGTGGCCGGTGGTGTGGGTGGCACCCTAGGGTAGGGCGCAGGGAAGGGGGGAGGCGCCCTATGGTTAGGGTGTAGGGGAGGGTTGGTGCCGATGGAGGAATCCCGGAGGAGAGCGAGGCGCACGGCAGGGCAAGAAGAAGGTCCGGACTCGTGATACCATGTAGAGAATTGGAAAAACACCACACACCCTAAGGAGGGGGTGACCTCTATTATATATTGTCGTATGACTTGGAGTACAAGTAAACTCAATACAAGAAAATACAACAATATATCTCTAATACAATAGAAACTCTATATTCATTGCAATCACAATTTGTTTTAGTATAGATATTTGAGTTGAAGTACTATTATTTCCTCATTCTGCATTGTGCACTTTAAAAAGATTCGACATTTATTTATTTTTTTCTCAAACATGGTATCAAACATATTTTTTCCCAAAGTTGTTAACAAATCATAAGTTTCCTAAGGAGTTTCTTTGTTTTCCACTGGGTTAAGGGATTATTTGTATTCCAATGGGTTTTGTGCCATTTTGTGATCAGCCACACATAACACAGAAGTGAGCTCTGCTTTATCATGCTTGGTGTTACTAATTTGCTTTTGTTTGTGTAGGATATAGTTTGATCTTCTTTATAAAACATGCAAATCTTGTTTAATTTGACACTCTTTTTAAACTAATGAAACTCTCCTAAAACTAATGGTACTTTTTCTGCAAATTTCTGAGGATGTTATTGATATGTGTAAGATTGTGTACAATGCGTGGGATGTATTGCATTGAGCCTCTGAGGTGAATATATAGGAGTATGTGGCTTGGATATCCAGAGTTGCCAAATATACTTCAAAATGTGATCAGTTTTACTTCTGATATAGTGCTTCATTGTTGTTTCCCAAACAATAATGGTTCTACTTTGTTGAATAAGCTTGTTCACTTAGATTGGACTATTTGTCTATGTGATCAACTATTCAATTTAAAATGAAGTTTTGTAGTTTCCTTACAAGCCTAAACAGTTTAATTTAACTATTCTTGCAGGGTTCTCTCTGCGGACCACTCGTTCCCTCATTTCAATCTGCTGCATGGTATGGGTTCACTACACGCTGAGTAATTTGAGGGTGTTCTATAGTTGGAAAGTAACAAAATGTAGCAAATGCTTGTGCACTTGTTACTTTTTGTCTTTCCTTTTCTTCTTTACTGAGACACGTACTATACAAATACATAGGAGGCAGTTTATATATTTTGTGGGTGTAAGCTTTTTGTTTTCTAAACTATCAAACTATGGATTATTTTAATGCTACATTTGTAGGCTATATATATTCATTATGATCATGCTATATATAGGAGGAAAATAACAAAAAGTGGACATTCATGCATTGTTTGTATTCTTCTAGCTAATATATAATGTTTTCTAAACTTTTATTCTGATTTATCTTAATGCTACTTTTGTAGGCTGTACCTGTTCATTGCAATTATGTTTTTGCTAATTCCAAGATCTAGTCAGTTGCCAATAACAGATAACACAACAGAAATTTGCCCAGCACCATATATGCAGTTCAAGAGGCCTGCTCCTGTTTATGTGCCACGCCTGTTCAAGCCAGAGGATCTTGGATACAAAGAAATTCTGATGTTAGATAATACTTCTACGGCAAAAAGGTAATGTATATTTGCACTCAATTTTAGATTTTTTATTTTGAGAAATCATTAATTGTTTTGTTTTTCTCTAGCTATGCTCAACAATGGGCTTTAACACTTGGACCGACTATTTCATTCTTGGCAAACTTTGCTCCACTGTAAGTTGGAAACTGAATCTTTGTTTTTTTACTGAAAATTTTAGAGTAAATTTAACCCACACGATTATTGAAGTTATGTATTCAGACAATGACCATACAGACTATTAGTGAAATACAAGGTTTTGCTTTTAAATACCATTGCCAATATAAATTGTCTTCTGAAATATTATGCATATTCCCTTTTTAAATAGTGAAGTTTCATATGGCACTTCATAGGTTAGATTCCTTCTCTACTACAGTCAATGTTTTAATAACATAGTCATAGGAGATGGGTTCAAGTCTTAGTCCACTATGGTCGCGTGGTAATGCCTCTTAACATGTGAGACTCATTACCATAGGACTTGAACATCTAGTCATTCTCAACACGAGCTGCTGTTCAAAGAACACTCACATCAATCCACTTGCTGATATCGACACTTCAAGCTTGTGGATGTGTTGTTAGTAGGTAACCGTGTAACCACTACCTCGGTTCTTGCTTCCACCTGAGTCCTATACTTCGAAGATCAGAACTAGCCTTTAACCATGAGTGTTATTCATCATTCCCTACAGAACACCCTAAAATGTCACTTCTAAGAACCTACTCTTGGATGATAGATGTCAGTGAATGTCTTTATGCCCACTATACTACATGAAGCACAATGGTTAGTGGCATTAGGAACATCACTTCAAAGTTAGTGCTTGGGTTTCAAAATCCTTATGATCACCGTTGGTTCATCGGGATAGTTGGGAAAAAAAGAGAGATTATGCATGAGGGGGGAGACGTTAGTCTAGATGGGCAAGTGGTGGTCCAGAAGGATACGTTTCGGTATTTAGGATCGGTGTTACAAAAGGATGGCGACATTGATGAAGATGTTAGGCATAGAATTTCAGCTGGCTGGTTGAAATGGCGGCAAGCTTCTGGCATCCTTTGTGACAAGAGGGTGCCACAAAAGCTAAAAGGCAAATTCTATAGGACAGCAATTCGTCCGGCGATATTATACGGTGCTGAATGTTGGCCTACAAAAAGACGACATGTGCAGCAACTGAGTGTAGCAGAGATGCGGATGTTGCGGTGGTTTTGCGGGCACACAAGGAGGGATAGAGTCCGGAACGAAGTTATTCGGGATAGGGTCGGGGTGGCACCAATTGAGAAGAAACTTACTCAGCATCGGCTGAGATGGTTTGGACATGTCCAACGAAGGCCTCCTGAGGCGCCGGTGCGTAATGGGATCCTTGAGCTAGTCGATAATGTAAAGAGGGGTAGAGGTAGACCTAAACTGACGTGGGATGAGTCGGTTAAGAGAGATCTTAAGGATTGGAACATCTCTAAAGAGATAGCTTTGGATAGGAGCGCTTGGAGACTAGCTATCAATGTGCCTGAACCTTGAACTTATTTCTTTCGGGTTTCATCTCTAGCCTACCCCAACTTGCTTGGGAAAAAAGGCTATGTTGTTGTTGTTGTATGCATAGGTTGTATTTATGAGGAAGATGTGCCTTGACCTATATTAGAGAAGAGACCTATGCATGTATTCCTTGGGGGTAACTTGCTTCTGCTCTCTCTTACAGTTGGGTTTGCAACCGAGGTATCTACGGCAATTCTATTTTTGACCCTAGCTTGTGTATGGATAAACTTTGGGCCTCAGTCCCCAACAAAGTCCATTACTCATCAAAGCCAAACCTTATTAGAAGGTGTTACATCGCTTATATGAGCCTTATGTGCTGCACCAATAAGATCCACATCACTTGCACACATGTGCCAACATATACAATATCCTTTTTAATAGCCTTGTGAACGTCAAGCTCCAACAAAGTACAGTCTGCTGACCTTCTCACCATGGCAAGCCACTAGCTGCACCTGTAGGATAATAGAATTGGTCTTTAATGGATGATTGTATTGCATTAAGGCCCAAGCCGGTATATATTGGGTTACATGACTTGGGAGGGCAAACCTCTCTTACGGTATGGTAGAGTTCATATATGTTAGCGAGGCTATTAGTGGGCTTAGTGGGCTGGCCCTTGGGCCATGTGTCTAGCCAAGGCGGCCAGGGCTGCCATGTGGGTTTATAGTAATTGATCTTGATTAGTCAAGGATCTCCGTTGATTGGGTGTATTCTATAAACCCTAGATATCGATCCTTGCCTATATATTGTACCCTTGTACCCTCAATAATCAATCACCAATTTCCCAGGCCATATTTGCTTTCATGGTATCAAGAGTCCGAGTTCCTCGGATCCCCCTTCCGCTGTCCTAGCACGCCGGCTCCTTGCCGTGCAGTGCTTGCGCGCTGGCACCTCGCCGTGTTGCGCCTTCCTCCCCTCGCGCACTAGATCCCCTTCGTGCTGCGCCATGGACGGCACCCTACCGTCCTCTCCATACGTCGCACAGCCCGTCAATCCGGCGGACGTCGCTGCTGCCACCAAGGCCCAGGCGGACGCCGCCAAGGCCGCCGAGCAGGCCCGTGCTGATGTGCTCGCCCTCGTCAAGGCTGCGGAGGATGAGTTCCTCAAGGCAACGACGGACCGCGATGCAGCTGCCGTGCGGATCCAGGCCGCCCTGGATAGCGCCGCCGCTGCGCGCATGGCCGCCGGCGGCCCTCTGCCGCCGCCGTTGCCCCCCCGCCACCTCACGGTGGCGACAAGGACGAGTATGCCCCGCTGCAGCACGATCTTCACGACGCCATGCTGCTGCACAAGGCTGCCGCTGTCCTTAACCTCCACGCCCAGGCCGTCTTGATCCAGAACATCCGCAGCTTGATCCCGACTACCCTCGACATCAACTCCGGTAACTACGCTCGCTGGTGTGATCAGTTTCTGTTCACTGCCGGCAAGTTCTCTCTTTAGGATCACATTCTGCTCGACGCCCGCGCCCCTGCCTCCATGGACTAGGCTCGCATGGACTGCGTGGTCCAGTCCTGGATCGCCGGCACCCTCTCCGATGACCTTGCCGAAACCATCTCCAGCCGTGGCTCCACTGCTCGCGATCTTTGGGTTGCAGTGGAGGCGTAGTTTTTGGGGAACCGTGAGACACGCACGCTTCTCCTTGACGTCGAGTTCCATGGCTTCGCCCAGGGCGATCTCTTTGCCGCTGACTATTGTCGGCGCTTCAAGAAGAGGGCCGGTCAGCTCGCCGATCTTGGGCCCCCTGTTCCGGACCGCACGCTCGTCGTCAAAGTTCTTCGCGGCCTGAAAGAGCGCTTCACCAACATCGGCATCCATCTTCATCGTGGGCGCCCATTCCCGACCTTCAAGGAGGCCCAAGCTAAGCTCCTCCTCGAAGAGATGAACATAGCGCATTGGTCTCCTTCCACGCCGCCCGCGGCGTTTGTTGCATCGTCCGCCCCCAAGACGGCCACGAGCTCCTGGGGCGCCGGCCCTGGTGCTGCTCTTGCAGTGCCCAAGTCCAAGAACCGAAGGTCCAAGCGCGGGGGAGGCAAGGCGCTCGACGCCGGTGTTGCCTCTGGTGGTGGTTAGACCGTTGGTGCCAAGGCGGCTTCCACCCCCTGGCCGTCCTTCTGGAACCCGTGGACTGGGTCCATCCAGATGTGGCCCGGTCTGCGGCCTCCCCTAGTGTCGCTCCGTCGACGGCCACTGCAGCAGGCCCTGTTGGCTTAGCCGAGTCAGCAGCAGTAGCTCTAGCAGGCGCAGCATCAACCTCAGACCGCTGCACCGGTCCAGGACACCACTGGCCAGTGGGTCCCCTCCCCCCCGGGGTTCTACCATCCCATGGTTGGGACACCCTCCTGGGATCAGCAGTCCCTCATCTCCACCTTAAGCACTATGATGCTGAACCAGCAGTAGCCAAACAACGAGTGGTACTTCGACTCAGGTGCTATCTCTCACATGGCCTCTCATTCCGACATTCTTTCACATACTTCTCCCATGCGGTATCCTACTCCTACTTCTATTGTTGTCGGTAATGGTTCCTTGTTACCTGTCACTTCTACTGGCGCTACTGTTCTTCATCCATCCTTGTATCTTAATATTGTTCTGGTTTCCCCACAACTTATTAAGAATTTTATTTCTGTTCGCCAGTTCACTACCGACAATAATTGTTCTATTGAGTTTGACTAGTCTGGTTGTTCTGTGAAGGACCTTCAGTCTCGGAACGTGATCGTCAGGTGCAATAGCTCTGGGCCGCTGTATCCCCTTCGCCTTCCGGCTGCGCACTCCCTGGTTTCTTCCTCTGGGTCATCACTGTGGCATCGCCGCCTCGGTCATCCTGGACACGAGGCTCTCTCCAAGTTAGCGTCGTCCGGCCTACCAGCCTGCCGCCATGACACCGGCTCTTCGCTTTGTCACGCTTGTCAGCTCGGGCGCCATATGCGCCTTCCTTTTAGTACTTTAGTGTCTAGAGCGTCCAGTAATTTTGAACTTATACATTGTGACCTGTGGACATCTCCTGTTCTTAGTGTTTCTGGATACAAATACTATCTTGTTATACTTGACGATTGCTCTCATTATACCTGGACGTTCCTGCTAAAGCTGAAATCTGACGCCTTTTCTACGCTCACTCAATTTTTTGTCTACATGACTACTCAGTTTGGCTCCACAGTGAAGGCAATCCAGTGCGACAATGGCAAGGAGTTCGACAACTCCAGCTCTTGCACGTTCTTCCTCACCCACGGCATGCACCTCCGCATGTCCTGCCCCTACACTTCGTCTCAAAACGGTAAGGCTGAGCGCCTCATTCGTTCTCTCAACAATGTTGTGCGTTGCCTTCTGTTTCAGGCCTCCCTTCCGTCCTTCTACTGGGTCGAAGCCCTCCAGACAGCCTCCTACCTCCTCAACATTTTACCCACCAAGACACTTCGGTCCTCTGCGCCGCATGCAACTCTATTTGGCGCTGCGCCCTCCTACGACCACCTCCGTGTCTTTGGTTGCAAATGTTATCCCAACCTGTCTGCCACAGCCACCCATAAACTCTCCCCTCGATCCACCCTATGTGTCTTCCTGGGATACTCCGCTCACCATAAAGGATACTGCTGTCTCGATCTCTCTTCTAACAGAGTGATCATCTCTCGTCATGTCATCTTCGATGAGTCAGCCTTTCCTTTTGTTGAGCGCGGCTCCTCTCCCTCACCGGCGGATCTTGAGTTTTTGGATGCTACTGACTCTGTGCGAGCTCTCATTGGACCTGTGCATCGGCTTCTCCCTGCCGGACTTGGCAACCTCCCTCTCGCACACCACGTGCTGCTGCGCCTTTGGTGCTGCTCGACGCCACCCCGGCTAGTCCGGTAGCACATCCTGCGCTCCCAGCCGAGGTCCCGTCCTCTTCGTCACCCTTGGACGCGCCAGCACTGCCACGTGCGGCCCCCTTCGTTGCCGCACAGCCACGTGTGGCCCCGTCTACTTCGTCGCCCTCGGCCGCGCCTGCACAGCCACGTACGGTTTCGGCTTCCTCGGCGCGCAGTTCTCCCCCGGGCTTCCCGACCCCTGCCTCGCCGACCCCTGCGGGAGGGCTCCGCCTCGTCAGACCCCTGACCCCCGAGGGTGGGCTCCGTCTCACCCGACCCCCGGGCCCCGAGGGTGGGCTCCGCCTCGCCTGACCCCCGGCGGCCGAGGGTGGACTCCGCCTCGCCCCACCCCCGGCCCCCGCACCACGCGCGGCCTCGCCGACTCCCGCGTAGCCGACCCCCGCGCCACCGGCTCCGGTCGGCCGCATCATCCCGCAGGTGTACACCCATCGGCCTCATCCACTGCCGACCCCGACATCGCCTGCACCCTCATCCAGTGAGGCGTTGTCAAGCAGCACGGCTACTGCCCCAGCCGTACCACTGCCCAAGAGTGCCGTGGCGGTTCCTCTAGTCTCCAACCAGCATGCCATGGCAACGAGAGCCAAGAGTGGCTTTCGAGTGCCTGCCCTCTACCATGCTGCACCGCTCTTCGCCGTCCCGAAGACCTACCGTAGTGCTTTGGACGATCCCAATTGGCGAGCTGCTATGGTGGAAGAATATAATGCAGTGCTGGAGAATGACACTTGGGATCTTGTGCCTCGCCCTCCACGAGCCAATGTTGTCACTGGGAAGTGGATTTTCAAGCACAAGTTCAACGCCGACAGGCAGTTGCTGCATGAGCTCCACGCCCCTCTTCGCCGAGCTACGCTGGTGTATTGTGACAACATCAGTGCCGTCTACATGTCCTCCAACCCGGTTCAGCATCAGCGAACCAAGCATATCGAGATTGATCTACACTTCGTCTGGGAGCGAGTTTTCGTGGGTGATCTTCGTGTTCTTCATGTGCCTACCTCTTTGCAGTTTGCAGACATCTTCACCAAAGGACTCCCTTCTTCAATGTTCACGGAGTTTAGGACCAGTCTGAATGTGCACGGTGGCTGACGATCAGACTGCGGGGGCGTGTTAGCGAGGCTATTAGTGGGCTGGCCCTTGGGCCATGGCATCTAACCTAGGCGGCCAGGGCTGTCATGTGGGTTTATGGTAATTGATCTTGAATGGCAAGGATCTCCGTTGATTGGGTGTATTCTATAAACCCTAGATACTGATCCTTGCCTATATAATGTACTCTTGTACCCTCAATAATCAATCACCAATTTTCCGAGCCATATTTGCTTTCAATATACAATCCTAACCTACCTATTGTAGAGATATCCCAAATATACTCTAATAGCACCTCCAACCTTGCCCAATGTCTACCATGTCAAAGTTCGCTCCACCAAAGAAGAACACATATTGAGAGCGGGCTTGCAGCTTTCAACTTCAATTCCTTGACAACTAGCTAGCTTAATGAAGAATATTTCCTGTTTTCTTTTTCATGTTAGCTCAATGCAACATTATTACATGAAGCATATGACCATAGTTTTCAGTTGATTTGTTCGGATCCCTTATTCTTTTGTCTTCTGTTTTTTACAGAATAACCGCACATGGGATCAGTAATGTCGCTGCCAAAAACATACTGCTCCAAGGAATTTCCTGTCTCCTTTTTGCCCAAACGAACCTATCCTGGACTTTTTACCTGCACAATGATAGTGCAGGCACAGTGGTTTACTACTCAGCAATCTTTGCTGCTCTCTTGAACGCCTTCTGGTCTGTTTTCTTCTGGAAAAACTCAAGTCTTGATGCCAAGCAAACAATGCTTGCCCTTCTTGCGTGTGTTATCATGGGAACTATCAGCTATGCTTGCTTGCTTATGGCAGGTGTATTTGCTCTTATTTGTCTTCTGTGCGGCCATTTCTTCCGTATCAAATGCATGTGTCATGTCCAGAAATTTCATGGGTTTACATGCGCAATGTCTTTTTTAGGTTTAGGGGGTTCTCTATGCAGTCTATATGGAGTAGGTATTATTGGTCCGGTGACAATTCCTAAGGTAAGCATGCTGACAACATGGACTCTTTATTGATTAAAACAAACCAATTCTATAAAATACAAATATAATATGATGCATAATCAAATTTTCAGGTTTTTTCTGCAATTTCATTTGTTGTCCGTATGATTGATATACCCCTGCAAGTGTATTTCCGTTGTTGCATTGAACAAACTGAGACAACAGCTGTGGGTGAAGGAGATAAGCAGAGAAGAGAGCTTGCACTTAATGAGCCTTTGCTACATCCTGGTCCAAATATCTCACAAAACAATGTTGATGTTGATCGGATAGATGTGTTGGATGATGAGCAAAGTGAACTGTCCTTGGGTCTCAACGATGGTGACATGCATACCTCGACAGATACTCCTAGAAGCTCTGCATTGTCAGGACATTCATCTGGGAGCATCTCAGACTCCAGTACTGAAGCTGGCTCACAGGCGGAGACAAGTATGGCACAGGCAGAAAGGAATGGAAGAACTGATGTTGCATCGGAAGATGTGATTCCAAGTTCATTTGAGCAGGCATACGGGGTTGAAGACTGTGAAGCAGCTCCTTCAGAGTTTAATGGTCATGAGACAATGGAGACGAGATCAGTGCAGGCGAACATGGATGGAAGTATTGAGGTTGCATCAATACAGAATATATCAAATTCAGTCAAGCAAGCATCAGATGGCAAAGACTCTGGATTGGCTCATTCTGAGCTTACCACAAGGATGCCTGGAAAGTTAGAAAATGATAATAAGAATTAAGAACCCATCCGTGGCCTAATGAAATGTACTTCACAGCATTGGTTGATTGTACTCAATCTTGTTTAGTATGTGGCAGTACTTAGCTTCCACATCATAATGTTGGTTACTATCTCCATCTAGTGCGTGCTGATACTTCAACTAATCTGCTTATCTGGTTATATGTGTGGCTCTGAACACGTTAATTAATTACAGAATGGTACTATGTATATATTTTCCAGTTAGCCAACTTCTGTCTGCTTTTGCACAAAGGTCTGGTCCTATCTCCTTTGGTCGCCCATGTTCGACCTCCTGGTTTGATTACTGTACTTATGTATGTTTGATGTTCATTGTAACAGTTTAATTTTGGACCATTGGCACTTTCGCCATGCTTTTTTTTGTTTGAAATTATAGCAAGAGATCATTCACTTGGGTTACAAGCTTTAAAGTTTTACAAATCTAGGCAGCACTTGCCTGACATTAACCTTAAAGTATCAGTCACGATCGTCAGGAATATATAATTCGAATAAATTCAATTCTCGACTCTTTGTTCGCTTGACCCTCACTGTTATGCCGCAGTCTCCCTCTGACCGCCCCATCCTAAAACAAATTAAACGACCAGCTTATTACGGTCCCCTCGGGGAGCAGCACACCATGTCATTAAACCGGTAAACATAAACGCGGACATGTTTTGTTCAGAATAAGTTTCCTCAGCTAGCTTTACATAACTCTTGCACCATTGTCTCCAATTTTTTTTCCCTTGGTAGTGGATCGTGGACCGGGTCCTGCATATGTAAAAACCACAGAAAATATTTTTAATTTGTTCAAAGGAAGTGTAGTATATTTTGGAGTTATATTATATAGTGTGAGCTCGTTTCCTGCAAAATTAATAATGTGAGCTTTGTAAAACGGCAAACCGGTTTCTGCACTTAGAGCAATTACTCAAACAGTCTACAATATTGTGCCATTCATTAGATTCAGTTTCTCTAAATGTCTCTAAATGTTCTACAAACGGTTCACCAGGGCATAATCACCCATCACCTGATACAATGTGTGATGCTGATAGGGAATTTAAAACCACAAGTAAAAGAAATCTTCCAATAGCAATTACCACTGCAACATCTTCAAAATTTCCCCAATGCTTTTTCTCAAATGGCCAATAGTTATTCTTTTCCATAAGTTTTTCCTCAAGTGAGCAGTTTTAATTTGGACAATTCCCAAGTGGGAAACAAATTACCAACGAAGAATCCACAACAACAGCAAAAAGAAAAGAAAAATCAGCCACTTAGTAAATAACTTGCCGTAAATGTTTTTAGACTAAAAGCAATAGAATGTCACGAAACCAACCAGCAAGGAACGCGGACGATCCAAGGAACACACATATTGTAACACCCCAGGCGCCACAAAGCCTAAGATGTCACTCAACACCCTTCCCACAAGCCGGAGTATGAAAAACAGAGTAAAGCACTCATTCTTATAAAGATAAATAGTAAAGCATGGAAACAAACAGAGTAAAGCATGGAAACAACCACATATATGACATATAAAGATGAACCACTCTTTAGCATTTAAAGAGCAAATTATACAAAGATAAATAGTAAATGTCATCCGCACTCATTCTTATAAAGCCAAGAGAAAAAACACAGGGTCTACTAAAAAAACTCACTACAACAAAACAAAATTTGTTATTATTATAAAAGGACGTGGTAAAAGATGTGATGATGTATAGCTAATCCCATCTATTCAAGCAAAGCATCGACTCAAACCTGGAAAGGTGGGGTGTGCTAATAAATCTTAGCAAGCAAACCACTTTAGTGAGTTATTTAAATTACAGTAAGTTCATTAGACAACAATTTGAATAGAGATATGAAACATTATTTAAGATGTCCACCCTCATATGAAACAAATAAACAAAGAACAACCGCTTATAAATAGAAAACCTCATATCCACTTCCATGTAAATGTTCAATACTTGAATATATAAGTCAGAATGAATGTCAATGCAATGCATATGCCATGTCCACTACCTCCTTACCTGACAAGGTATCTAGTTGCATCATACCCCTCCTCGGACAATGTAGGATGCTGTACCGGTACGGTCGCGGCCATAAGAGGGCAACACCACGAGTGTTATGCAAAATGCAATATGATGCAATGAAATGATGCCCTGCAAGTATGCTCCTCATTTGTGCCATACATATATATGAACATGTCACTTAACTCATGATGAGAATGTAAATTGTAAACCACCGTTCTTACCATAACAACATAAGTAGATTAAAAATGTCTTAATATTTAGTTAATGAGATCATAATTCTTTGATAATGTTCTGACTTTTTAAGTGTAGGTAGAATAAATAACAAGTTAAAGCTGTAGCAAACTCCATGGCTATGTGTACTTGCTGTTCTCTGAAGTATAAGAATGTGAACTAAGCACGATCCAAAAGAGCACTACCTGTTCACATACATAACTCAGCACCAACGTAAATACACAAAGATAATTAAACATCAATTAAAGTGTTCCTATGCTTGAACCTGACGTACAAAAGAAAACAGCAAACTTAGTGTTTGGTCAACCACAGTAGTGTTGCTTGTCAGTTTTGTATATTTAAATCTACAAAAGAAATTGTCGGTGTTTTATCGGCATGCCCACCTAGGGATACCCTAAGGTGGTAGATTGTAGGTAGGGAGTTGTCAAGATCAGGAACACGATGGTGCAAGCAAGTAAGCAACACAAAGTTTAGATAGGTTCGGGCCACAAATATGTAATACTCTACATCTTGTTTGATGGTTTATATCGCCTGAGGGTTGTATATGCTTTGGAGGGGTCCCTGGCCCGCCTATATAGCCTGGGGGGATAAGGTTACATGAAATCCTAGATCGATATGAACCTAGGTGTGCTTCTCGAGTAGTTTCCTTCTATAGTAATGTTGGAGCTCAGTAGTGACCAATTCTAGGCGTCAATCTGATTAGAAAATCATGAGAGTTTGCATTTCTTACACGTATTATCTACCAAATAAATTTGAAAACACACTTTACCCCTAGAATAATTGCAAGTTGTGTTTTCGAGCTAATATGCAAGTTACAAGTACACTTTGGTCCGAGATAAAATCATCGACAAAGCAGAGCACAATTATCAGGTTCAACTGGACTAAAGGAGGCCCAAGTACTCAAGCAAACCGGCTTAGGACAAGGTGTGGCACCCTTTTTGGACAAGAGGAGGCCCAAGATAGCCAACCAAAGGTAGTTGGGGGTGGTTGGCACCACGGGCAGGCACACCCTGGTTGGCCAACCAAGGCCATGGGCCCCACCGCCTCAACCTTGCCACGTGGCTGCTCCTCACTAGCTGCCAAGGCCGGTTCTGCAAGGATCAGCTACTGCTAGGCCGTGGCTCCCTCCTATAAATATGAGAGGGCGGGGGTAAAAATGGAGACACACCTCTCAGGTGAAGCTCAATTCATTCTCTTGCTTTAGCTCTATTGGTTAGTGGTGTTTAGGTGAAGTTTGGTAGTCATCGAGTCCCCGGAGTTGCTCAGGAGTTTTGGTGGGTTCTTCACTAGTTCTCTTGTGTAATTCTCGGTCATTTGTAATAGATTTAATCTATGGTTACCAATATCTGCATGATTAATATTCTGAGTTATCGGATATATGTTTCATGATCTGGTTGCGTTATCGCTCTATGCTTGCGTTGCATTATCGCCTTGTGCTTGCGATGGTTAACACATTAGCTTTAGAACTCTGGTAACTATTACAGTATTCGTATGTTTGTTCTAGTGTGATGTCGGTCCATCTGGAGGGTGTGGGCTCCGTGCGGGATGCTAGAGTATCGCTTACTAGTGTAAACATGGTGTCTAGATTAGTTAAGTATTGCTGGATGTCGGCCTTTTCCACGGTTTGAAGAGGTAGCCAGTAGGTGGTGACAGCCCTGTCTATTCCCAGTAATCCTACACATTTGTATTGGGGGGTAGGAGGTGCATAAATGTTGGCGCCTACCAGCGTCACCACCGGGAAACAGTGATGACGCCTGCAGATGTCAATTGGGGTGGCAGGTATTTCATGAACCACGAATAAATCCGCAAGCGCCCGTAATACCGCTGTAGCATTTTACCCGGGAGTATACCAGGGCGTCATTTATATTTCCACAGGGAAGGCGGTGAATGAAGAGATATGGACTAGTTGATGAACTTTATCTAGATTGGATATTCTCTTGCATTAATAGGAATAAGATACATAACATGGTAGGAGGTAGTGTGACACACACACAACTACCCTCAAGATAAATAAATAAAGAAAGATGCTATAGGCCGGGAGAAAGGCAGAAGTTCGAGCTCGAGTCAACTATGCTAGGCTAGCTATATCTATGCTATCTTATGGTTAGATCGTCAGAGATTAAACTACACAACGAGGAGACCGCTATCGAAGTAACGAGAGAAGCCCGTACACCCCGGCTGCTTTATGCATCTCCTACCCCTCATACCAAACATGGAGGATTACTAGGGCTCAAACAGGGCTGTCACCACCTGCTGGCTACCTCTACAAACTATTTGTATAGTTGACATCCAGCAACACTTAGCTAATCTAGACACCATGTCTACACTACTAAGGGATACTCTAGTGTCCCGCGCGGAGCCCCCACCCTCCGGATGGACAGACATCACACTAGAGCAGTCATACGAATACTGGAGTAGTTGATAGAGTTCTAAGGCAGATATGTTAACCATCGCAAGCACAGGGTGATCATGCAATGCAAGTATTGAAGAATAACGCAACCAGATCAAGAAGCATATATCCGATAACTCAGAATATACTTCGAGCAGATATCGGTAACCATAGTCTAATTCTATTACAAATGACCAAATATTACAAGAGAGAAGAGAGAACTAGAGATGAACCCATACCAAAACTCCCGAGCAACTCCGGTGACTCGATGACTCCTAGACTTCTCCTAAAGTCCACTAGGCCTAAAGACTACACAAGATGAACTTGAGAAGAGGTGAGTGTGGTGTGTGTGTTCTAATCTCTACCCCCCTTGTATTTATAGCAGGGAGCCACGGGGTGAGACCCTTGCAACCGACCTAAGGGACCTATGAGGAGGCGCCACGTGTCGAGGTTGAGGCAGTGGGGCCCATGGGCCTGGTCGGTCGACTAGGGTGGTCGGCCGACCAACCCAGGGCGCCAACTGCCCCCATCCTTCTTCAGGTCAGCTGTCCTAGCCTCCCTTGTCTGATCCATGCTGATCTCGGCCTGTCTTGAGTGGTTTGAATTGGGTTCTTGGGCTACACTTGGTCCATTTGAGCCTGAATCGATGCTTTGATAATTTCTATGATTTTATGTCAGGCCAAAGTGTGCTTGCAACCTGCATATTAGCTCAAAAACACATCTTGTATTTTCTAGAAGGTGAAATGTGGTTTAGGGACTTTATTGGACAAAGATGCGTGTAAGAAATATAAACTCTCATGATTTTCTGATCAAGTTGACGCCTAGAAATGGTCATTAGTGAGCGTTAACAAGATCTCCCAAGCTGTCCTTTGCTCGTCCTGAGCAAAGTAGGACAAATCAGGTTGTTGATCAGAAAATCACTTTGACTCATACCTACTTGTCATGTCACAGTCTGAAGCAGCGATGTTCATCTATAAGTTTAAATAAGTTGGCTATCATACCTTTGCACAAGTACCTTACTCCTTCATGGGTCTTCTTAGCAGTCTCCTCGTCTTGGGCTGTTGAGAGTTAGAACGGTGCACAAAGTAATACTTACTTGTTCATAGATCTGCAATCCATCTGGAGATATTTTTGAAGAATTTCTGAAAGTGCGGAAAAGTTCCCAAGATGATTCTCTCGAAGCACTCAACTTTTGTTATCCTTGCCACGACAGTATTTGCCTTCAGTCTTTCCTACTGCTACAAAGCTTTTGTGGAGCTCAAGGTAGGGTAAGAACAGGGCATACTTGCATTCCATATATTGTAAAGTCAAAAAGAGGATCCATGGAGAAACAAGTCATGCAATCTTGATCAAAAGGTGCAAGTGTACGAGTGGGTGGATAGATAGATATGGCTTTACTCCTTAAGGCATTGGTTCTCACTCTTAAATCGTCCCTTTTTCTCTCTCTTTTGTTTTTGAGACATGGCTACCCCTCTCTTTCTTTCTTTTCTCTTTTTTTTGGGTCATGCTTCTTCGGCATGCCATCTTTTCTCTTTTTGGGGCAACCATAATCTAACATTATTTTATTTCAGGGATGTTCTACGAGAGAGATTACCAAGACATGGAGCATTTATTAATGGAGAATGGATGGATAGTGGTGCTAATTTCCAATGTAGGAATGTCGTAAATGGATGGAACATGTACGTGTTTATTATCGAGAAAGCATGAAAAGCATCTCACTAGGGTCACACAATTTAACAAAACTCAACAGAACATCAAGCAGCATATGCGTAAGGTTTTTCATGGAATGAAACATATGGCTCTGGTAGGACTTGCTTATCACTGGGTAACTTGCCCTTTTTAGCTTTTCGAAAACAAAAAACTCCAGATTTCAAGCATCACTAAAACAAATTTGTACAACTTTATTTACCATATCTGTACTCACAACAACTTAGACTTGGATCAAGCATATGCAACCCACGGAACTTTCAGGTTCATTTGCAAGGTGTTTACATGGCCAATAGACTTAAACTTGCGAGAACTTTTATTGCCAAACTAGACACAACAGATACGGCAGAACAAAGCAAAACTCATCCTTTCAAATTTCATAAGGAGTTAAAACATTCTTACCGCGCATGATAAAAGGGAAATAAAGTGGTAAACATTTATTTTATTTTGGAAATTTTATCAAATTTTATTCAAAAGCAAATAAAGGATACAGTTGATTTAGGGGAGGGGACCTAGCTCTTGGTTTAGGGTCCGAAAAGCAGGACCTTTCTCCATACCTGATCAGGTTGAGGTCGTTTCATCCGTACCTGGAGAAGTAGTAGCGGGCGATGACGTCTTTTTCTACCTGCGCCATATTTTCTTGTTCTTCTTTGGTGGCGTAGACGGTGCAGGAATAGGATCCTCTGGTGTAGGATAGACGATCTCCAGATTTTCCCATACTGTGTTGGTGATGAAATTAGGGATCTTCTGGTCGTCTTCCACTGGCTCAGTTGGGGGAGTATGAATCTCCCAATCCTCCCAGGCTGGCTTGGAAGGGGAGTGATAAAAATCTTGATCATCCCAACCGGGTTCTGCCCATAACCCCTTTCTCTCGCTATCCTCGTGAATCAGGAATAATTCCCTCTTGTTTTGAAATTTGAACTTCACGGTCTTTCCCATGATGCGGAGGCTGATTTTTCCTGTCCCTATATCAATTCTAGTGTTTGTGTCCTTGAGGACGGGCGCCCAAGTATGAGCGGGATTGTTGGCATTTCTTAGCGCAATCACTAGGAATGGTTAGTTCCCAGCAACGGTGCCAAGAAATGCTTGTTGGTCTGTTGCCCCACAGCGGTGATGCCATGGGGCGGCGTGCAGTATGTCTTAACGATTACAGAAGAATCCGCAAGTGCACGGATATACCGTTGTAGCATTTCACCCGGAAGTATTCAGGGTATTGTTATTTATATTTTCCCAACGGATGGCTACGGTGTGTAAAGATGTTTACCAGATACATAACCATACCAATTATGAGATAAGGTGTGAACTGCTGATCATACAGGGGTAAGTGATAATAAAGATAATCGAGGGTAATGTGACACACACAGATTAGCCAACTCTCAGGAATAAAGAATAAACAAATACACCTAAGGTGTGGGAGCATAGGCAAGCAAGGTCCTAGTATACTATTCATGTCAGCAGAGAAGCTATGTTAGTCACACACTTAGAACTGCAGGTGCCGGGAAATTAGGGACATCGGGGAGAATGACCCGTTTTGGAGAACGTCCAGACCGTTTCATATTTGCATGAACTCCTACACGAATACCCGAACGTCGGGGAGTACACTAACCGAGAAGCCCCACCCTTCGGATGGACAGGTAAGACGCTAAGGCAAGCACGAAAGCACAACGAACCGATATCCTTACCCAGATCATTTTGTCTAAGCAAGCAACTAATACAACTTGAATAAGAACAGAACTTGGCTACGCAGGCTAAGAACATAGCAAGATAACCAAGAATGAACTCTTTATGAATAGCATAACGATAGTCTGAATACAAAGCCATACCTGTGGCGGAACCACCCAAAAATACAGGGCCCGGGTGCACTGATCTTTGTTGCTAAGCAACTCTGACCCAAATTGGCACTCACCGGTAGTTCCTCGAGTGAAGCCTCGATAAAAGCCACGCTATTTCAGGATCAGCAGACAACACTCACGCGAAGGTGAGCCCAGAGATTACAACACAGAACATTTCATACACCTCAGAGTGATTGCAGCGGAAAGAAAATTTATTACAAACCATGTTCAGAGTAGCAAAGTACTATGGAGTTCCAACTACTCAACTTATTCCAGTCTCATCGTTCAGCGGAAGCAGTAAGAGATAACTAGCGAGATAACGTGACGCATCGATAAAGCCCGTACGAATGCGTCACTCAGTGGGCGGGTGGTTAGCACCAGCTGAAGGACCATCCCACTCAACAGACCAACCCGGAGGAAGAGTACACGGCCAAGTAAGACTTGCAAACAGATCCTCGAATTTAGTACCTGAAAAACAGTGCCACAAGCAAGGCTGAGTATACTAATACTCAGCAAGACTGACCCGTCACCGGATATAACATAGTCTGATAACTAGACGTGCAAGGCTTTTTGGTTGGTGGGGTTTGTTTTGCCAAAAACGCCACTAAATGTTGATCCTTATTTTCAGATTTTATTTAGCCATCTTCCAGTTGGATTAACCATTCTAAGTTTGCATCTAACTCTACACAAACATGGTAGATCAATCATTTAATCAACCAGCAGTATTATCATCATCATATTCCACTTGTTACTCTGTGTGACCGAAAACATTAAGCAATCTCATGCCGTGAGAGGCGGACGATTCCGAATCGAATTTCAACCTGGCCAGGGGAACCTAGACCACACGCATGGGGATCGACTTCGCTCCCGCCCACGCTACTTTTCCCCTTTCTTTCCAGTCCGTGGATCTGGGGCACCCTCCCCGACTACAGAGTCCGACCACTCTGCACCCGTACGTCGTGACAAAATATAAATCCTACTTCTACCAGGAGGGTGCGAGATCGTTCCACTCGCCGGTCCAATCAGGTACTTAAGCTTTCCGATTACCATATTTCTCGGTATGTGGCTAGTACTTTCAAACGCTTAACGAAATGAGCCACACACCGCGACCTTAGCCATTTTTGACTACACCAGCGGGGTATCACGACTACACAACCCCGCCCGTTGTCCTTACATTTCAATAGGAATTAAAGTCAGTACAATTCCTATTTGCTCGCGAGAGGCAGGAAACCACTCGACTTCTACCGTACCTATTTAGCATGGCAACTAGTCGATAAAAAGATCCAGTATCAAACATAGGTTCCTAGGGATCATGCATCTAAGGTTTTCGATCAACGCCTAGAAAACTTAAATGCAGAAAACAAAATATTACAATACATTAATAAATAGATAGCTGAATGACAATTCGGAAAATAGTGGGATTATGCTCCGGGGCTTGTCTTCTTGGGCACTGTCAGGCAGAAAAGCCTCTGGGGCTTGGCCCAGGTCTTGAGGCAAGTTAGCACAATTCAGATTAACCTCCTGATCCACACGAGAGTCCGCGGGCACCAATTCGTAGTCACCGTCCGCGAGATTAACCGTTTCTATATGCAATGCAAGATTATGAGTTACTCATGGATAATGATTTCTTTCCTTTACGATAAAGTTGTAGTCAGCAAAAGTTACTTTGATTTCAACATTTTAGTTTCATGGGCAGTCATTTATAGAGTAGTAAACATAACTACGTTTCTTCATGAATGAGTGGGGGTTTTGGTTTTCATTTTCAATTTCAACACATAGCATGCTTTTATTATTTCATAACAACAAAACTACTAATGAGCTAGTGTTGAAACACTAAAGTAACTCAGATCCACACTTGAACATTCATGGTATAAATTTCAGCATCTACCATAGAGCAAAAACTATAACTATTCATGCAAAAGGATTACTCTAGTTGCTTCACCTTTTTGTACAGAACATTCAACATGGGTTATGGTGCTACAAATTTTATGGGAGCAACTTCAAAGCATATACTCAGCACTGAAATTTTTCCAGATTTTATACACTTATACAGCAGAGGTGATAAAAAGAATAATAACAGCAAGCCATTAACAAAGATTAATTCTACAGAGAGTTTTACTAGGGATTTTGCTCTCAAATTTTTACCAGAGTCTAATCATGAGCTAAACATACTCCAGAAAAATTATCGAGCTTTATACCGACAAGATAAATTGGCTATGTATTTAACTTAACATGAATTAGCATAAATTTCTCAAGGTGCATTTAACTAGTACTACATATGAAATTTTTATTACAGATAGAACATACTCTAAACAAGATCATGCCCAAAAATCATGATCAGAAACATTGTAGATTACTCAGAACAAAAATAGTAAATCTAGCCCTAAGATGCTAAGCATGATTATTCATCAAAGCAAAACTCAGTAACTGCAGCTCAAAATTTTTAGACAGGAACATAGAGCTAAAAAGAGACTTCAGAAATAAATATAGATTTTTATGAGCATAAGAACAATATATGAAGAATTAAGTTGATTAAACAAGCATAAATCATGGTATATAGAAAATTAACTCTAATAAATCTGAAATTTATGGATTCACAATATTTAAGTTACACATGTATGCAGTAAAAATTCCAGAGCAAGCTCATGTGTATATTTTCTAGTATTAAATCAAGAAAGCTAGCAACAGATTAGAGAATCTTGATTGCTCCAAATTGATCACTATTTTGGTTGGGTGTCATCTTTTTACTGTGTTCTTAATATTCCATTAGTGATAACATGTCCAAAAATCAAGGTCATTTGCTGAGTAGAACTTCCTGAACATGCATAAGGTGGTTTTCTTATTCTTTTCCCTAGATTAAATTCGGTTGAGTTTCTGCAGATGTGAATGTTACAAAATTTGTAGGTCTTGTTACAAGGATTCCAGATCAGTTGAGTTTACATTTTTCCGATTTTTCTGTGATTTTTTTCGCATTTTAGAAGTTCACTGGTATACCCTGGAATACTTGCAGAAACACCCTTGAACAAAAAAAAGAATTTACAACCGGGTCCTTCGCCGGCCTTCTCCGTCGCTGCAGCTCGCCGGTGGTGTTCTGCTAGGCAGGGATCGAGGAACACCCACCCTGGTCGGCGTTCGAGGGTTTGACGCACGGATTCGAGCTCGTCGGCGTCAATGGCGGGGCGGTTGTTCGGTTCGCCGGCGCTGGAGGTGAAGGAGGGCTCGGGGTAGGGGAACAAGGCGCGCACGAGCACCGCGTGAGCTTGTGGATGCTTCTGGGGTAGCTGTCGTGCTCGGTCTCCCTCTGAGCTGGCCGGTCCGCGGTGAGCCCGAGCTCGCCGGCGGCGGCGCAAAAGGGGAACGGCATCGGGAGAAGGATTTGGCTCGATTCCCCGCGCGTGTAGCTTCACTAGGAGGTGGCGAAGCTGCTGCGGTGGTCGGATGGGACAATGTCGGGCTGGGTTAGCCGGTCCGCATGAACTGGATCTCGGCAGCCATGGCGGAGCGGCGGGAGGAGGAAGAAGGAGGAGAAGGGGCGCGACGGTGGAGCTCTGGGGGTTCTTATAGGCCAAGGAGTTCCTGGGCGAGGGAAGTGGTGTCTGGGGGCGGTCGATTTGGCCCTGGGCGACTCGATGACGAACGGGCGGAGGAGGCAGCGGCGCTGTGTCGGCCGGGGTGTCGTGGCGGCTCGGGGTGGCGTCTCGGACGCGTGTGCGCGTGAGGAGGTGCCAAGAGGCGGGCAGGTGGCGCTGAGAGGTTTCCCCAGGTCCATTTGGCCGCGGGCGCGCGGTGGACGAAGTCCACCGGCGCCGTACGGCGGGCGGCGGGAAACAGAGCACCAGGGAGAGAGAGAGGTGAGGGCCTATCTGTGATTTCTGATAATCCAGGGACCTCTCGGTAAACTAAAATTATCTCCTATTTGGAGGGCTCGAATGGAAAAGTGTTGAATACCACTTTTGCATAACTTTTCAAGATCTACAACTTTCGTGTTATGCAAATTTTCATTTGAAACTCACATTTTGAACTATTTGTGCATTTGCAAATTTGCACAAAAGGACTTTGGTTTTATTCAGTTTTTGACTTGATTTTGGCTGAAGTTCAATTGAGCACATGTCAATTGAAGCACCACTCATAAGCCAACTAAAATTTTGTGCACCTTTTTGAATTGAAATTTGGATAGCTTTTCACTCTTTTTCTTGTCTCCCTTAATTTCTTTTGTATAATTTGTCTTTTATTTGACCCTTTCTCTTTGAATCAATTTCCCCAATTTTTCTTTTAACTTTAACTAAGGTACATTGATTGTATTTAAATGTACTGACACCTGAGGTGTCACAACCTACCCCCCTTAAATAGAATCTCGTCCCGAGATTGGATGATTGAATTGAGGTAGGGAAAAAAATGATATACCTGAGGTGGAGCTAAGAAAGCCCGGATAATGTCGATTAAGATTATCTTCCGTCTCCCAGGTGGCTTCTTCTTCAGTGTGATGAGACCACTGAACTTTATACATTTTTTTGTACCACCTTTCGACGAGTACCTCTCTCTTTTTGATCCAGAATTCTGAGCGGATATTCGGTATATGAGAGATCGGGCTTCACTAAAATTTCTTGTTGATCAATGATTTCCGTAGGAATTCGAACACATTTCTTGAGTTGGGATATGTGGAAAACATTATGGATGGCGGCGAGTCGTGAAGGAAGTCGCAAACGATAATCCACAGGTCCACATTCTTCAATGATTTTATATGGCCCGACATAGCGAGGGGCTAGCTTACCCTTGACTCCGAAACGTTGAACGCCTCGAGTCGGGGACACTCGTAAATAGACGTGGTCACCAACCATGAACTTCATAGGAGCCCTTCTTTTATCAAAATAACTCTTTTGCCGAGACTGAGCTGCTCGGAGATTTGCTTGTACTATTTTTTCTTTCTCCTCAGCCTCGACCACTAATTCGGGTCCAAATATTTGACGTTGTCCAGTCTGGGACCAACTCAAAGGAGTACGACACCGTCGACCATACAAGGCCTCGAATAGTGCCATCTTCAGACTGGCCTGATAGCTGTTGTTATAAGAAAACTCAGCCAAGGATAAACATTTGTCCCAGTTCTTGTCATAATGGATGACACATGCTCGAAGCATATCCTCAAGAATTTGATTCACCCTTTCGGTCTGTTCGTCAGTCTATGGATGGTAAGCTGAGCTTCGAATTAATTTAGTTCCGAGAGCCTCTTGGAGTTGCTCCCAAAACCTTGCCACAAACTGAGGACCACGATCTGATATAATCGTTTTGGGTATACCGTGTAGGAGACAATCCGATCAATATAGATTTCAGCATATTTCTTGGCTCGATATTCAGTATGCACTGGAAGAAAATGAGCGGTCTTTGTGAGCCTATCAACAATGACCCAAATGGAATCATGATGCTGAGAAGTATTTGGTAAGCCCACGATGAAATCCATGCTGATATCTTCCCATTTCCAAGACGGAATTGGTAGAGGTTGGAGAGTTCCAGCAACTTTCAAGTGACTAGCTTTCACTCTCTGACAGGTGTCACATTCTGCGACATATTTGGCAATCTCTCTCTTCATGCGAGTCCACCAAAAATTTTGTCTGAGATCTTGGTACATCTTGGTGCTACCCGGATGAATGGAGAATTTAGAGAGATGTGCTTCATCCAGGATTTGTTTCCGCAGCTCATGATTCTTGGGAACGACTAGGCGACCCTCGAACCACAAAATTCCTTTATGGTCCACTCGGAAACACTTATATTTATTTTCACCTTCTACCACTTTCTGCTTGATGAGACCAACACTTTTGTCATGTAATTGTGCCATGATGACCTAGTCATAAAGTGTCGGTTCCACCGAAATATAATTCAACGAACCTTGAGGGATGATCTCCAATTTCAGCCTTTGCATTTCAGCACACAATGTGTCATTATACGATTCCACTGAAAGACAATTGCAGTGAACCTTGTGACTGAGCGCATCGGCTACAACATTAGCCTTGCCCGGATGATAATGAATCTCCAGGTCATAATCTTTGATTAATTCCAGCCATCCGTTGCATCATATTCAGCTCACTTTGAGTGAAAATGTATTTGAGACTCTTATGGTCGGTATAGATATTGTAATGAGTGCCCATAAGATAATGTCTCCAAAGCTTGAGAGCATGAATAACGGCGGCTAGTTCAAGATCATGAGTGGGATAATTTAGCTCGTGTGGCCGAAGAGCTCGGGAAGCATATGCTATCACCCAATTGTCTTGCATTAGAACACAACCAAGGCCAGTACCTGAAGCATCACAATAAACGTCGTAGGGCTTATTGTTGTCAGGTTGAGCCAAAACTGGCGCAATGGTTAGATGTGCTCTCAATGTATGGAATGCTTCATCGCACTTTGCATTCCATTTAAACTTGACATCCTTCCTTAGTAGTTCTGTCATGGGCTTAGCAATTCTGGAGAAGTCCGGAATAAATCTGCAGTAATACCCCGCCAAGCCGAGAAAACTGCGGATCTGATGAACTGAAGTAGGAGGTTTCCAGTCCATCACTTCTTGTACTTTGCTGGGATCAACTGAAATGCCTTCACTAGATATAGTGTGACCCAGAAATTTGACTGTGTCCAGCCAGAATTCACACTTGGAGAATTTTGCGTACATCTTATGATCTCTGAGGCATTGAAGAACAATGCGCAGATGTTGCTCATGTTCTGCCTCATTCTTGGAATAGATCAGAATGTCGTCAATAAAAACTATGACAAACTTGTCAAGTTCCGGCATAAATACCGAGTTCATGAGATACATAAAATAAGCCGGAGCATTGGTGAGACCGAAAGACATAACCAAATATTCATAGAGACCATATCGGGTTGAGAAGGCGGTCTTGGGAATATCACAAGGCCGGATTTTAATTTGATGATACCCCGAACGGAGATCAATCTTGGAGAAGATCTTTGCTCCAGCCAACTGATCAAACAGTACATCAATGCGGGGAAGTGGATATTTATTTTTGATGGTCACCGCACTGAGAGGCCGGTAGTCAACACACAACCTCAGACTATCATCCTTCTTCTTTACGAACAATGCTGGACAGCCCCAAGGTGAAGCACTTGGGCGAATAAAACCCTTGTGCAACAGTTCTTGTAGCTGGATTTTTAGTTCAGCTAATTCTTTAGGCGGCATTCGGTACGGCCTTTTTGGAATAGGTGCTGTACCAGGCTGAAGTTCAATGACAAATTCGATATCCGGGTCTGGCGGCATACCAGGTAAATCGTCCGGAAACACATCTGCATATTCACAGACTACCGGAATATCTTTGAGACGAATATCTTTCATGGCATAGGCACAAGAGTGGTTGCATTGGTGATGAGGTAAATATAGAACCGAATGACCATGAGTTGGAGAATTTATTTCAACGGCTCGGGAAGAGATATCTAACATTACCCCATGTCTTTTCATCCAATCCATTCCCAGAATAATGTCCATACCTACTAGTGGCAACAAGATTAAAGTGGTAGGAACAGTTTTACTACCCAAACTAAGTGGCGCATTACGAACGATTTGGTTTGATGCAACTTTACCACCCGGAGTAGATATCATAAATGACCCTTTCGTGTGACGAAAATCTAACCCAACCCTTGCTCCAAATTTAGCACTAATGAAGCTATGAGATGCACCAGAATCGAATAAGATAACTGTGGGGTGTTGGTTTATAGAGAATGTACCCGACATGACTGGTGCCCCCTCGGGTAGTTCAGCAAGGTTGGTGAAGTTAAGTCGGCCCTGCCTGACTTGAATGGTTTGCCACTTGCCCTTGTTCTGATCATTTCTGCGAGAAGCCTGCCCTTGAGTTTGTCCCGCCTGGGGGCACATCTTGGCAAAGTGATCCGGACTCCCGCATCTGAAACAACGGTTATTATTATCAGGGCAAGGGACTGGCTGAGTATTCGGCCTAGAGCCGTTCTGCTGCTACTGAGGTGCAAATCGAGCTTGCTGAGGAAACCCGAATCGAGTCTGCTGCTGCTGTTGAGGAGGCCGAATAATCCAACGCCCTGGCTGAGGGGCCTTCTGAGAGGGTGCGGGTGGGTTATTCTGCACAATACGATACCTCGGTGCAGAGGCACTCGAGGGTCCAGCAGGTGCCTTGCGCTTCTTTTCAGCGCGGTGTGCAGAAATCAGATCCTCCTGAGAGATAGCCATATTCACCAATTCATTGAATGAGTCCGCTCGGACAAGATTTAGCCTCTCTTGTAACTTGGTGCTAAGGCCTCGACGGAACCGTTCACGCTTCTTAGCGTCGGTATCCGCATGATGTCTAGCATATTGACACAATTGATGAAATACTTGAGCATACTGCACCACCGTACGAGTGCCCTGAGTTAAAGCCAAGAACTCGTTGAGCTTACGGGCAAGAAGTCCAGCTGGAATATGATGATCTCGAAAAGCCAATTTGAACTCATTCCAATTCACCACATGATCAGCCGTTAGCATCCCGTGGTAATGATCCCACCACATACGAGCTGATCCGCGAAGCTGCTGCGCGGCGTAGCGAGTCTTGTTCGCTTCGGAACAAGGAGTAGTCAATAGAGAAAACTTGGACTCGATCGTGCGAATCCAAGCGTCCGCGTCCAGAGGCTCATCCGCTTTATGGAACAGCGGAGGCTGAGTACTGAGGAAGTCTTGGTAGCTCGCTTCTTGTGCTTGGTGAGCATGATGCCCACCCCGTGGTTGTTGCTGAGCTTGGACCAACTGCCGCAAAATTTCCGTCTGGGCGGCAAGAACCTCAGCGATACCCACTGGTGGAGGAGGATCGCCATTCCCCCCGGCTCCAAAACCACTAGGGGTGCCTCGAGTTGATCCAACCATCTGAAATGTGAGTATCTTTGCATTAGGCTCAACATTCTCATCATTTCAAATGGAACATACAACTCAAATGTCATGGGAATAAAACGAATCGCTTAAATCATGTTGTGCAGAAAACCAATGATACGAAAACACTAATAACTGGAGTTATGTACATGATATAAACTTGAAATTTTTACAGGAGATAGATAATTTCATGATCTACAACTTTGGTAGTCATCAAAAAGTCAGATTTCCAGAGTAGGTTAGTCGAAAAATTCATTTACTCCTCCTCTGGTTTTTCTGTTTCACAGAAAACAGAGCTTCTGTAATTTGCGATTATCTCCTGCGATACTAATCCGTTTGGGCTGAAATTTGTGAGCATCTTCCCGATGAAATTTGGAACAACTTTGGTATTCAACTCAGGAGCTAATTCAGAAAGGAAAATAGGATAAAAATTCGAACTAGCTGCTGCCTTCAGCTTTTCACAGATCACTGATAATTCACATTAGTAGCATTAGGGATTCATTACATCCATCATCCTCTCATTTCTACTTGGTTACTTCTAACATCAGTACTAAGGGGTTTACTCAACTCTAAGTTAGCCTAGTAGCCATGGTACAAAAGTAGGCTACACTAAGAGGAGTCTACAAAAGCTAAGAAAACAGCGCCTCGGTCTACATGTTGACCGATGCCTCACTCGCCGCGGGAGTGTGAACCTCAACCGGTGCGGGCTGCGGCGCCTGGTCCTCGGAGTCCATCTCTGAAATGCCCTCGATCTCCTGGGGCTCGTCCTCCTCGTCTACCTGCATCTCGTCGGGAGGTGCGTGAAGGGCATCCTGCGCGTGCTGTATCGCGTGGAGCTGCCCCTGGGCCTCGTCCAACTCAAGCTGCAGGTCGTGGAACTGGTCCTCCAGGAAGTTGATCGTAGCGTCACGATCCATCACCGTGTCCTGAAGCTCGTGAACCTAGCCGTGGAGCTAGGCGATAAGAGTAGCCCTGCTCTCGAGCTCGGTACTAGCCTCCTGAAGCTGCCCATCTCTCAGCTGAACCGCCAGGTGCAAGGCCTGAGCGTGGTCCACCAACTGAGAGACGGCGTAACTCTGGTAAGTGTGAAGTCTGTAGAGACCATCCAAGCACATCGCTGTCGTCCGAAGTGCCCCGACCGGGTCAAGGGTAGCGACCACGTCCACGTGTGCCATCCGGTCGAGCCAAAGCGGGTCTGTCGGTTCAGGTGCAGGGAACAACCTGAACGCAGTCAGAACCACCTCCAGAGGGTGCGAAGAGCAAAAATCGGTCATTGCCCTCATAGCGGTAAGCTCCCAAGTGTCCAGCAGGTAGTGACCGACCATCTGAGTCACGATCGGCTCCCACCCGTTGAGCGGGTGCTGCGGGATCACCATCGTCACACTGCAGCGACGAACTCCGTCCTCCACAAACTCGTGGCCATCGTAAATCGGTGGCTGGAGGTAACCGGCTGCACTCAAAAGCTCCCAACGGCGGCGGGGAAACCCGTCCCAGTGCAGGAAAGCGGAGTGCACGTGCCCCTGTGCGTCAACGACCAGCAGCTCTTCCATCTGTCCCAACAAAAGACCGATGGATCAGCTGATGGTAACAAGAACTACTAACTCTAGTCAGTGCAAGAAATGGCCAAAACGATAGATAATTTGCTTCAAAAATTCTCAAAAATTTACACAAGATCCCTCTGATATTAAGGAACGATTCATCTAGTCATCACTAAGATCAATTCGGAATCCATGGGGGTGATATGCTCAGGTATTCAGAGTGACGTCAACCAGGAAAACTGGGTGTCCAGAGAGGGTGTATTTTGACCATAACTCTCAAAATTTTTTGTCAAAAATTATTCAAATTTTTATGGTAAGATCATAACTTAGTTGTCTACACCTTTCATGTTGAACGATTGTTCGTTTGAACAACTTATAAGGGTCGAAAAATTTCAGTTGTCTATACTGTTCCGAGTTAACAGTTTTACCCAGGGTTGATCTAAAAACACAAATACCAAGCTAGAAGGCTTCAAAAATTTTCAAACTTTTACAGCAGTTTGATAACTTAGGAAACATAATTTTGTCTTACTACCCCAAGTTGATTTGAATAATTTATCAGAGGATTAAAATTCGTGGAAACCAATTTCCTGAATTTGCAGACTGTCTAAAGGATCCTTGAGATTGCGTTTTACTCTTTTTGGATTACGGTTTCTTCCAAAAGTTTCTTTGCTGGTAATTTGGGAATGAATGCAGATCCTATTCGCCCTCGCCAAGGAAAAGAATTGCCAAGTACCCTTGGTCTTACGCAATGACTTTGGTGGCATACATATTACGTCTCTCACTTTAAAGCTACTCGATATAACTAGATAGCCTAGAATTCGGTCTCGAGTTAGCGTACCTGTAGAAAATTGACAAATATAAATTGAACCTTCCGTGCCAGCACTCACGAAAGCGTTCCCATATATTACCGATCACTATAGAACCGGCATCCATACAATTACCGCCGTATGGACAACGTTAAGCATACGTCATCGAAACAACATATTGACTGAGTACCGTCTTTGACGGGGAATTGAATTCCAATTTCGAACCATTGCTCCCCATATATTCAACCGAAGTTGGTATATGGGCAGCAGCTCAAGTAGGCCACTGCTTGAGCTCCAGCATTCGGCTCGCATCACCGACGGGAAGGTCAGACTCCCTCAGCTGACTGAGTAAGCATACCTTCGTGGCGATGATGTAGTTGCAGAATTTAAATTACGGAATTTAAATACTGAAAGGTAATGTGCTGGAAGTTAGCCATACAAAATAAGCCACCTGATTATACCCATAAGATCCCATAGGGCTTTACGTCCTAGACTTGTCCTTGGAGATCCTAAACTCTTTCAAAAACTTTAGTAGTTTTGAAGTCAAGTTTTAATTTGTTGTTTTGAAAACCGAGGTTGCCAACTCTGGTAGGCTGTCTGCGAGCTCTGATGCCAGCTGTGGCGGAACCACCCAAAAATACTGGGCCCGGGTGCACTGATCTTTGTTGCTAAGCAACTCTGACCCCAATTGGCACTCATCGGTAGTTCCTCGAGTGAAGCCTCGATAAAAGCTACGCTATTCCAGGATCAGCAGACAACACTCACGCGAAGGTGAGCCCAGAGATTACAACACAGAACATTTCATACACCTCAGAGTGATTGCAGCGGAAAGAAAATTTATTACAAACCATGTTCAGAGTAGCAAAGTACTACGGAGTTCCAACTACTCAACTTATTCCAGTCTCATCGTTCAGCGGAAGCAGTAAGAGATAACTAGCGAGATAACGTGACGCATCGATAAAGCCCGTACGAATGCGTCACTCAGCGGGAGGGTGGTCAGCACCAGCTGAAGGGCCATCCCAATCAACAGACCAACCCGAAGGCAGAGTACACGGCCAAGTAAGACTCGCAAACAGATCCTCGAAGTTAGTACCTGAAAAACAATGCCACAAGCAAGGCTGAGTATACTAATACTCCGCAAGACTGACCCGTCACCGGATATAACATAGTCCGATAACTAGACGTGCAAGGCTTTTTGGTTGGTGGGGTTTGTTTTGCCAAAAACGCCACTAAATGTTGATCCTTATTTTCAGATTTTATTTAGCCATCTTCCAGTTGGATTAACCATTCTAAGTTTGCATCTAACTCTACACAAACATGGTAGAGCAATCATTTAATCAACCAGCAGTATTATCATCATTATGTTCCACTTGTTACTCTGTGTGACCGAAAACATTAAGCAATCTCAAGCCGTGAGAGGCGGACGATTCCGAATCGAATTTCAACCTGGCCAGGGGAACCTAGACCACACGCATGGGGATCGACTTCGCTCCCGCCCACGCTACTTTTCCCCTTTCTTTCCAGTCCGTGGATCCGGGGCACCCTCCCCGACTACAGAGTCCGACCACTCTGCACCCGTACGTTGCGACAAAATATAAATCCTACTTCTACCAGGAGGGTGCGAGATCGTTCCACTCACTGGTCCAATCAGGTACTTAAGCTTTCCGATTACCATATTTCTCGGTATGTGGCTAGTACTTTCAAATGCTTAACGAAATGAGCCACACACCGCGACCTTAGCCATTTTTTACTACACCAGCGGGGTATCACGACTACACAACCCCGCCTGTTGTCCTTACATTTCAACAGGAATTAAAGTCAGTACAATTCCTATTTGCTCGCGAGAGGCAGGAAACCACTCGACTTCTACCGTACCTATTTAGCATGGCAACTAGTCGATAAAAAGATCCGGTATCAAACATAGGTTCCTAGGGATCATGCATCTAAGGTTTTCGATCAACGCCTAGAAAACTTAAATGCAGAAAACAAAATATTACAATACATTAATAAATAGATAGCTGAATGACAATTCGGAAAATAGTGGGATAATGCTCCGGGGCTTGCCTTCTTGGGCACTGTCAGGCAGAAAAGCCTCTGGGGCTTGGCCCAGGTCTTGAGGCAAGTTAGCACAATTCAGATTAACCTCCTGATCCACACGAGAGTCTGCGGGCACCAATTCGTAGTCACCGTCCGCGAGATTAACCGTTTCTATATGCAATGCAAGATTATGAGTTACTCATGGATAATGATTTCTTTCCTTTACGATAAAGTTGTAGTCAGCAAAAGTTACTTTGATTGCAACATTTTAGTTTCATGGGCAGTCATTTATAGAGTAGTAAACATAACTACGTTTCTTCATGAATGAGTGGGGGTTTTGGTTTTCATTTTCAATTTCAACACATAGCATGCTTTTATTATTTCATAACAAAAAAACTACTAATGAGCTAGTGATGAAACACTAAAGTAACTCAGATCCACACTTGAACATTCATGGTATAAATTTCAGCATCTACCATAGAGCAAAAACTATAACTATTCATGCAAAAGGATTACTCTAGTTGCTTCACCTTTTTGCACAGAACGTTCAACATGGGTTATGGTGCTACACATTTTATGGGAGCAACTTCAAAGCATATACTCAGCACTGAAATTTTTCCAGATTTTATACACTTATACAGCAGAGGTGATAAAAAGAATAAAAACAGCAAGCCATTAACAAAGATTAATTCTACAGAGAGTTTTACTAGAGATTTGGTTCTCAAATTTTAACCAGAGTCTAATCATGAGCTAAACATACTCCAGAAAAATTATCGAGCTTTATACCCACCAGATAAATTGGCTATGCATTTAACTTAACATGAATTAGCATAAATTTCTCAAGGTGAATTTAACCAGTATTACATATGAAATTTTTATTACAGATAGAACATACTCTAAACAAGATCATGCCCAAAAGTCATGATCAGAAACATTGTAGATTACTCAGAACAAAAATAGTAAATCTAGCCCTAAGATGCTAAGCATGATTATTCATCAAAGCAAAACTTAGTAACTGCAGCTCAAAATTTTTAGACAGGAACACAGAGCTAAAAAGAGACTTCAGAAATAAATATAGATTTTTCTGAGAATAAGAACTATATATGAAGAATTAAGTTGATTAAACAAGCATAAATCATGGTATATAGAAAATGAACTCTAATAAATCTGAAATTTATGGATTCACAATATTTCAGTTACACATGTATGCAGTAAAAATTCCAGAGCAAGCTCATGTGTATATTTTCCAGTATTAAATCGAGAAAGCTAGCAATAGATTAGAGAATCTTGATTGTTCCAACATGATCACTGTTTTGGTTGGGTGTCATCTTTTTACTGTGTTCTTAATATTCCATTAGTGATAACATGTCCAAAAATCAAGGTCATTTGCTGAGTAGAACTTCCTGAACATGCATAAGGTGGTTTTCTTATTCTTTTCCCTAGATTAAATTTGGTTGAGTTTCTGCAGATGTGAATGTTACAAAATTTGTAGGTCTTGTTACAAGGATTCCAGATCAGATGAGTTTACATTTTTCCGATTTTTCTGTGATTTGTTTCACATTTTAGAAGTTCACTGGTATACCTTGGAATACTTGCAGAAACACCCTTGAACAAAAAAAGAATTTACAACCGGGTCCTTTGCCGGCCTTCTCCGCCGCTGCAGGTCGCCGGTGGTGTTCTGCTAGGCAGGGCTTACCGGGGCTGCAACGGGGAGGCGCGTGGGAGAGTAAGGATCGAGGAACACCAACCCTGGTCGGCGTTCGAGGGTTTGACGCACGGATTCGAGCTCGTCGGCGTCAATGGTGGGGCGATTGTTCGGTTCGCCGGCGCTGGAGGTGAAGGAGGGCTCGGGGTAGGGGAACAAGGTGCGCACGAGAACCGCGTGAGCTTGTGGAAGCTTCTGGGGTAGCTGTCGTGCTCGGTCTCCCTCTGAGCTGGCCGGTCCGCGGTGAGCCCGAGCTCGCCGGCGGCGGCGCAAAAGGGGAACGGCGTCGGGAGAAGGATTTGGCTCGATTCCACGCGCGTGTAGCTTAACTAGGAGGTGGCGAAGCTGCTGCGGTGGTCGGATGGGACAATGTAGGGCTGGGTTAGCCGGTCCGCGCGAGCTGGATCTCGGCGGCCATGGCGGAGCGGCGGGAGGAGGAAGAAGGAGGAAGAAGGAGGAGAAGGGGCGCGACGGTGGAGCTCTGGGGGTTCTTATAGGCCAAGGAATTCCTAGGCGAGGGAAGTGGTGTCTGGGGGCGGTCGATTTGGCCCTGGGCGACTCGACGGCAAACGGGCGGAGGAGGCAGCGGCGCTGCGCCGACCGGGGTGTCGTGGCGGCTCGGGGAGGCGTCTGGGACGCGTGTGCGCGTGAGGAGGTGCCAAGAGGCGGCCAAGTGGCGCTGAGAGGTTTCCCCGGGTCCATTTGGCTGCGGGCGCGCGGTGGACGAAGTCCGCCGGCGCCGTACGGCGGGCGGCGGGAAACAGAGCACCAGGGAGAGAGAGAGGTGAAGGTGAGGGCCTATCTGTGATTTCTGAAAATCCAGGGACCTCTCGGTAAACTAAAATTATCTCCTATTTAGAGGGCTCGAATGGAAAAGTGTTGAATACCACTTTTGCATAACTTTTCAAGATCTACAACTTTCGTGTTTCCCATGGCTCCCAAGAGATCTGCTGGAAGGAGGAAGGTGGGCGAGGCTGGCAGAGACAGTGCGGAAACCCATGGGTGGAAGTGGAGTAAGTGTACAGACTCCCACCTTTCCGATCTTGTAGATGAGTATCTTCTTCAATCCCGGTAGGAGATCCATTGGCGGAGATCTGAGGGAGAGTCTTTTTCTCACGAAGGGGCGGATGAATCCGTTGTTTTTCATCCCCATGTTCTTCGTGGTCTTGGTTTTCCTATTTTCGATTTCTTTCAAGGTCTTCTTCATTATTGGGGGGTTCAAGTGCATCACTTGACCCCTAATTTCATTTGCCAATGATATTTCTATGGTTGGCCGGAAGCACAGCAACGCACGGTCGATGCCTGGCCCCACGCCATGTGAATACGTCGCCCACTCGCCCCCTCCCCTAGGCGCATCTCTCTCTTTCTCTCCGTTCCCTTTCTCTCTCTCTCGTCTCTCTCTCTCGTCTCTCTCTCTCTCTCTCTCTCTTTCCTCCAGATCTCGAAAGCTCTCCGCCCATCTTCTCTCTCTATCCTCCAGATCCCGACAGACGAGACTCCGCCCAGCGCGCCGGCGCGGCAGGCCGGTAGCGGGTTTCGCCCCTCATGGGAGCAGCGTGGCGGGGGAGGCGCAGCCCGACGGCGGCTCACCGAGGAGGCGCGGCGGCTGCGGTGGGCCTCCCTGGAGGTGCGGCGGCTGCGGTGGGCCTCCCTGGAGGCGCGGCGGTAGCGGCGGACATCCGAGGAAGGCGGGCGTCGGCGGCTGTGGGAACCTCGCTGCGGGCGCTCGCTCCCGGCAATGGCGACGAGCTCCGCCGGGTGTTTTTCTATTTTTTTTCTTTTTCTTTTTTCTTTTTTGGTTTCAAATTTTTTTACAAAACTTTTTTCCTAAACTTCTTTTTAGTTTAGATTTGGATGTAAAAGTTTTTCTTCAATTTTTTTCTAATTATTTCTGAAACTTTTCTGTGTCAATGTTTTTCTCATCAATTTTTTTCTCTCTTCAAAATATTTTTCTTGAAAATTGTCGCAAACTTCTTTAATTCAGGTTTGGATGCAAAATGTTTCTTCAATTTTTTTGAATTATTTTGAAATTTTTTCTGTTTCAAACTTTTTCTCATCAAATTTTTTCTTTTCTCTCTAGAAAATATTTTTCTTTGAAACTTTTTGCTAGACAAAAAAAATTGAAAAAGCAAAGAAAAAAGAGGTTGGTCGGAAATCGACCGTACAGAACCCTGGTACGGTCACCCGTAAATTAGAATGGCCCATTTCATTCTTCACATCGCGATCTTTGTCCACCTTTGTGAAGCTTTCTTGGGGATCGAGCCCCACTTCGATCTTTTTTGATATTTCTTCCATCTGAAGCCCCATCCCAATGACTCTAAGGTAGATGTAATTGGGGGTGGTGGGTTACAATTTCGCCAGGGGAAGAAACCCAAGTACATCCCTTACGAGTTGAGTGACAAGGTCATCGATTGGAAGGAGATGTGGTTTTACGTTAGGAATCTTTCTTCTTCTCTTCCTCTTCGCACTCCTGGGCCCCCTGTGAAGAAGCCGAGTTGGAATTCCAGGGGCGGCAATGCTGGTCAAGTCAATTTTCTCCTTTGAGAAATCGAGAGGCTGAAGGCTGATCATCAGATTTGCGGTGCTTCTGTGATTGTGGATTGGACTCTTCGAAGGGTTCAGCCTCTGCAGCGGTGTGTTCATCTTGGTTTCTAGTATGCGGGAGAAGAGGATCCCACCCGATATACTTGTGCCATGATTTTCGAGGATGATCTAAAGGGTCGGGTGGACGGATTGCTAAAGAATGCAGTCTAGAAGCCTAGTATTTCTGGGATGTTCAGATCCGGACGGCGTCCTCAGGAGGTACTCCTTTGAGTAGTCGGCTGTAGTTTAAATCGAGTACTTTTGTCGAGTAGTCGAGTTGATCTGGTCTCTTTCATGCAGATTAATCTAAAAAATTATCAGAGTAGGCCTCCGCTGCCCGAAGGTGCGCCTCTGGCGCATACTGACTCAAGTGTGAATCTGACTACATTTGCTTTGCTCTTTTGTTGAATTTGAGTTGTTGGATCTTCGATTGATCACAGCTATTTCTTGTTTGCAGGTCCATCGGCTAGTCGGACGGCATCGGACGTTCATGACAGGGTGGCAGATGAGCCATCCGCCGTGTCGACAAGGACTCGGAAGCGGAGGGCTGCCTCCGCTGGAAGTAGTGACAGGTGAGTATGAACTGTCACTTTTCTGAAATCTTGAGTTTGTTTTTGATGGTTTTTCTTCTTCCTAGGCCCCCTTCTCCTTCCAAGAAATGGGCGGTGAGCTCTGTTGTGAGCCCGGCCGCTTCGACTCTTGCTGCGCGGACCGAGTCCGGCAGGAGTGGTTCTGCTAGGGGGCAGAGTGCTTCGGGGCTGAGCGGGGTCTCGAAGTTTACCAGGCCGAAGAAATTCGTGTTGAAGCAGTCTTCCCAGTGAATGTAACTGATGATCGGCTACTTGTCTTTGCTTTTTGTTTTTGTACTGGTGTATCGAGTACTTTTTTGTCTTGCAGCAACCCTGGTGCTCTTGGGGTTGATGATTCGGAGAAGGGTATATTCGCTTCTCTTAAGAACATCACTCAGTTGCCCCTCAGCCCACCGAGGAATGATGATCGGTTGGGCGATTCTGCCGCTGGTACAGCGGAGAGTCCTGCGACTGAGGAGGGGGAGGGGAAGAAGACTCCCATTGCTGACACTATTGAGTAGTTTTCATATATAGTCAACTGGTTCTGTTTTGAGCTTTGCTGACTGTCTTGTATCTTTCAGATAAGCAGGCTGAAGATCAGTCGAAGAGTCATGCAGTTGTCTACAATGTTGACCTGATTCCACTGGAGACGCCGCGGCAAGAGACGGAGAAGTTAGTCAAGGAGTCGACTGCTGTAGCTCAGGGGATTCTGGGCTGTCATTCTGCTCTTGTTGTAAGTATCTTTTGTACTCAAGTACTTTGAGTTGTCGAGTACTTTGTATTGACTGTGTTTTGTTGACACGATCTGGCTAAGCAAGTCACTGAACAGGTGTTGGGTATTTTAGCTTCACGAATAAATCCGCAAGTGCGCAGCTATAGCTTTGAGTTTGTATGCTGTAAAGGCTCTGGAATGGGTATATGGCAAGCTAAGCATGAGAGTCGCGTTGTTTTTGTGTTTTTAAAATAAAAACTTCCAAGACTTTGAATTAGGAACTCGCACAACCTCATGTCATCATATCGCAAGGATCAATAAGCAAAATGGCGAGCAATTCTAAACATGCATTCCAAGATAGATAGGTACTTGTATATGAAATAAAACTTAGCACAACACCTTTTTCCATGAAATGATTTCACTCTTCCTATGCAATTCGTTCATGATTTTATTTGAATTTAATCAGGATGAATTTGAACGAGCACAGGAAGGAAAGGGTAGTAGAGGGGGTCAAACCAACACTACGCGATGGATCTCGGGGAGAGGCTGACAAGTGGGGCCGGCCGGCCTGCACCTGTGGCCAATCTTCGTGGCCCTTTTGCGGATGTGCAGGCTCGGTGTAGTCTATTCTAGGTGAATTGCTTCAGCAATTTTGATGAAGAATGTAGGCCGGCCGACCTGGATTAGGCCGCCCGGCTTGAACTTTCGTCGGATTTCGTTCAAATTCCTCTGGAACGTTGGTTCTGTTCTCCTGATTCGAAATCACTGCGCACTCAGCGGAAGATCATAATAGGGGTGTGGTTGGCACACACAAGTGCACCAACCACAAAAGCACAAGGGGGAATGACTCTTCTTAATTTTATTTTATTCAAAATCAAAGTGGGGTGCTGCATACAATTGAATGAAACAAATGAAACGAAATAAAGGAATTTTTAGGGCAGCACCAAAACCTAAACCTAAAGACTCTTCCTAGACCTACACCTACTTCAGGTCTGGGGAACGATATAGATCCTCATTCCCGGTCGCCTTCGCAAGGCGTTTGATCTTAGAACAAACTGCCTTACGAAGGGTGTCTACCCGATCACCCAACTCCATCCGGTCGATCTCCGACTTGGCTACGCACTCATCCATATTGTTGAGGCATAGCCGGAGTGTCGCAAGTTGTGCATGAAGAGTGGCGACATCAGTAGGCTCCTCCTCCTCCTCCTCCTCGTCCTCATCCTTTGTGTCCATGTTGGCATGGATCTCAGGAGGGCCACGGATCGGCGGCGGCTTGATGTGACGCCGCACCGTGTCCGATGGGGGATCAACACCGCTGCGATCCAATGGCAGGGTGAGCACCTTCCCTCGCCTGACCTTGGCCCCAGTCACACTGTAGCATGGAGGGCTAGGACTGGCAGGGGAGTACTGCGGGGAGTACATCGGCGAGTCGACTTGCACTACCGAAAGTGCAGCGACTTGCACGACACGTCCCGCAGAGGATGTTCCTGTGTGCTTGGTAACGACCTTTCGAGGGGAAAGGACCATTGTTGTTGGTCGCACCGGGCTGAGTGCGCGGGAGCGCACGAGGGCTCCTGCTCCTAGCACCTGGGTGGTGGTCTCTGCCAATCCGGGAGACCCCCGGCCTCTGGGTGGCCGGCCTAGGACAGGCGCCCCTGGCTGGCAGGCGGTGACAGAGAGAGGGCGGCGACCTCCTAGGATCCAAGGATCCAGACGCTGCTGGATGTTGCGCGTGAATGACTGGACTTGGAGGGCAATTTTGAGTTGGAGAGCTCCATGGGCGCGGATTTGGGAGTTTTGGGCGAGGGCTGCGCATCCATGGGTGTGATCTCGGTGGTGGAGTGGAGGAACGAAGAGAATTCTGGTGGAGAGTGTTTGATTGAAGAAGAGGGAGATGCCTCTCGGCTTAAATCAACTCAAATCGATCCGAACGCCCCGGAGATGAATGTTTACAACATTTCGAACGTTGCACGAAAGGATGAGGGCGAACGGGATCGGGGCCAGGCCGGCCGGCCTCCCTTAGGCCGGTCGGCCCCACCTTGTCAGGTGTGGCCCCGGGCTTCTGGAATCTTCCTCCTCGGTGTTTCTATTTTCGGACTTTTGGGTGTTTTGGTCCAGAAAGGAAAAGAAAAGTAGGGGGAGAGAAAGATAGACACTAAACCTAACATACGCCCCGTTTAAGGTACAGCGACGACCGTAGATGCATGCTCCAGCTCGTATAACTCATAGACATCTACCTCTTCGAGTTCCGGTATCTCAGGCTCAAGGAATATTTTCAAACATTGGCCATTGGCCTTGAAAATGTTCCCGTCATCGCCTTGGAGGGTTATAGCGCCGTGGTCGGCGGCATTAAGCACTAAGAATGGGCCTTTCCACTTGCTTCTAAGCTTACCATGACCAAACAAATGAACACGGGAGTTAAAGAGTAGTACCTTGTCTCCCGCTTTGAAATGCTTGATCTTGATTCACTTATCGTGCCATCTTTTCGTCCACTCCTTATAGAGCTTGGAGCTGTGGTAGGCCTTCTCCCTCCATTCATCCAGTTCAACTAGTTGGATTCGTCATTTGATCCCGGCTGACTGGAGGTCCATGTTCCACCTCTTGATTGCCAATGGGACTTATACTCGAGTTCAACTGGAAGATGGCAAGTCTTGCCATAAACAAGTTGATACGGTGTCATCCCTATTGGAGTTTTGTAAGCTGTTCGATAGGCTCATAGTGCCTCGGGTAGTTTGCTTCACCATCCTTTCCCCATGGCATTGACCGTCTTCTGCAAGATATTCTTGATTTGCTTGTTAGATGTCTCTACCTGACCACTTGTTTGGGGATGGTATGGTGTAGCCACCCGGTGGTCCACTCCTAACTCGCTGAGGCACTTCCTGAAGGTTTTGTCGATGAAGTGTGAGCCTCCATCGCTGGTCACGACTCTAGGAATTCCGAAGCGAGGAAATATGATTTCCTAGGACATTTTCTTCGAGCTCTTTGAGTCGGCCGCAACACAAGAAAGTGCTTCAACCCATTTGGATACGTAGTCCACTGCCACAAGAATGTACTTGCACTGCTCTAATATTGGGAAGGGACCCATGAAGTCGACTCCCCATACATCGAATATTTCCACTTGAAGATTGCTCTTTAGTGGCATGGCTTCTCGAGAATTGATATTCCCATGCTTTTGACATCTTGGGCAATGCCGCACAAATTCTTTTGCTTCTCCAATCATGTTTGGCTAGAAGAATCCGCTCTACCAAACTTTTTCATGGGTACGGAAGGCTCCGTAATGTCCTCCATATGGCGAGGAGTGACAACGCTCAAGAATTTTGCGGGTCTCACACATTGTGATACAGCATCGGAGTAAACCATTAGCACAGACTTTGAAGAGATATGGGTCGTCCCATAGGTGAAACCGGCTGAGGTGTATCATTTCTTCTTATCTTCTCCTAAAGGTATATACCCAGTGACCATGAAGTTCACCAGATTAGCATACCATGGACTGGATGTAGTAACCTTCAGAAGAGTATCATCTCTCAAATACTCATTGATCGGTAAGTCCGATCCTTGTATTTGTATTCTGGAGAGATGATCTTCCACGCAGTTATCTGCTCCTTTCTTATCTCTTATCTCCAAGTCGAACTCTTGGAGGAGCAGAATCCAATGGATGAGTCATAACTTTGCATCCTTCTTGGTCAGTAGGTACTTTAGTGCTACATGATCCGTGTATACAATCACTTTAGCACCAACCAAGTAGGATCTGAACTTATCCATGGCGAATACAACCGCCAGAAGTTCCTTCTCCGTTGTGGCGTAATTCAACTGGGGCCCAGTCAGCGTCTTACTGGCATATGATGTGGCATAATGCTGTTTATCTCTGCACTGACCCAGCACTGCTCCCACTGCGTAGTCACTTGCATCGCACATAATCTCGAATCGAAGTTTCCAATCGGGTGGCTGGATGATGGGCGCTGATATGAGTGCCTTCTTGAGTGTGTAGAAGGCTACGAGGCATTCCTCGTCAAAGTTGAACGGGGCATCTTTTGCCAATAGGTTTGTCATAGTGCTTGGTTGGCCACTCTCCACAAGGACCAGTTCATAGAGCGACAATCTGGGACAACAGCGCAACCACAAGACTAGAATGGGATGGTCTTGGCTTATTAATTAGGTCATTTTGGTTCGGGAGTAACTTACCGACGGGGCAAGAGGGGTGGTGAGCTTCAATGGTCCCTACGCTACGAGGCTTGGTCTGTGTTATCTTGTACCCCCTCGAGGTGGGCCCCATCGTTGTGGAGCCTGAATCCTTAGCGGTTACCCCTTACCAACGTGATCCTTTGTAACGGCCTCGTAGTGAGTTTGCTAGTCATCTCACCTAAGGAAGTGTGATGAACCTCTAACGTAGCTCACAACTTGTGGGTAAAGTTGTGCAACCTCTACAGAGTGTAAAACGGGTATACTAGCCGTGCTCACAGTCATGAGCGACCCAGATCCTCCTTTTGATTAGTGGGGTTATCTTCCTTTGACGAGGCAGGTTCCCTGGGTGGCTTGGTTCAGTTTGGTTATCAGTAGTTCATGTTTAATTATGATTAATTACTATGTAACTGGGTTAATGGTAATTCATCAACTTGTAGTAATTAGTTTTAATAAAATTTTGCCAAGACTTAAAAGCTAATGCAGTTGAGTCAGCCAACCTTAGATCCTCATAGTTTGTGTTATACTTGTTGAGTACGAGTTGTGTACTCACTCTTGCCTCTTCTATACTCTTTCCTCTTGGGATACTCTACTGCTGCTCAGTTCCTGCCGAGGCGAGGGATCTTACTTAGAGCTACCAGGAGTACGAGGACTTCTAGGCGTTCGTCTCCCAGTCGACATCCCTGTGGCGCCCTGCTTCGTCGAGAGTTTATCGTATTTTGTATTACGCTTCCGCTGTATCAGACATTTTGTCATTATTGTAATAAATAACATTCGTATTCGCTTTATTATATATTTTACGTGATATGTGCTGTGATATACTGTTCATTCTATTGTATATACGTGTGACTTGATCCTGGCACGTATATGATTGCTCGATTTATGTTCTTTTATAAACCGGGTGTTACACTCCCTCATCGCATCATTGAGCCGTCATTGATGTTCTCTTGATGGCTTATGTTCCGGTTCCATTGGGATGTGATGGGTGCATAAGTTGGGGCTGATCCCCTTCAAGTCTTGGAGAGAGTACCCGATGATGGATCGATACTTCTCCAAGACTGCAACGAGCCGCCGAGTCTCACTCTCTGTCAGCTTGTCACTGATGATGACTGGCGTGGCTCTGTTGTTGTGGAGGAAGGCATACTTCAAGCCAGGAGGTAGCGGCTTCAGCTCTGGACGGGGAAGTTTCGGTGTCTCCTCCTTACTGAGCTTACTCTTGCTGGCCGGATCTGATTCCTGGGTGAAGTGTGAGACATCTTCTTCGGGAATGGGCTGAGTTTGCTCTTCCTGATTGATGTTCACTGCTTCCTCCAATGGGTCTTGCTCCGGTCTAGCCTCTGCAATGGTGTTGCATGAACCGACTAAACTGATCGGGATCTTTTCTTTACCAACCTTAACCTTGAGCGTTGCTCGGTCTCCATTTGGGTTGACATGGAAATCCAGGAAGACCTTGTTGGTGCTTATTTTCACGGGCACCACTCGCAGAATTACTTGACCTTCCACTATCTGGCCGTCGATCCACTTTAGGTGCTTACAAGAGAGGGTCAGGGGTGCTTCCGATGTGATGTGATCTGCCAAAGTTTTGGACATCACATTCACCCCGACTCTCGGATCGTAAAAGGTTTCTTGTGGTACGGCGTCCCCAATAGAAATGAGGAATTTTCTTGGTCGGTGGTAGATCTGGATGATAATACTACTGGCCTCTACTTCCTCTGTCCATTCCTTACTGATAATCACAGAAAGACCCTCTATCTGCGATGATGCTTCTGGAATGAACGCCTCAGATCTTGAGCATACACCCTTATGCTCCTTCGGCATGCCTGATACATTGCCGAGCTCCAAGTATTCCTCTTCTGTGAAGTGGTCTAGTATGAACATCGGTATATCTTCATGGAGAGGCTCATGATCTGAGGACTGTAGGGTGTGTTGAGTCATACCAGGAGATGGTTCGCGACATGGGTAGTCCACTAGAGCCAAAAACGGGGCTCGGCAGGTGTCTGGGCGGCGTGAGCGACGGCGCAGGCGGCGAGCCTCGCCGGAGTGCGGTGCCCTGAGCACTAGAGCGCGCCAAGGTCCAAACCAACTATTGCAAAAGGAGTAGGAGGTCTGGGCGACGCTCACCGAGGATCGGGGTCGGTAGGAATGGTTGCGCAGGAGGGTTGGCGGCGTAGGTCGGTGGCGAGAGTCCACGCTGCTCGCTCGGGCGGGTCGACGCTGAAGTACTCCGGGCCCCTGGACTCCGCGGGCCGGCTCGTGGAGTGACTGCGAGGAAGCCACGGTGGTCAGGACGACCCGAGGATCGCCGACGATGAGAAATTGCACAGCGGAGGGATACTCACCAGAGAGGCATCCCGGTGAAATTCCGGCACAGCACGGGGTTAGAGTTGAGGCAAAAGCCTCAGGAAGGTTGCTGGCATCATGGCAATGCTCCTGCGCGGCTTGGCCGGGACTCCGGCGTGGTGGAACGGCATGGCCGCGGCGGCTTTCTGCTCCGAGCAGAGGCAAGGCAGCGGCTAGGGTTTGGGGCTGTGCTGCGGGATAGGATGGGCGCAGGGGATGCAACTGCATTTAAAGGGGCGGTGCCGAGGATCGCGGGTGTAGTTGGGAAAGGGCTCTCCGGCGAGGATTGCGGGGTGACGCGGTGCGGCCGTTGCGCGAGCGGAGGGCGCGGGGAAGGGGATGACCACTGGGGTCGCGCTGTCGGTGAGGGGAGGGGGTGACACGCGGGGTCTGGTGATGCAGGGTCTGCAGGAGCGGGCTCTGGGCTTTGGCACGCTGGGCCGTGACGTGGTCGGCGTGCGGGGAAGAGGAAAGCTGCGGGCCGAGCGCGGGGAGGAACCAGCTAGCCCACGGCGCTGGGCCAGTGCGGGAGTGGGGAGAAGGCGGGCCGGTGCGTGGGAAGGAAAGGAGGGCTGGGCCCGGGGTGAGGAAGTGGGCCGGGGAGAAGAAAACAAGGGAAGGGGAACGGGCCGCGGTTTGGGCTGGTTTGCTGGGTTGGGTTGGGTTGAGCTCCTTTTCCTTTTTCTATTTCTAATTCTAAACAACTCAAACCTATTTGAATTCAAATCAAATTTGAATCCAACACTAGCACTCAAACAAAAAGAACCATGCACCAGCATGAATGCATCAACAAAGTTAAACCTAAGAAATTTTTAACTACTATTGGAACAAAAATTAGATTAAATGCAATACTAAACACAATAAACCTTAGAAATTTAAATAAAGCCAATTAAATTTATTATTAAAAGCTGAAATTTAAATTAGGGTGTTACAGACCCTACCCCCTTAAAGGAATCTCATCCTAGAGATTCAGCTGGGTTGGCTAGCAAAGAGATCTGGATATGTCCTCATTAGCTCATCTTCTCGCTCCCATGTAGCCTCAGCTTCACTGTGGTGACTCCACTGAACTCTGCACATCTTGATTGTAACACACGATTTATAAAAGAACATAAACCGAGCAATCATATACGTGCCAGGATCAAGTCACACGTATATACAACAGAATGAACAGTATATCATAGCACATATCATGAAAAAGATATAATAAAGCGAGTACAAAAGTTATTTATTACAATAATGACAAAATGTCTGATACAGTAGAAGCGTAAAACAAATACGAAGACTCTCGACGAAGCAGGGTGCCACAGGGACGTCGACTGGGAGACGAACGCCTAGAAGTCCTAGTACTCCTAATAGCTCTGAGTGAACTCCCTCGCCTCGGCAGGAACTGAGCAGCAGTAGAGTATCCCAAGAAGAAAAAGTAGAGAAGAGGCAAGAGTGAGTACACAACTCGTACTTAACAAGTATAACACAAACTGTGAGGCTCTAAGGTTGGCTGACTCAACTGCATTAGCTTTTAAGTCTTGGCAAAATTTTATTAAAACTAATTACTACAAGTTGGTGAATTACCATTACCCAGTTACATAGTAATTAATCAGAATTAAACATGAACTACTGAGAACCAAACCGAACCAAGCCACCCGGGGAAACCTCCCTAACCAAAGGAAGATAACCCCACTAATCAAAAGGAGGATCTGGGCCGCTCATGACCATGAGCACGGCTAGTATACCAGTTTTACACTCTGTAGAGGTTGCACATCTTTACCCACAAGTCGTGAGCTATGCTAGAGTTTCATCACACTTCCTTAGGTGAGATGACTAGCAAACTCACTACGAGGCCTTTACAAAGAATCTCGTTGGTAAGGAGTAACCGTGAGGGTTGGATCGGCGACCATGGAGCAAGTCTAGTGGGCATCAAGCACATATGCCAAGACATAAAGCACAGATGCCAAGACATAAAGCACAGATGAGGCCACTGAGCACGAGGGCCATAGAAGCTTACCACCCTTGCCCCGCAGGTAAGTTACTCCAGACCAAAAAGACCTAATTAGTAAGCCAAGACCGTCCCATTCTAGTCTTGTGGTAGCGCTGTTGTCCCAGGTTGTCACTCTATGAACCGGTCCTTATGGAGAGTGGCCAAATAGGCAGTAAGCACAGTGCTGGCCCCCTAAACCATGTTTCTAGAAAAACCAATTATTAACGAGACGTGAGCCACTCAAGCCAACACAAGGGGCCACTCTCAGAATTAAGTTGCATAAACCATTAATCAAATTAATTAAAAAGGACCGAGTGTGTTGTAGCGCAGCAACCTAGCACAACTAACCAAAATGCAACCCAAAGGATATATAAAGGATATAAAGTGGCTAGGAAAGTCCTTATAGGCATACAGTATTAAAATATAGTAGGAAAATGTATTTAAAGGTGATAGGTTGTTCATGTTATACTTGCCTTCCTCGAACTGCTCCTGCTACTGCTCAAACTGGTTAGAAGATGGCTGCTCCGGGTACTGGTACTGGGGCTCCTCAGATGGATCAGCGTCTAGTCACGAACACATGGCCAAAAGCAAGGCACAACAATAAGCATACATGCAAACACTAGCAAAAACTAAGAAACAATACAACAATACATGAAAACAGCAAACAAAACTAGTCTAGAACTATTCTACGTGTTACAATGATCGCGTGGACATAAAGAACGCCTAAAATGGAGCTAGAACGCGAAAACTAGAGCTAAAACAAGGTTCAGGGACCTATTTGCAAGAAAAACAGAGCTACAGGGGGTTCTGGGCAAAAACCGAGGGCCTAAATGTAAATAAAGGATAGATCCAGGGGCTAGCGCGTAAAAACACAGGGCTTGGACTGCGGCTTCAAAAACTGGAAAGGTCAGGGGTCTAAGTGCTAAAAACTGGGCCTGATTGGAAAATCTCTTGAACTAAGCTGGACGGCGGGTTAATTTCCAAAGAGTTCAGGGACTCTTTAGCAAATCTGCCAGGCTGAAGTGGTAGGTTTGGATCCAAGCCATTGGATCTCGATCTTGTGGCTCAGATTAGTTGTGACTTAGATCTAATCGTGCGCGTCCAAAACAATTCAAACGGATCAGGTGAAAGGGGGTCGACGGCGGCGGCGCGGGTCACCGGGAAACCCTTTCCCGCGGCGGCGCGGCTCGGGAGTTCGCCGATGGAGGTCAATTCGGCGCTCCCGTGGCTGATTCGGGCCGATGTTGGGCTTTGGAGCATGCACTCTGCAAGACTAAACCTCCTGAGCACCTAGAATGGGGTTTTCGGGCTTGGCCATGGCTCGCCACGGCGAGGGGCGGCGCTGGGTGGTGGTGCTCGCTGGGGTGCGGCGTGCAGGCCGCTCTGTGGCTCGGATGCGCGTGCAATAGGGCCATGTGACTTGTGCAAGGCTCGGCACGCCTGTGCAGAGGTCGTGCGAGGGTGCAGGGCTGCAGACATCCGCCTCGGCGGAGCTACGGCGGCGAGACGCCGGCGTGCGAGGTCCAGGCTCCTAGGTGCACCACGAGCTAAACTAGCTAGCGCAAAAGCAAGAGAAGGCCGGGCTAGTGCTCACCGAGGCATGGAAATGGGGAATGGACCGGCGCAAGGGTGTTGACGGTGAAGTCCGGCGGTGGCGCTCCGGGGTGCACGCGGGCGGAGTCGATGCAGGACGGCTACGGCTTTTGGATGACACGGAGCAACACATGGTGTCGCTGCGAAGCATAATCCGGTGTTAGGGGGGTCCGACGGTCCACGACGATGAGCAATTGATCGGGATTCGGATTACCTGCCGCGGCGGGTCGGGATGGAATTCCCGTGCTGGCGTGGAACAGAGGGCCGGGAAGGCGGCCGGTGTCGACCCTGTCCTCAAGGCGAAACTCCTGCAGCAGCTCTCGGTGGCTGCGGCGCGGTGGAGCTACCGAATCACGGCGACGCAGAGGAGCGGCGCTGGACAAGGCAACGCGTGGCGGTGCGTTAGGGTTTGGGGTGGCTGCTGCGGATGGGAGGAGGAGGGGAGGCACAGGCTCCTATTTGTAGTGCGGTGGAGTGCCTTGGCGTGCGCGCCCATGGTTGGAAGGCCGGCGCGATCGTGGCCGGGGATCTCGGCTTTGGTTGCGCGAGGAAGACGACGCTGCAGCTGGGCTCGGGTTGTCAGCGGACACGAGCACGTGCGGCGAGTGGAGAGAGGCGCTGGCAGGTGGGCCTTGCGGTGCGCGGAGAGCGGGAGGGAGCAGGCCGCGGCGTGGGCCGTGCAGTAACTGAGCGAGATTGGGCTGAGCGAGGCTGGGCTGCGGAGCGGGCCCAAGGGAAAGGGAGGAGAGAGTGGGCCACAGGGTTGATGATGGACTGGGCTGGGTTGGTTGGTTTGGGTTGGGTTTCTCTTTTCCCTTTTCTATTTGCCACTTCACTCCAATTCAAACCAAACAAACTAATTGAATTCAAACTTGAATTTGAATTCAACCCTAACACTCAAACAAATAAAATAATGCACTAGCATGAATGCATCAACAAAGTTAAACCTAAGAAAAATTTAATTACTAATGGAACAAAATTTTGATAAAATGCAAGACTAAACACAATAAACCTTAGAAATTTAAATAAAGCCAATTAACTTTATTAAAATCCTGGAATTTTAAATTAGGGTGTTACATTGATGCGCTAGTTCCATGTAACCCTCTTCTGTGAAGTGGTCTGGTATGAACATCGGTATATCTTCATGGAGAGGCTCATGATCTGAGGACTGTAGGGTGTGTTGAGTCATACTAGGAGATGGTTCGCGACATGGGTAGTCCACTAGAGCCAAAAACGAGGCTCGGCAGGTGTCTGGGCGGCGTGAGCGACGGCGCAGGCGGCGAGCCTCACCGGAGTGCGGTGCCCAGAGCACTAGAGCGCGCCAAGGTCCAAACCAACTATTGCAAAAGGAGTAGGAGGTCTGGGCGATGCTCACCGAGGATCGAGGTCGGTAGGAACGGTTGCGCAGGAGGGTTGGCGGCGTAGGTCGGTGGCGAGAGTCCACGCTGCTCGCTCGGGCGGGTCGACGCTGAAGTACTCCGGGCCCCTGGACTCCGCAGGTCGGCTCGTGGAGTGACTGCGAGGAAGCCACGGTGGTCAGGACGACCCGAGGATCGCCGACGATGAGAAATTGCACAGCGGAGGGAAACTCAGCAGAGAGGCATCCCGGCGAAATTCCGGCGCAGCACAGGGTTAGAGTTGAGGCAAAAGCCTCGGGAAGGTTGCTGGCATCATGGCAATGCTCCTACGCGGCTTGGCCGGGACTCCGGCGCGGTGGAACGGCATGGCCGCGGCGGCGTTCTGCTCCGAGCAGAGGGAAGGCAGCGGCTAGGGTTTGGGGCTGTGCTGCGGGATAGGATGGGCGCAGGGGATGCAGCTGCATTTAAAGGGGAGGTACCGAGGATCGTGGGTGTAGTTGGGAAAGGGATCTCCGGCGAGGATTGTGGGGTGACGCGGCGCAGCCGTTGCGCGAGCGGAGGGCGCGGGGAAGGGGATGACCATTGGGGTCGCGCTGTCGGTGAGGGGAGGGGGTGACACGGGGGGTCTGGTGACGCAGGGTCTGCGGGAGCGGGCTCTGGGCTTTGGCACGCTGGGCCGTGGCGTGGTCGGCGTGCGGGGAAGAGGAAAGCTGCGGGCCGAGCGCGGGGAGGAACCAGCTGGCCCACGGCGCTGGGCCAGTGCGGGAGTGGGGAGAAGGCGGGCCGGTGCGTGGGAAGGAAAGGAGGAGGGCAGGGCCCGGGGTGAGGAAGTGAGAAGGGAGAAGAAAACAAGGGAAGGGGAACGGGCCGCGGTTTGGGCTGGTTTGCTGGGCTGGGTTGGGTTGAGCTCCTTTTCCTTTTTCTATTTCTAATTCTAAACAACTCAAACCTATTTGAATTCAAATCAAATTTGAATCCAACACTAGCACTCAAACAAAAAGAACCATGCACCAGCATGAATGCATCAACAAAGTTAAACCTAAGAAATTTTTTAACTACTATTGGAACAAAAATTAGATTAAATGCAATACTAAACACAATAAACCTTAGAAATTTAAATAAAGCCAATTAAATTTATTATTAAAAGCTGAAATTTAAATTAGGGTGTTACAGACCCTACCCCCTTAAAGGAATCTCATCCTTGAGATTCAGCTGGGTTGGCTAGCAAAGAGATCTGGATATGTCCTCATTAGCTCATCTTCTCGCTCCCATGTAGCCTCAGCTTCACTGTGGTGACTCCACTGAACTCTGCACATCTTGATTGTAACACCCGATTCATAAAAGAACATAAACCGAGCAATCATATACGTGCCAGGATCAAGTCACACGTATATACAACAGAATGAACAGTATATCACAGCACATATCATGAAAAAGATATAATAAAGCGAGTACGAAAGTTATTTATTACAATAATGACAAAATGTCTGATACAGCAGAAGCGTAAAACAAATACGAAGACTCTCGACGAAGCAGGGTGCCACAGGGACGTCGACTGGGAGACGAACGCCTAGAAGTCCTCGTACTCCTGATAGCTCTGAGTGAACTCCCTCGCCTCGGCAGGAACTGAGCAGCAGTAGAGTATCCCAAGAAGAAAAAGTAGAGAAGAGGCAAGAGTGAGTACACAACTCGTACTTAACAAGTATAACACAAACTGTGAGGCTCTAAGGTTGGCTGACTCAACTGCATTAGCTTTTAAGTCTTGGCAAAATTTTATTAAAACTAATTACTACAAGTTGGTGAATTACCATTACCCAGTTACATAGTAATTAATCAGAATTAAACATGAACTACTGAGAACCAAACCGAACCAAGCCACCCGTTGAAACCTCCCTAACCAAAGGAAGATAACCCCACTAATCAAAAGGAGGATCTGGGCCGCTCATGACCGTGAGCACGGCTAGTATACCAGTTTTACACTCTGTAGAGGTTGCACATCTTTACCCACAAGTCGTGAGCTATGCTAGAGGTTCATCACACTTCCTTAGGTGAGATGACTAGCAAACTCACTACGAGGCCTTTACAAAGAATCTCGTTGGTAAGGAGTAACCGCGAGGGTTGGATCGGCGACCATGGAGCAAGTCTAGTGGGCATCAAGCACATATGCCAAGACATAAAGCACAGATGAGGCCACTCAGCACGAGGGCCATAGAAGCTTACCACCCTTGCCCCGCAGGTAAGTTACCCCAGACCAAAAAGACCTAATTAGTAAGCCAAGACCGTCCCATTCTAGTCTTGTGGTAGCGCTGTTGTCCCAGGTTGTCACTCTATGAACCGGTCCATATGGAGAGTGGCCAAACAGGCAGTAAGCACCGTGCTGGCCCCCTAAACCATGTTTCTAGAAAAACCAATTATTAACGAGACGTGAGCCAGTCAAGCCAACACAAGGGGCCACTCTCAGAATTAAGTTGCATAAACCATTAATCAAATTAATTAAAAAGGACCGAGTGTGTTGTAGCGCAGCAACCTAGCACAACTAACCAAAATGCAACCCAAAGGATATATAAAGGATATAAAGTGGCTAGGAAAGTCCTTATAGGCATACAGTATTAAAATACAGTATGAAAATGTATTTAAAGGTGATAGGTTGTTCATGTTATACTTGCTTTCCTTGAACTGCTCCTGCTACTGCTCAAACTGGTCAGAAGATGGCTGCTCCGGGTACTGGTACTGGGGCTCCTCAGATGGATCAGCGTCTAGTCACGAACACATGGCCAAAAGCAAGGCACAACAATAAGCATACATGCAAACACTAGCAAAACTAAGAAACAATACAACAATACATGAAAACAGCAAACAAAACTAGTCTAGAACTATTCTACGCGTTACAATGATCGCGTGGACATAAAGAATGCCTAAAATGGAGCTAGAACGCGAAAACTAGATCTAAAACAAGGTTCAGGGACCTATTTGCAAGAAAAACAGAGCTACAGGGGGTTCTGGGCAAAAACCGAGGGCCTAAATGTAAATAAAGGATAGATCCAGGGGCTAGCGCGTAAAATCACAGGGCCTGGACTGCGGGTTCAAAAACCGGAAAGGTCAGGGGTCTAAGTGCTAAAAACTGGGCCTGATTGGAAAATCTCTTGAACTAAGCTGGATGGCGGGTTAATTTCCAAAGAGTTCAGGGACTCTTTAGCAAATCTACCTGGCTGAAGCGGTAGGTTTGGATCCAAGCCGTTGGATCTCGATCTTGTGGCTCAGATTAGTTGGGACTTAGATCTAATCGTGCGCGTCCAAAACAGAACAAACGGATCAGGTGAAAGGGGGTCGACGGCGGCGGCGCGGGTCACCGGGAAACCCTTTCCCGCGGCGGCGCGGCTCGGGAGTTCGCCGGTGGAGGTCAATCCGGCGCTCCCGTGGCTGATTCGGGCCGATGTTGGGCTTTGGAGCATGCACTCTGCAAGACTAAACCTCCTGAGCACCTAGAATGGGGTTTTCGGGCTTGGCCATGGCTCGCCACGGCGAGGGGCGGCGCTGGGTGGTGGTGCTCGCCGGGGTGCGGCGTGCAGGCCGCTCTGTGGCTCGGATGCGCGTGCAATAGGGTCATGTGACTTGCGCAAGGCTCGGCACGCCTGTGCAGAGGTCGTGTGAGGGTGCAGGGCTGCAGGCATCCGCCACGGCGGAGCTACGGCGGCGAGACGCCGGCGTGCGAGGTCCAGGCTCCTAGGTGCACCACGGGCTAAACTAGCTAGCGCAAAAGCAAGAGAAGGCCGGGCTAGTGCTCACCGAGGCTTGGAAATGGGGAATGGACCGGCGCAAGGGTGTTGACGGTGAAGTCCGGCGGTGGTGCTCCGGGCTGCACGCGGGCGGAGTCGACGCAGGACGGCTACGGCTTTTGGATGACGCGGAGCAACACATGGTGTCGCTGCGAAGCATAATCCGGTGTTAGGGGGATCCGACAGTCCACGATGACGAGCAATTGATCGGGATTCGGATTACCTGCCGCGGCGGGTCGGGATGGAATTCCCGCGCTGGCGTGGAACAGAGGGCCGGGAAGGTGGCCGGTGTCGACCCTGTCCTCAAGGCGAAACTCCTGCAGCAGCTCTCGGTGGCTGCGGCGCGGTGGAGCTATCGAATCACGGCGACGCAGAGGAGCGGCGCTGGACGAGGCAACGCGGGGCGGTGCGTTAGGGTTTGGGGTGGCGGCTGTGGATGGGAGGAGGAGGGGAGGCACAGGCTCCTATTTGTAGCGCGGCGGAGTGCCTTGGCGTGCGCGCCCATGGTTGGAAGGCCGGCGCGATCGTGGCCGGGGATCTCGGCTTTGGTTGCGCGAGGAAGACGACGCTGCAGCTGGGCCCGGGTTGTCAGCGGACACGAGCACGCGCGGCGAGTGGAGAGAGGCGCTGGCAGGTGGGCCTTGCGGTGCGCGGAGAGCGGGAGGGAACAGGCCGCGGCGTGGGCCGTGCGGTCACTGAGTGAGATTGGGCTGAGCGAGGCTGGGCTGCGGAGCGGGCCCAAGGGAAAGGGAGGAGAGAGTGGGCCACAGGGTTGATGATGGACTGGGCTGGGTTGGTTGGTTTGGGTTGGGTTTCTCTTTTCCCTTTTCTATTTGCCACTTCACTCCAATTCAAACCAAACAAACTAATTGAATTCGAACTTGAATTTAAATTCAACACTAACACTCAAACAAATAAAATAATGCACCAGCATGAATGCATCAACAAAGTTAAACCTAAGAAAAATTTTAATTACTAATGGAACAAAATTTTGATTAAATGCAAGACTAAACACAATAAACCTTAGAAATTTAAATAAAGCCAATTAACTTTATTAAAATGCTGGAATTTTAAATTAGGGTGTTACATTGATGCGCTAGTTCCATGTAACCCTCTCTGATGTCTCCAGAATTTTCACCAAATGCTCAGTATAAGTCAGATCTTCCTGCACATCTAACCCATCCAGTGGTGCCTGCTCCTCAAGTACTCGCAGACACTTCTTCAGCTCAGATATATGGAAGACGTCATGAAATCCTGAGAGACTGGGAGGTAACTCCAGGCGATATGCAACTTCGCCTTTCCTCTCTAGCACCTTGAATGGACCAACATACCGAGGTGCTGGCTTCCCCTTGACATTAAACCTGCAGATTCCTCTCATCGGAGACACCTTCAGGTATACATATTCACCAACACTGAAAGTCAGGTCTCTCCGTTTGCCATCTGCATAGCTCTTTTGCCTGCTCTGTGCAATCCTCAGATTTTCCCGCACAGCTTGCACCATCTGCTCTGCATCTTCTATAATGTCAGGGCCAAAGAGCTGCTTCTCACCAATCTGATCCCAGTAGAGAGGAGTCCTGCACTTTCTGCCATACAATGCCTCAAAGGGGGACTTCTTCAGACTGGCCTGATAGCTATTGTTGTATGAAAACTCAGCATATGACAGGCACTTATCCCAACTAGTACCGTACTGAATAGCACAAGCCCTCAGCATATCCTCCAACACTTGGTTGGTTCTCTCTGTCTGCCCATCTGTCTGAGGATGATAAGCTGTACTGAAACACAGCTTCGTATCCAATGAATCATGGAGCTGCTCCCAGAATCGTGAAGTGAACTGAGACCCCCTGTCAGATATGATCTTCTTGGGCACACCATGCAAGCAGACAACCGAGAGATGTACAACTCTGCAAGTCTAGCACCGGAGTAAGTAGTGTTCACTGGAATAAAGTGAGCAACCTTCGTCAGACGATCCACTACTACCCATATGGAGTTGTAGCCTTTCTGAGTACGAGGTAATCCAACAATGAAGTCCATAGTGATTTCCTCCCATTTCCACTCTGGAATCTTCAAAGGCTGTAACAGACCTGCTGGCCTCTGATGCTCAGCCTTGACACGCTGACAGGTGTCACAAATAGCCATGTACTTTGCCACTGAACGCTTCATCCCATACCACCAGAAACATTCCTTGAGATCATAATACATCTTCGTGCTGCCCGGATGAATAGAGTAAGCTGTATCATGGGCCTCACTCAGAATCAACTTCCGGAGATCATTCACATCAGGCACGCAGATCCGGTTCTTGTACCACAGGGTACCCTGATCATCCTCCTTGAAATGAGGAGCCTTGCCCTTCTTGAGCAACTCACAGATCTCCTGTAGCTTCTTATCTTCTTTCTGATGCTGCCTGATCTCTGCCTCTAGAGTGGGTACTGCCTCGAATGATGTACTCGATGTATGATGCAAGAAGCCCAGACTCAACTGCTCAAACTCCTCGCATAACTTTGGAGGCATATGGAAAGCCACGGCCATGTTGACATAGCTTCTTCTGCTCAGAGCATCTGCCACAACATTGGCCTTACCCGGATGATAGTGAATCTCCAGGTCATAGTCCTTGACCAACTCTAAACATCTTCTCTACCGCATGTTCAGCTCATTCTGCGTGAAAATATACTTGAGGCTCTTGTGATCAGTGTAGATATCATACTGCTGCCCATACAAGTAATGCCTCCAAATCTTCAGAGCATGTACAACTGTGGCTAACTCAAGATCATGAGTGGGATTGTTCAGCTCATGCCGGCGTAACTGCCGTGAAGCATAAGCAATCACTCTACCCTCCTGCATAAGAACACACCCAAGACCATCCTTCGAAGCATCACAATACACCGTGAATCTCTTGGTCTGGTCTGGCAGAGTAAGGACTGGCGCCGTAGTCAACCTTTTCTTTAGCTCATCAAAGGCCATTTGACGCTCATCAGTCCATATGAATGCCACATTCTTCTCTAGCAAAGAAGTCAAAGGCTTTGCGATCTTGGAGAAATTCTCAATGAACCTCCGATAATATCCTGCTAAGCCCAAGAATGACCGGACTTCCTTCACTGTCTGTGGTGTCTCCCACTCGAGCACATCCTTCACCTTGCTCGGATCTACTGCAATGCCTCCCTTGGAGATGACATGACCGAAGAATGGGACCTCGTCAATCCAGAACTCGCACTTGCTGAACTTAGCATACAGCTGATGCTCTCTCAATCTCTACAACACGAGCCTTAGATGCTCCTCATGCTCTTCCTCTGTCTTGGAGAAGATCAGAATATCATCAATGAAGGTCACCACGAAGACATCTAGATAATCCATGAAAACCATGTTCATCAAGTGCATGAAGAAAGCCGGGGCATTAGTCAAGCCGAAGGACATGACCGTGTACTCATATAGCCTGTACTTGCAGGTGAATGCCATCTTCGGAATATCCTCAGGACGGATCCTCAGCTGAAAATAACCCGAACGAAGATCAATCTTCGAGAATACACGAGCACCTCGAAGCAGATCGAAGAGATCCTCAATACGGGGCAGTGGATGCTTGTTCTTGATAGTAACTGCATTCAGCTCCCGATAATCGACACACATTCTCTTCGAGCCATCCTTCTTATCTACTAGCAACAATGGAAAAGCCAAGGAGAGAAACTGCGACGGATATAGCCCTTGGCTAGCAACTCATCAATAGTCTTCTTGACTTCCTCGTGCTCTATAGGTGACATGCGGTAGGGCCGCTTTGCAATAGGAGCTGTGCCAGGCAAGAGATCAATAGAAAACTCGATGGCATGTTCAGGCGGCATACCTGACAGATCATCCGGGAAGACATTCGGGAATTCAGACATCATGCGAATACCATCCGTGGGTCTAGCCTCCATCTGATGAAGAAATCCTGAGGGCTCTGAAGCACTGACTGTCACCTCTTGGCCATCAGATGCTGTCGAGTGAACTGCCCGATGAGCACAATCAATTCTGACTCCCCACTTGGCAAGAGTATCCATTCCTAGAATCACATCAATACCATTGGTGTCTAGCACCCTCATATCAGCACTGAAATTTACCCCCGTTATGGCTATACTGACTCGGGGGCTAACAGTATGGGATCTCAACTCCCCTCCCGATGAAGAGACTAGCAGACACTTCTTTAATGCAGTGGTAAATAAACTATGCTGCTCAACATATGACTAGGTGATGAATGAATGAGTGGCACCAATATCGAAAAGCACTGTAGCTGGATGAGAGTTGACCATGAACATAATAAAATAACCACGTTAGGAGCCTCGGCCGCTGACTCGGCCATCACGTGGTTCACCCTGCCCTGTGCTGGCGCCCTGGGCTAAGCTGGGCGCCCTTGCTGTCCTGCTTACGCCTTCCGGGGGCAAGAGTTGGCATAGTGCCCCGGCTGGCCGCAATGAAAGCACGCACGAGGAGGTGCCTGCGGTCCGGCAGGAGGAGCTGCCTGTCGTGGAGCCTAGGGTGCTGACGGAGCTGGTGGAGCAGCACGAGTCGGAGGTGCCGGTAACCTCGGGCCCTGCCCCGCCTGCTGCTGCTGTCGAGGTGGGTATTGCTACGGCCTCTGCTTTACTGCTGGTGAGGCCATTACTGCTGCTGCTGGTAGTGCTGGGGCGGCTGGAGGCAAGGACGAGTGTTGCTGCCGGAAGCAACGGGAACGATATTCCTCTTCTTGTCCTCCATCTCCAGGTGCTTGCGCTCCGTGTTGAGCGCGCTGTCAACCAGATGGTTGAAGTCATCGAAGCGGAGGTTGAGCAGCGCGTACTGGAGGTAGTCCTCAAAACCCTCCATGAAGTGCTCCTGCTTCTCGCGGTCATCTGCGACCTCGGCAGGGGTGTAGCGAGTAAGCTGAAGAAAACGATCACGATACTCCGTGACCGTCATAGTCCCCTGAAGTGAAAAAGACAGATATATATCGAAAGATTAACTCATGCTTCAGAAAGATAGAACAAGGGGGTATTAGCTCAAAAGGAAAACGCTGAACGATTATATCTGAGATTACCTGCTTCAGTGCAAGGAACTCCTTCTTCTTCGTCTTCATAACGCCCGTGGGGACGTTGTGGCTGCGGAACTACTCCCGGAACTGGATCCAGGTGAAAGCCTCGCGGTCCTGAACTGGGTGGGACTCCCACCAGTCCAAAGCTGCCCCTCGCAGCTGTCCTACTGCGTACAAGACTCGCTCCCAATCATCGCACTGGGCGATGTCCAGCTGTCGCTCCACTACATGGAGCCAGTCTTCTGCCTAGAGAGGGTCGGACGTGTGAGAGAACGTCGGCGGGTGGCCCCTCAGGAACTCAGCACGCCTGTCGCGGGTCTGCGGTGGTGGAGGCTGAGTGTGAGCCTGCTGAAGTGCCTGAACGGTGTTGTTCAGGGTAGCCATTATCTGCATCTGGAGCTGGAAGTACTGCTCCGGGGTCAGAGGTAGAGGCATCGGGATCCCGGTACCCTGGTTGTTCTGCCCCTGCTGGTCAGAACCACGCCTGGTGTCCACCATCTGATTTTGGACAAAAGATTTCATGAGTAAGGATATGGCAGAAATAAATTCAGATGGATATGATAACGTTCTGCGCAAAGACTCAGGCATGATAAAGTAGACAGGATAGAGTGGATTGTTTTACCCCCAACGATCTAACTCATCTTATTAATTAATTAACTTTAGCTTAAGACCGATTTTCTTTAAACAAATTTAAACTACTAGGCTATGCCATCATTCAAAAATCCAAATCAAACATGTAGCATAATAACAAGCATACAATTTTCACAACTTAGCCGAGTTTAACACACGACTCAACTAACACAATGCGTTGCAGAATGTGCTATCGTATTATTATAAAATGGTTACCTAGCTTATACTTATGGTGGTCAGACAACTGATTTCAGGCTAGAACCTACGAAAACTATTCTATAGAGATAGAAATCAAGGCAAGACGAGTAAAAGTCTTGGAATTCAAGGGGTATAATAGCAAAATAGTTTCAGCAGACAAGGATTGGAGAGAAGAAGTCCTAAAACTCGACCAGTTCTATCTAGGCTTCGTCCTATAGTCGATATGGCTCTGATACCACTCTATAACACCCGGTTTATAAAAGGACATAAACCGAGCAATCATATACGTGCCAGGATCAAGTCACACGTATATACAACAGAATGAACAGTATATCACAGCACATATCACATGAAAAGATATAATAAAGCGAGTACGAATGTTATTTATTATAATAATGACAAAATATCTGATACAGCGGAAGCATAAAACAAATACGATGACTCTTCGAAGCTGAGCAGGGCACCACAGGGACGTCGACTGGGATACGAACGCCTAGAAGTCCTCGTAGTCCTGGTAGCGCTGAGTGAACTCCCTCACCTCGGCAGGAACTGAGCAGCAGTAGAGTATCCCAAGAAGAAAAAGTATAGAAGAGGCAAGAGTGAGTACACAACTCGTACTCAACAAGTATAACACAAACTATGATGCTTTAAGGTTGGCTGACTCAACTGCATTAGCTTTTAAGTCTTGGCAAGTTTTATTAAAGCTAATTACTACAAGTTGGTGAATTACCATAAACCCAGTTTCATAGCATTTAATCAGAATTAAACATGAACTACTGAGAACCAAACTGAACCAATCCAAGACACCCGGGGAACCTTCCTAACCAAAGGAAGATAACCCCACTAATCAAAAGGAGGATCTGGGTTGCTCATGACCATGAGCACGACTAGTATACCAGTTTTACACTATGCAGTGATTGCACAACTTTACCCACAAGTCGTGAGCTACGCTAGCTGTTCATCACACTTCTTTAGGTGAGATGACTAGCAAACTCACTACGAGGCCGTTACAGGAGAAACCCAAGGCATGATAAGGTAGAGAGGATGGAGTGGACGGTTTTACCCCCAACGATCTAACTTGTTTTATTAATTAATTAACTTTAACTTAAAACTGATTTTCATTAAACAAATTTAACTACTAAACTATGCAATCAACCAAAAATCCAAATCAAACATGTAGCATAATAACAAGCATACAAATTTCACAACTTAGCCGAGTTTTACACACGACTCGACTAACACAACGCGTCGCAGAATGTACTATTGTATTATTATAAAAGGGTCACCTAGCTGATGCTTATGGGGGTCATTTGACTGATTCAGGCCAAAATCTACGAAAACTATTCTCTAGAGAGAGAAATCAAGGCAAGACGAGTAAAAGGCATAGAATTCAATGGGTATAATAGTAAAATAGTTTCAGCAGGCAAGGATTTGGAGAGAAGAAGTCCTAAAACTCGACCAGTTCTATCTAGGCTTTCGTCCTACAGTCAATATGGCTCTGATACCACTCTGTAACACTCGGTTTATAAAAGGACATAAACCGAGCAATCATATACATGCCAGGATCAAGTCACACGTATATACAATAGAATGAACAGTATATCATAGCACATATCACGTAAAAAGATATAATAAAGCGAATACGAATGTATTTATTACATTAATGACGAAAATGTCTGGTACAGCGGAAGCGAAGTACAAATACGATAAAACTCTCCGAAGCTGAGTAGGGCGCCACAGGGACGTCGACTGGGAGACGAACGCCTAGAAGTCCTCGTAGTCCTGGTAGCGCTGAGCGAACTCCCTCGCGTCGGTAGGTACTGAGCAGCAGTAGAGTATCCAAGAGGAAAAAGTAGAGAAAAGGCAAGAGTGAGTAGACAACTTGTACTCAACAAGTATAACACAAACTATGAGGCTCTAGGTTGGCTGACTGACTGCATTAGCTTTTAAGTCTTGGCAAAATTTTATTAAAGCTATTTACTACAAGTTGATGATTTACCATAAAACCCGGTTACATAGCAATTAATCAAAGTTAATCATGTTACTACTGAGAACCAAACCGAAACCACCAAAGTAACCCCGAGAGGCTCCTCCCTCGTCGGAAGGAGACAACCCCACTATTCAAAAGGAGGATCTGGGCCGCTCATGACCGTGAGCACGTCTAGTATACCAGTTTTACACTCTGCAGAGGTTGCACATCTTTACCCACAAGTCGTGAGCTACGCTAGTTGTTCATCACACTTCCTTAGGTGAGATGACTAGCAACTCACTACGAGGCCGTTACAAAGGACACGTTGGTAAGGTGTAACCGCTAAGGAATCAGGCTCCGCAACGATGGTAACCACCTCGAGAGGTACGCAGACCAAGCCTCGTAGCCTGGCCACCATTGAAGCTCACCACCCCCATGCCCCGTCGGTAAGTTACTCCCGAACCAAAATGACCTAATTAGTAAGCCAAGACCGTCCCATTCCAGTCTTGTGGTAGCGCTATTGTCCCAGGTTGTCGCTCTATGAACCGGTCCTTATGGAGAGTGGCCAACCAGGCAGTAAGCACCGTGCTGGCCCCCTAAACCAAGTTTCTACAAAAACCATCATTTAACGAGACGTGAGCCACTCAAACCACACAGAGGGCCACTTTCAGAATTAAGTTCAAGTAAATCATTAATCAAATTAATTAAAAAGGACCAAGTGTGTTATAGCACGGCACCTAGCACAACTAACCAAAATGCAACCCAAGGATATATATATAAAGGATATAAAGTGGCTAGGAAAGCCCTTATAGGCATACAGTATTAAAATGCAGTATGAAAATGTATTTAAAGTGATAGGTGGTGTTCATGTTATACTTGCCTTCCTCGTACTGCTCCTGCTGCTGCTCAAACTGGTCAGAAGACGGCTACTCCGGGTACTGGTACTGGGGCTCCTCAGATGGATCAACGTCTACTCACGAACACATGGCCAATACAAGGCACAACAATAAGCATACAAGCAAACACTAACAAAAACTAAGAAACAGTACATCAATATATAAAAACAGCACACTAAACTAGTCTAAAACTATTCTACGCATTACAACGATCCCGTGGACATAAAGAACGCTTAAAACGGAGCTAAAATGCTTAATCTAGGCTAAAAACAAGTTCTAGGGGCTTATCTGCGAGAAAAACTAAGTTCCAGGGGGTTTTCTGCAAAAACCGAGGGCTTAAACATAATTAAACCTTAGTTTCAGGGGCTAATCTGCAAAACCGACAGCTCTGGATGGCGGGTTCTATTTCTAAAGAGCTCAGGGGGCTAAGTGTTAAAAATAGGCCTAAACTGTAATTATTTTTGAATAGATCAGGACCGCGGGTTGATTCAGCGAAAGACCGAGGGCTCTTTAGCAAAAAGGCCAGCGAACCGGTTTCTACACGCGTGGGCCGTTGGATCTTGATCTAGTGGCTCGGAGCGGATGGAATCGGGATCTAATCTGATCTGTTGGCCACGGATCGGACGGTTCTGGAAGAAGGGGCGCGCAGGCAGCGGCGCGAGTCGCCGGACTTGAGGTTTCCGTGGCGGCGCTCGTCGATTCCTCGCCGGACTTGGCCTAGCTAGTGTTCCCGGGGTTGATTCAAGTAGCGGTTTGGCCCAGGAGCATGAGTGTGACATGCGTAATCCACTGGGCGTGTCTGTGCGGGTCTACAGCGGCTCTAGCAGGGTGCGCAATGGCGGAGCGGCCATCGCGCTCCGGCGAGTAGGCGCAGAGGTGCTCGGTTGTTGAGGAGGAAGGGAAAAAGGGGGCTGGGAGGATCCTTACTACTCCATGAAGTTCATGCGGTGCTCAAAATCGGCGCAGAGGGCTCGCAGCGGTGGATCCTCCGCGGCGTGGCGGCTCGGTGATCCTCCGGTGAGCAATTCCCGTGCGGAGCTTGGAGTAGGGGCGGAGAGAGCGGCCGGCGTCGACCTCCTCCACGTCGCGATGCTCCTGCGGCGCTCGGTGGCTGGAGAGGGGCGCTGAGGAGGTGGGTCTATGGTGGCGCAGCGGCGGTTCCCAAGCGTAAGGTTCTACGGCGGCGGGGTGCTCTGCGGCTAGGGTTTGGGTGGGCTGCAGGGGTGAGGATGGGAGGGAGCGCAGGGGATTGCGGTGGTTTAAAGGAGGCAGACCGGAGATCTCGGCGTGGGAGCAAGGAAGGGAAGGCAGCGGGGATTTCGGCGAGAGGATCTCGACGCGGATGTGGTGGAGAAGACGGGGCCGACAAGCGGGCCCCGCTGGTCAGCGGCAGAGGGAGCGGTTCACGGGGTGGGGGGGAACGGGTGGCGCGTGGGCCCGCCCGGTCAGGGAAAGAAAGAGCGCGCGCAGTGCTGCTGGCGGAGGCGGGGCAGGCCGGGGCGCGTGCGTGCGGGGTGAGGGCGCCAGGCTGCTGCGCTTCGCGGGCTGAGCGCGGGAGGGAACTGGAGGACTGGGCCGTCTGCGGGGAGATGGGTCGCGGGCTGAGGGAAGGAGCTGGGGTGCGGGTTGGGCCGGATGAGTTGCTGGGCCCGCGCAGAAGGAATTGGGCCGTGGGGAGAGAGGTGGGCCGCGGGTTTGGGCTACTGGGTTGGGCTGGGGTTTTCCTTTTCTATTTCTATTTCTTCTCCCTTTTTCTTTTTCAAACTACACCCAAACTAATTTGAATTCAATTCAAATTTGAATTCAAAAAACTATGCACTCAAACAAACAAATAAAACTTATGCACCAGCATGAATGCACAAGCAAGTTTAAACATAAAATAAATTTTAATTACTTGAGGATTAAAATTAGATTAAATGAAAGTCTAAACATAATAAACCTTAGAAATTTAATTAAAGCCAATTAAATTTATTATTAAATACTAAAATTTGAATTAGGGTGTTACAAATCCTACCCCCTTACAGGAATCTCGTCCCGAGATTCTGGGCTGGCTAGCAAAGAGATCAGGATAGGTCTTCATCAACTCCTCTTCCTTCTTCCGGCAAGTCCTCCGAAAAGACATACTGGAATTCAGACACCACACGAATACCATCCGTGGGTATAGCCTCCATCTGATGAAGAAAACCAGAAGGCTCTGTAGCACTGACTGTCACCTCTTGGCCATTAGATGCTAACAAGTGAACTAACCGCTGAGCACAATCAATTCTGACTCCCCACTTGGCAAGAGTATCCATTCCCAGAATCACATCAATACCCTTGGTGTCTTTCACCATCAGATTTGTACTGAACTTTACTCTCCCTATGGAAACAATGACTCTGGGGCAGGAGATATGAGACCTCAATTGTCCACCAGGTGAAGATACTAACATGCACTTCTTTAATGTGTTAGTACGAATACCATGGTGCTCGACAAAAGACTGTGCAATAAAGGAATGCGTATGTAACACCCTAATTTAAATTTCAGTATTTATTAATAAATTTAATTGGCTTTATTGAATTTTCTAAGGTCTATTGTGTTAGACTTGCATTTAATCTCAATTTTTGTTCTATAAGTAATTAAAATTTTATCATAGGTTTAATTTTGTTGTTGCACCATGCTGGAGCATTGTTTTACTTGTTTGAGTGTTAGAGTGGAATTCAAATCCAAGTTTGAATTCAACTAGTTTTGGTTGAGTTGATTAGGAACTAGAATTAGAAAAGAGAAGAAAAATAGAAAATCCAAACCCAGCTAGCCAACCAGACCCGGCCCGAAATCCACTCAGGCAGCCCAGCCCTTTTCCTCCTTTCTCTCTCTCCCTGCGGCCCGCTCCCCATCCTGGCCTGCCCCACGATCCGCCCAGCTCTCCCCTCATCCCGCTCGGCCCAACAAGTCCCCGCGGCCCAACTCGCTCTAGCCCGCGCGAACGCGCTCGCCGCGGCCTAGCTCACCGCGTCCCCGCCTCAGCACCGCACGCCCCGCTGCAGCCCGGCTCCACACGCCAGCCTCCACCCGCTCGCGCTCGCGCGTCGCTCGCGTCGCCCACGGGCCGCTGACGCCGTGGCCCCACCTGCCAGGTCCGTCTCCCCCGCAGCGCAACGCTCGCGCCCGAATCTCGCCGAGATCGCCGAGATTTCCTTCCGCTACTCCGCGCCGTGATCTCCGGCCCCCGTCCTTTAAACACCGCCCGAGACCGTCTGCGCCCACCATCTCGCCCCGCAGCTCCGCCCCGAACCCTAGCCTCCGCCTCCGCGTAGCACCGCCCGCCGCTCTGCGCCCCCGTGCCGAGCTGCGGCGCCGTCACTACTCCGCCGCACCAGGGCCCCGTCCAAGGAGCGCACCGGCTCCACCTCGACTTCTGGAGATTCCCCGGGCCCGCTGCACTCCGCTCCGATCCCTGCATCAACCTCGTCACCAACCTCCGCCGTACGCCGCCGCGGGACCCCATCGCTGGCGCCGCTACGTCGCCTCTCCGTCCACTACAACCCCTCGGTGAGCACCCCATAGCCCCACGCCTCCGTTTGCGCTACCCCAATTAGGCCGTAGCCCCGGAATTCCGCACAACGCCGCTCGCCGGCGTGTTTCGCCGCGCCGACCCGCCGCCGCGGAGCCAGCGCCGCCACTGACCTCCTCTAGCCCCGCCAAGGCCCCCAGTGTGTCACCTATATCGCGCACGTGCGCCACGGCCAAACCCCGGCCCGTATAAGCCCCCGGAGCGCCGAATCGCTCGACGCCGGCGAAGCCCCGCCGCGGGCACACGTCTCCGGCGCTCTGCGCCACCGCCCCCGCGCCTCCTTCTCCCTAGACCGCCCGATGAAGATCCAACGGCCCAGATTCTTTTCCCAGCCCGAGTCAACTCCAAGGAAAATGGTCAGCGCAGTCAGTTTTGCATAAGAACCCCTGGGTTTTCTTGAAATGAACCCGCAGTCCTAGAGTGTTGAAAAATAATTATGTTTCGGCCCAGATTTTAGCAGTTAACCCCCTGCGCTTTCTAAATATAGAACCCTCCGTCCTAACTTGACATTTTTGCAAGTTAGCCCCTAGATCTACCCTTTAATTATGTATAGGCCCTTAGTTTTTGCAGAAAACCCCCTGGAACCTTAGTTTTCTTGCAGTTTAGTCCCTGAACCTTGTTTTTAGCCTAGAATATGCGTTTTAGCTCCGTTTTATGCATTCTTTATGTCCACGCGATCGTTGTAATGCGTAGAATAGTTTTAGACCAGTTTAGTGTGCTGTTTTTATGTATTGATGTAATGTTTCTTAGTTTTTGTTAGTGTTTGCTTGTATGCTTATTATTGTGCATTGTTTTGGCCATGTGTTCGTGAGTAGACGCTGATCCATCTGAGGAGCCCCAATACCAGTACCCAGAGCAGTCGTCTTCTGACCACTTTGAGCAGCAGCAGGAGCAGTACGAGGAAGGCAAGTATAACATGAACAACCTATCATCTTTAAACACAATTTCATTCTGCATTTAATACTGTATGCCTATAAGGACTGTCCTAGCCATTCTATATCCTTTATATATCCCTTGGGGTTGCATTTTGTATAGTTGTGCTAGGTTGCTGCGCTATAACACACTCTGGTCCTTTTTAATTAATTTGATTAATGGTTTACTTGAACTTAATTCTGAGAGTGGCCCTCTGTGCTTCGTGCTTGGGTGGCTCACGTCTCGTTAAAATATGGTTTTTGTAGAAACATGGTTTAGGGGGCCAGCACGGTGCTTAGTGCTTGGTTGGCCACTCTCCATAAGGACCGGTTCATAGAGCGACAACCTGGGACAACTGCGCTACCACAAGGCTAGAATGGGATAGACTTGGCGTAATAATTAGATATTTTTGGTTTGGAGTAACTTAGCTGCGGGGCAGGGGCGGTAAGCTTCTATGGCCCTCGTGCTGAGTGGCCTCGTCTGTGCTTCGTGTCTTGACGCCCACTAGACCTGCTCCATAGTCGCCGATCCACCCTCGCGGTTACTCCCTACCAACGAGATTCTTTGTAAAGGCCTCGTAGTGAGTCGCTAGCCATCTCACCTAAGAAAGTGTGATGAACAACTAGCGTAGCTCACGACTTGTGGATAAAGATGTGCAACCTCTACAGAGTGTAAAACTGGTATACTAGCCGTGCTCACGGTTATGAGCGGCCCAGATCCTCCTTTTGATTAGTGGGGTTATCTCCTTCCGACGAGGGAGGTGCCTCTCGGGGTTTCTTTGGTGGTTTCGGTTTGGTTCTCAGTAGTAACATGTTTAATCTTGATTAATTACTATGTAACTGGGTTTATGGTAATTCATCAACTTGTAGTAAATAGCTTTAATAAAATTTTACCAAGATTAAAAGCTAATGCAGTTGAGTCAGCCAACCTTAGAGCCTCATAGTTTGTGTTATACTTGTTGAGTACAAATTGTGTACTCACCCTTGCCTCTTCTCTACTTTTTCCTCTTGGCTACGCTACTGCTGCTCAGTTCTTGCCGACACGAGGGAGTTCACTCAGCGCTACCAGGACTACGAGGACTTCTAGACATTCGTCTCCCAGTCGACGTCCCTATGGCGCCCTGCTCAGCTTCGGAGAGTTTTATCGGATTTGTACTTCGCTTCCGCTGTATCAGACATTTTTTTCATTAATATAATAAATAACATTCGTATTTCGATTTATTATGTCTTATTCGTGATATGTGCTGTGATATACTGTTCATTCTGTTGTATATACGTGTGACTTGATCCTGGCACGTATATGATTGCTCGGTTTATGTCCTTTTTAAACCGGGTGTTACAGAGTGGTATCAGAGCCATATCGACTGTAGGACAAAGTCTAGATAGAACTGGTCGAGTTTTAGGACTTCTTCTCTCCAATCCTTGTCTGCTGAAACTATTTTACTATTATACCCCTTGAATTCTATGCCTTTTACCTGTCTTGCCTTAATTTCTCTCTCTAAAGAATAGTTTTTGTAGACTTTGGCCTGAATCAGTCATCTGACCACCATGAGTATTAGCTAGGTGACCCTTTTATAATAATACGATAGCACGATCCGCGACGCGTTGTGTTAGTCGAGTCATATGTTAAACTCGGCTAAGTTGTGAAAATTATCTGCTTGTTATTATGCTACATGCTTGATTTGGATTTTTGAATGATTGTATAGCTTAGTAGTTTAAATTTGTTTAAAGAAAATCACTCTTATGTTAAAGTTAACTAATTAATAAAATGAGTTAGATTGTTGGGGGTAAAACAGTCCACTCTATCCTGTCTACTTTATCATGGCTGAGTCTTTTTCCGCAAAGAGTTAGCATATCCATCTGAATTTATTCCTGCAATATCCTTACTCATGAAATCTTTTGTCCAAAATCAGATGGTGAACACCAGGCGCGGTTCTGACTAGCAGGGGCAGAACAACCAGGGGCAGAACACCTAGGGGACCGGGATCCCGATGCCTCCGCCCTTGACTCCGGAGCAGTACTGTAACACCCTAATTTAAATTCCAGCATTTATTAATAAATTTAATTGGCTTTATTTAAATTTCTAAGGTTTATTGTGCTAGACTTGCATTTAATCTCAATTTTTGTTCTATAAGTAATTAAAATTTATCATAGGTTTAATTTTTGCGTTGCATTCATGCTGGTGCATGGTTTTGTTTTGTTTGTTTGTATAGGAGTTTGAATTCAAATTCATTTGAATTCAAATAATTTTGAGTTGAGTGGTAGGAAATAGAATTAGAAAAGGAAAAAAAAGGTTTGGATCAGTGAACCCAAAACCCAAAGCAATCCCAAACCCAACTTCCCAGCCCAAACCCACCTCTCTCCCCGCGGCCCAACCTTCTGCGCGGGCCCAGCAGCTCTCCCGAGCCCAGCCCGGTCCGCCTCCTCCTCTCTCTCCCTTTCACCCGGCCGGCCCAGCACGCCACCCCGCTCCTCTCCCCGCGGCCCAAGTCCCCGCTCCGCCGCTCGGCCCGATCCGCCTCGCGCTCCCGCGTCGCCCGCACGCCACGCCCGCTGCCTCCGCTGACAGCCCGGCCCCGCCCGTCAGGACCTCCTCCCTCCTTCCCTTCCCGGCTCCACGCAACCGCGCCCGAAACGGCCGGCGAGATCACCGGGGATCTCTTTCCCCCCGCGCGCACGCCGAGATCCCCGGCCATCCCTTCTTAAACGCGCCCTGGCCCTCTCCCGCACCCCACCTCGCCCTGCCGCAGCCGCACCAACCCTAGCGCACCGCCCCGCTCTGCTCCGCCGCGCAGAACCCCTGCGCCGCCGTGCTCCCGCCGCCCCGTTGCCCTCCGCTCCACCACGACCAGCGCAGAAGCTTCGCCAGGGTCCAGTGAAGCCCCCTGATCCCTCCACACCGACCCCAGGCCTACCCCTCGCCGCAATTTCTTCGGCGACGCTCGGAGGTGAGAACGCTCCGCCGTTCAATTTCTCCTCGCCGCCGGTGGCAATCGTGTCCCTCTGACCCTGAAACTTTTTCCGCAGGCCTCCACCGAGTCAGTCCGAGGAATTCTGGGGCCTGTCTCACCCCTCCAGCACCCGTCTCCGCGAGCTCCGCCCAGCACCGCCGCTAGTCCTCGCCGCCGGCACGTCTGCGCCACGTTTTCGACCACCCCGCGCCTTCGGTGAGAACCCGTAGCCCGGCCCTTTCCTTTGCGCTAGCTATGGAGGCGCCTAGGCCCAATCCAAGGCCGGAACGCCGCTCGCCGGCGTGTTCCGCCGCGCCAACCCGCCACAGTTGAACCCAGCGCCGCTCAGGCACCTGCCGAGTCTAGGTTTTGGCCCAGTTGTATCACGCACGACTCGCTCGTCCTTTTGCGCTAAACCGTGACCCAAACCGGGCTCTGTAGCGCCGGATTCGCTCACTCCGGCGACCCCTCCGCCGCGGATGCCCGGTCCGGCGAGCCGCGCCGCCGCCCCGCGCACCCAGATCCCCTGAGCCGCTCGATTAGAGCCCAACGGACGCGATTAGACCCCGGGGACCTTAGATCTAAACCGTCAGATCTAAAACCGGCGACCCAGATTAGAAGATACCGGTTCGGCCTGGGATTTTTGCTAAAGAGCCCTCGGCCTTTTACTGATTCAACCCGCGGTCCGACCCTTTTCAAAAATATTTACCCTGAGGCCCAGTTTTTAGCAGTTAGGCCCCTGGGTTTTCCCAGTTTCGAACCCGCCGTCCACCCCTGGCTTTTTCACGTGTTAGCCCCTGGATCCTTTCAGTATTTATGTTTAGGCCCTCGGTTTTAGCAGAAAAGCCCCTGAAACTTCAGTTTTCTTACAAATAAGCCCCTAGAACTAGTTTTTAGCCTAGAATACGCGTTTTAGCTCCGTTTTTAGCGTTCTTTATATCCACGCGATCGTTGTAACGTGTAGAATAGTTCTAGAATAGTTTTGTGCACTGTTTTCATGTATTGTTGTACTGTTTCTTAGTTTTTGTCAGTGTTTGCTTGTATGCTTATTATTGTGCATTGTTTTGGCCATGTGTTCGTGAGTAGACGTTGATCCATCTGAGGAGCCCCAGTACCAGTACCCGGAGCAGCCGTCTTCCGAGCACTTTGAGCAGCAGCCAGAGCAGTACGAGGAAGGCAAGTATAACATGAACAACCTATCATCTTTAAATACACTTTCATACTGCATTTTAATACTGTATGCCTTTAAGGATTTCCTAGCCAGTTTATATCCTTTAAATATACCTTTGGGTTGCATTTTGGTTAGTTGTGCTAGGTTGCTGCGCTATAACACACTTTGGTCCTTTTTAATTAAATTGATTAATGGTTTACTTGAACTTAATTCTGAGAGTGGCCCTCTGTGTGGCTTGAGTGGCTCACGTCTCGTTAAAATTGGCTTTTGTTAGAAACATGGTTTAGGGGGCCAGCACGGTGCTTAGTGCTTGGTTGGCCACTCTCCATAAGGACCGGTTCATAGAGCGACAACCTGGGACAACAGCGCTACCACAAGGCTAGAATGGGATAGACTTGGCGTAATAATTAGATCTTTTTGGTTTGGAGTAACTTACCTGCGGGGCAAGAGTAGTAAGCTTCAATGGTCCCTACTCCTCCGGCTGGTCTGTGCTTGGTTTGCGTACCTGTGCTTGTACCCCCGGAGGTGGGCCCCATCGTCGCCGACCTAACTCTCGCGGTTACGCCTTACCAACGAGATTCTTTTTAAAGGCCTCGTAGTGAGTCGCTAGTCATCTCACCTAAGGAAGTGTGATGAACCTCTAGCGTAGCTCACGACTTGTGGGTAAAGATGTGCAACCTCTGCAGAGTGTAAAACTGGTATACTAGCCGTGCTCATGGTTAAGAGCGGCCCAGATCCTCCTTTTGATTAGTGAAGTTATCTCCTTCCGACGAGGGAGGTGCTTCTCGGGGTTACCTTGGTAGCTTGGTCTTGGTTTGGTTCTCAGTAGTAGTATGATTAATTCTGATTAATTACTATGCAACTGGGTTAATGGTAACTCATCAACTCGTAGTAAATAGCTTTAATAAAATTTTGCCAACACTTAAAAGCTAATGCAGTTGAGTCAGCCAACCTTAGAGCCTCATAGTTTGTGTTATACTTGTTGAGTACAAGTTGTGTACTCACTCTTGCCTCTTCTCTACTTTTTCCTCTTGGCTACGCTACTGCTGCTCAGTTCCTGCCGACACGAGGGAGTTCGTCCAGCGCTACCAGGACTTCGAGGACTTCTAGGTGTTCGTCTCCCAGTCGACGTCCCTGTGGCGCCCTGCTTCAGCTTCGGAGAGCTTTTATCGTATTTTGTACTTCGCTTCCGCTGTATCAGACATTTTGTCATTATTGTAATAAATAACTTTCGAATTTCGATTTATTATGTCTTATTCGTGATATGTGCTATGATATACTGTTCATTCTGTTGTATATACGTGTGACTTGATCCTGGCACGTATATGATTGCTCGGTTTATGTTCTTTTATAAACCGGGTGTTACAGAGTGGTATCAGAGCCGTATCGACTGTAGGACGAAGCCTAGATAGAACTGGTCGAGTTTTAGGACTTCTTCTCACCAATCCTTGTCTGCTGAAACTATTTTACTAGTATACCCCTTGACTTCTTTGACTTTTTACCCTTCTTGCCTTGATTTCTCTCTCTGAAGAATAGTTTCGTAGATTTTGGCCTGAATCAGTCATCTGACCACCATGAGCATAGCTAGGTGACCTTTTTATAATAAAACGATAGCACGTTCTGCGACGCGTTGTGTTAGTCGAGTCTTTTGCTAAACTCGGCTAAGTTGTGAAAATTGTCTGCTTGTTATTATGCTACATGCTTGATTTGGATTTTTGAATGATTGCATAGCTTAGTAGCTTGAATTTGTTTAAAGAAAATCACTTAGATGTTAAAGTTAACTAATTAATAAAATGAGTTAGATCGTTGGGGGTAAAATAGTCAACTCTATCCTGCCTACTTTATCATGGCTGAGTCTTTTTCCGCAAAGAGTTATCATATCCATCTGAGTTTATTCCTGCAATATCCTTACTCGTGAAATCTTTTGTTCAAATCAGATGGTGAACACCAGGAGCACCGGTTCCGGTTCTGGCCAGCAGCAGGGTCAGAACAACTAGGGTACCGGGATCCCGATGCCTCCGCCTTTGACTCCGGAGCAGTACTTCCAGCTCCAGATGCAGATGATGGCTACCCTGAACAACACCGTTCAGGCTCTTCAGCACGCTCACACTCAGCCTCCGCCTCCTCCACCGCCGCAGCCACGCGACAGGCGTGCTGAGTTCCTGAGGGGTCACCCGCCGACGTTTTCTCACACGTCCGACCCTCTTCAGGCTGACGACTAGCTCCGTGCAGTGGAGCGTCAGCTGGACATCGCCCAGTGCGATGATCGGGAGCGAGTTCTGTAAGCAGCAGGACAGCTGCTAGGGGCAGCTTTGGACTGGTGGGAGTCCCACCCAGTTCACGACCGCGAGACTCTCACCTGGCTCCAGTTCAGGGAGCGTTTCCGTAGCCACAACGTCCCCGCGGGTGTTATGAAGATGAAGCAGAAGGAGTTCCTTGCACTGAAGCAGGTAATCTTAAATATGATCATTCAGCGTTTTCTTTTGAGCTAATGCCCCCTTGTTCTATCCTTATGAATCTTGAGTTAATCTTCCGATATCTATCTGTCTTTGTGAATTCAGGGGACTATGTCGGTCACGGAGTATCGTGATCGCTTTCTTCAGCTGGCTCGCTACGCCCCTGCCGAGGTTGCGGATGACCGCAAGAAGCAGGAGCACTTCATGGAGGGTCTTGAGGACTACCTCCAGTACGCGCTGCTCAACCTCCGCTTCGACGACTTCAACCATCTGGTTGACAGCGCGCTCAACACTGAGCGCAAGCACTTGGAGATGGAGGACAAGAAGAGGAAGGTTGTCCCCGTTGCTTCCGGCAGCAACACTCGTCCTCGACTCCAGCAGCCCCAGCAGTACCAGCAGCAGTACCGGCCTCCTCAGCAGTACCAGCAGAGGCCACCGCAGCAGTACCCGCCTCGACAGCAGCAGGCAGGTCAGGGCCCGAGGTTACCAGCACCTCCGGCTCGTGCTCCACCAGCTCCCCCGGCACCGCAGGCTCCGCGTCCGGCAGCTCCTACCGGACAGCAGGCTCAGGGACCTCCTCGCACCTGCTTTCACTGCGGCCAGCCGGGGCACTACGCCAACGCTTGCCCCCGGAAGGCGCAGGCGGGACAGCAGGGGCGCCCAGCTCAGCCCAGGGCGCCAGCACAGGGCAGGGTGAACCACGTGATGGCCGAGTCAGCGGCCGAGGCTCCCAACGTGGTTATTGGTACGTTCATGGTTAATTCATATCCAGCTACAGTGCTTTTTGATACTGGTGCTACGCATTCCTTCATTACTCAGTCTTTTGTCGAGCATCATGGTATTCATACTAGCACATTAAAGAGGTGCCTGTTAGTATCTTCACCGGGAGGACAGTTGAGGTCTCACACTTACTGCCCGAGAGTCAGTGTTTCTTTGAGGGGAGTAGAGTTCTGTACTGATCTGATGGTGCTAGACACCAAGGGCATTGATGTCATTCTAGGAATGGAGACTCTGGCCAAGTGGGGAGTCCGGATAGATTGTGCTCAGAGGACAGTCTTGTTATCAGCTTCCAGTGGCCAAGAGGTTGTTATCAGTGCAGTAGAGCCTTCTGGATTTCTTCATCCGATGGAGGCTAGACCCACGGACGGTATTCGCGTGGTGTCTGAATTCCCGGATGTCTTTCCGGATGATTTGCCAGGTATGCCGCCTGAACGCGCCATTGAGTTTTGTATTGATCTCTTGCCTGGCACAGCTCCTATTGCAAAGCGGCCCTACCGTATGGCACCTATAGAGCATGAAGAAGTTAAGAAGACTATTGATGAGTTGCTAGCCAAGGGCTATATCCGTCGCAGCTTCTCTCCCTGGGCTTTTCCATTGTTGCTAGTAGATAAGAAGGATGGCTCGAAGAGGATGTGTGTGGATTATCGTGAGCTGAATGCAGTTACTATCAAGAACAAGCATCCACTGCCCCGTATTGAGGATCTCTTCGATTTGCTTCGAGGTGCTCGTATATTCTCGAAGATTGATCTTCGTTCGGGATATTTTCAGCTGAGGATCCATCCTGGGGATATTCCGAAGACGGCATTCACCTGCAAGTACGGGCTATATGAGTATACAGTCATGTCCTTCGGCTTGACTAATGCCCCGGCTTACTTCATGCATCTGATGAACATGGTCTTCATGGATTATCTGGATGTTTTCGTGGTGATCTTTATTGATGATATTCTGATCTTTTCCAAGACAGAAGAAGAGCATGAGGAGCATTTGAGACTCGTATTGCAGAGATTGAGAGAGCATCAGTTGTATGCCAAGTTCAGCAAGTGCGAGTTCTGGATTGACGAGGTTCCATTCCTCGGTCATGTTATCTCTCAGGGAGGCATTGCTGTTGATCCGAGCAAGGTGAAGGATGTGCTAGAGTGGGAGACACCGCAGACAGTAAAGGAAGTCAGGTCTTTCTTGGGCTTAGCTGGATATTATCGGAGGTTCATTGAGAATTTCTCCAAGATCGCGAAACCTTTGACTTCTTTGCTGGAGAAGAATGTGGCTTTTGTATGGACTGATGAGCGTCAGAGGGCCTTTGATGAGCTGAAGAAAAGGTTGACTACGGCGCCAGTCCTGACTCTGCCAGACCAGACGAAGAGGTTCACGGTATATTGTGATGCTTCGAAGGATGGTCTTGGGTGTGTTCTGATGCAGGAGGGCAGAGTGATAGCTTATGCTTCACGGCAGTTACGTCGGCATGAGCTGAATTATCCTACTCATGATCTTGAGTTAGCCGCGGTTGTGCATGCTCTGAAGATTTGGAGGCATTACTTGTATGGGCAGCGGTGTGATATCTACACTGATCACAAGAGCCTTAAGTATATTTTCACGCAGAATGAGCTGAACATGTGGTAGAGAAGATGGCTAGAGTTGGTCAAGGACTATGATCTGGAGATTCACTATCATCCGGGCAAGGCCAATGTTGTAGCAGATGCTTTGAGCAGAAGGAGTTATGTCAACATGGCCGTTGCTTTCCAGATGCCACCAGAGTTATGCGAGGAGTTCGAGCAGTTGAGTCTGGGTTTCTTGCATCATACTTCCAGTGCAGCATTTGAGGCAGTACCGACACTAGAGTCAGAGATCAGGCAGCATCAGAAAGATGATGAGAAGCTGCAGGAGATTCGTGAGTTGCTCAAGAAGGGCAAGGCTCCTCATTTCAGAGAGGATGATCAGGGTACCTTGTGGTACAAGAACCGGATCTGTGTGCCAGATGTGAAGGATCTTCGGAAGTTGATTCTGAGTGAGGCCCATGATACAGCTTACTCTATTCATCCGGGCAGCACGAAGATGTACTATGATCTGAAGGAACGTTTTTGGTGGTATGGGATGAAGCGTTCAGTAGCAGAGTACGTGGCTATTTGTGACACCTGTCAGCGTGTCAAGGCTGAGCATCAGAGGCCAGCAGGTCTATTACAGCCTTTGAAGATTCCAGAGTGGAAATGGGAGGAAATCACTATGGACTTCATTGTTGGATTGCCTCGTACTCAGAAAGGGTACAACTCCATTTGGGTAGTAGTGGATCGATTGACGAAGGTTGCTCACTTCATTCCAGTGAACACTACTTACTCCGGTGCTAGACTTGCAGAGTTGTACATCTCTCGGATTGTCTGCTTGCATGGTGTGCCCAAGAAGATCATATCTGACAGAGGATCTCAGTTCACTTCTCGGTTCTGGGAGCAGCTCCATGATTCGTTGGATACGAAGCTACGATTCAGTACGGCTTATCACCCTCAGACAGATGGGCAGACAGAGAGAACCAACCAAGTGTTGGAGGATATGCTGAGAGCTTGTGCCATTCAGTACGGTACTAGTTGGGATAAGTGCCTGTCTTATGCTGAGTTTTCATATAACAACAGCTATCAGGCCAGTCTGAAGAAGTCACCCTTCGAGGCATTGTATGGCAGAAAGTGCAGAACTCCTCTCTATTGGGATCAGATCGGTGAGAAGCAGCTCTTTGGCCCTGAGATCATAGATGATGCAGAGCAGATGGTTCAGGCTGTGCGAGAAAATCTGAGGATTGCACAGAGCAGACAAAAGAGCTATGCTGATGGCAAACGGAGAGACCTGACTTTCAGTGTCGGTGATTATGTGTATCTGAAGGTGTCTCCGATGCGAGGAATCCGCAGATTCAATGTCAAAGGGAAGTTAGCACCTCGTTATGTGGGGCCATTCAAGGTGCTAGAGCGGAAAGGCGAAGTTGCTTATCGCCTGGAGTTACCTCTCAGCCTCTCAGGAGTTCATGATGTCTTCCATATATCTCAGCTGAAGAGGTGTCTGCGAGTACCCGAGGAGCAGGCACCCCTGGATGGAGTAGATGTGCAGGAAGATCTGACTTATACTAAGCATCCGGTGAAAATTCTGGAGACATCAGAGAGGGTTACTCGGAACAAGCGCATCAAGATGTGCAGGGTTCAGTGGAGTCACCACAGTGAAGCTGAGGCTACATGGGAGCGAGAAGATGAGTTGAAGAAGACCTATCCAGATCTCTTTGCTAGCCAGCCCAGCTAAATCTCGGGGACGAGATTTCTTTAAGGGGGTAGGGTCTGTAACACCCTAATTTAAATTCCAGCATTTATTAATAAATTTAATTGGCTTTATTTAAATTTCTAAGGTTTATTGTGCTAGACTTGCATTTAATCTCAATTTTTGTTCTATAAGTAATTAAAATTTATCATAGGTTTAATTTTTGCGTTGCATTCATGCTGGTGCATGGTTTTGTTTTGTTTGTTTGTATAGGAGTTTGAATTCAAATAATTTTGAGTTGAGTGGTAGGAAATAGAATTAGAAAAGGAAAAAAAGGTTTGGATCAGTGAACCCAAAACCCAAAGCAATCCCAAACCCAACTTCCCAGCCCAAACCCACCTCTCTCCCCGCGGCCCAACCTTCTGCGCGGGCCCAGCAGCTCTCCCGAGCCCAGCCCGGTCCGCCTCCTCCTCTCTCTCCCTTTCACCCGGCCGGCCCAGCACGCCACCCCGCTCCTCTCCCCGCGGCCCAAGTCCCCGCTCCGCCGCTCGGCCCGATCCGCCTCGCGCTCCCGCGTCGCCCGCACGCCACGCCCGCTGCCTCCGCTGACAGCCCGGCCCCGCCCGTCAGGACCTCCTCCCTCCTTCCCTTCCCGGCTCCACGCAACCGCGCCCGAAATGGCCGGCGAGATCACCGGGGATCTCTTTCCCCCGCGCGCACGCCGAGATCCCCGGCCATCCCTTCTTAAACGCGCCCTGGCCCTCTCCCGCACCCCACCTCGCCCTGCCGCAGCCGCACCAACCCTAGCGCACCGCCCCGCTCTGCTCCGCCGCGCAGAACCCCTGCGCCGCCGTGCTCCCGCCGCCCTGTTGCCCTCCGCTCCACCACGACCAGCGCAGAAGCTTCGCCAGGGTCCAGTGAAGCCCCCTGATCCCTCCACACCGACCCCAGGCCTACCCCTCGCCGCAATTTCTTCGGCGACGCTCGGAGGTGAGAACGCTCCGCCGTTCAATTTCTCCTCGCCGCCAGTGGCAATCGTGTCCCTCTGACCCTGAAACGCTTCCGCAGGCCTCCACCGAGTCAGTCCGAGGAATTCCGGGGCCCGTCTCACCCCTCCAGCACCCGTCTCCGCGAGCTCCGCCCAGCACCGCCGCCAGTCCTCGCCGCCGGCACGTCTGCGCCACGTTTTCGACCACCCCGCGCCTTCGGTGAGAACCCGTAGCCCGGCCCTTTCCTTTGCGCTAGCTATGGAGGCGCCTAGGCCCAATCCAAGGCCGGAACGCCGCTCGCCGGCGTGTTCCGCCGCGCCAACCCGCCACAGTTGAACCCAGCGCCGCTCAGGCACCTGCCGAGTCCAGGTTTTGGCCCAGTTGTATCACGCACGCCTCGCTCGTCCTTTTGCGCTAAACCGTGACCCAAACCGGGCTCTGTAGCGCCGGATTCACTCACTCCGGCGACCCCTCCGCCGCGGATGCCCGGTCCGGCGAGCCGCGCCGCCGCCCCGCGCACCCAGATCCCCTGAGCCGCTCGATTAGAGCCCAACGGACGCGATTAGACCCCGGGGACCTTAGATCTAAACCGTCAGATCCAAAACCGGCGACCCAGATTAGAAGATACCGGTTCGGCCTGGGATTTTTGCTAAAGAGCCCTCGGCCTTTTACTGATTCAACCCGCGGTCCGACCCTTTTCAAAAATATTTACCCTGAGGCCCAGTTTTTAGCAGTTAGGCCCCTGGGTTTTCCCAGTTTCGAACCCGCCGTCCACCCCTGGCTTTTTCACGTGTTAGCCCCTGGATCCTTTCAGTATTTATGTTTAGGCCCTCGGTTTTAGCAGAAAAGCCCCTGAAACTTCAGTTTTCTTACAAATAAGCCCCTAGAACTAGTTTTTAGCCTAGAATACGCGTTTTAGCTCCGTTTTTAGCGTTCTTTATATCCACGCGATCGTTGTAACGTGTAGAATAGTTCTAGAATAGTTTTGTGTGCTGTTTTCATGTATTGTTGTACTGTTTCTAAGTTTTTGTCAGTGTTTGCTTGTATGCTTATTATTGTGCATTGTTTTGGCCATGTGTTCGTGAGTAGACGTTGATCCATCTGAGGAGCCCCAGTACCAGTACCCGGAGCAGCCGACTTCCGAGCACTTTGAGCAGCAGCCAGAGCAGTACGAGGAAGGCAAGTATAACATGAACAACCTATCATCTTTAAATACACTTTCATACTGCATTTTAATACTGTATGCCTTTAAGGATTTCCTAGCCAGTTTATATCCTTTAAATATACCTTTGGGTTGCATTTTGGTTAGTTGTGCTAGGTTGCTGCGCTATAACACACTTTGGTCCTTTTTAATTAAATTGATTAATGGTTTACTTGAACTTAATTCTGAGAGTGGCCCTCTGTGTGGCTTGAGTGGCTCACGTCTCGTTAAAATTGGCTTTTGTTAGAAACATGGTTTAGGGGGCCAGCACGGTGCTTAGTGCTTGGTTGGCCACTCTCCATAAGGACCGGTTCATAGAGCGACAACCTGGGACAACAGCGCTACCACAAGGCTAGAATGGGATAGACTTGGCGTAATAATTAGATCTTTTTGGTTTGGAGTAACTTACCTGCGGGGCAAGAGTAGTAAGCTTCAGTGGTCCCTGCTCCTCCGGCTGGTCTGTGCTTGGTTTGCGTACCTGTGCTTGTACCCCCGGAGGTGGGCCCCATCGTCGCCGACCTAACTCTCGCGGTTACGCCTTACCAACGAGATTCTTTTTAAAGGCCTCGTAGTGAGTCGCTAGTCATCTCACCTAAGGAAGTGTGATGAACCTCTAGCGTAGCTCACGACTTGTGGGTAAAGATGTGCAACCTCTGCAGAGTGTAAAACTGGTATACTAGCCGTGCTCACGGTTAAGAGCGGCCCAGATCCTCCTTTTGATTAGTGAAGTTATCTCCTTCCGACGAGGGAGGTGCTTCTCGGGGTTACCTTGGTAGCTTGGTCTTGGTTTGGTTCTCAGTAGTAGTATGATTAATTCTGATTAATTACTATGTAACTGGGTTAATGGTAACTCATCAACTCGTAATAAATAGCTTTAATAAAATTTTGCCAACACTTAAAAGCTAATGCAGTTGAGTCAGCCAACCTTAGAGCCTCATAGTTTGTGTTATACTTGTTGAGTACAAGTTGTGTACTCACTCTTGCCTCTTCTCTACTTTTTCCTCTTGGCTACGCTACTGCTGCTCAGTTCCTGCCGACACGAGGGAGTTCGTCCAGCGCTACCAGGACTTCGAGGACTTCTAGGTGTTCGTCTCCCCGTCGACGTCCCTGTGGCGCCCTGCTTCAGCTTCGGAGAGCTTTTATCATATTTTGTACTTCGCTTCCGCTGTATCAGACATTTTGTCATTATTGTAATAAATAACATTCGTATTTCGATTTATTATGTCTTATTCGTGATATATGCTATGATATACTGTTCATTCTGTTGTATATATGTGTGACTTGATCCTGGCACGTATATGATTGCTCGGTTTATGTTCTTTTATAAACCGGGTGTTACAAGTACTTCCAGCTCCAGATGCAGATGATGGCCACCCTGAACAACACTGTTCAGGCTCTTTAGCAGGCTCACACTCAGCCTCCGCCTCCTCCACCGCAGCAGCCTTGCGACAGGCGTGCTGAGTTCCTGAGGGGTCACCCGCCGACATTTTCTCACACGTCCGACCCTCTTCAGGCTGACGACTGGCTCCGTGCAGTGGAGCGCCAGCTGGACATCGCCCAGTGCGATGATCGTGAGCGCGTCTTGTACGCAGCAGGACAGCTGCGAGGGGCAGCTTTGGACTGGTGGGAGTCCCACCCAGTTCAGGACCGCGAGGCTCTCACTTGGCTCCAGTTCCGGGAGCGGTTCCGCAGCCACAACGTCCCCGCGGGCGTTATGAAGATGATGCAGAAGGAGTTCCTTGCACTGAAGCAGGTAATCTTAGATATAATCATTCAGCGGTTTCTTTTGAGCTAATGCCCATTGTTCTATCCATATGAATCTTGAGTTAATCTTTCGGTACCTATCTGTCTTTGTCACTTCAGGGTACTATGACGGTCACGGAGTATCGTGATCGCTTTCTGCAGCTTGCTCGCTACGCCCCTGCCGATGTTGCGGATGACCGCAAGAAGCAGGAGCACTTCATGGAGGGTCTTGAGGACTACCTCCAGTACACGCTGCTCAACCTCCGCTTCGACGACTTCAATTATCTGGTTGAGAGCGCGCTCAACACTGAGTGCAAGCACCTGGAGATGGAGGACAAGAAGAGGAAGATTGTCCCCATTGCTTCCGGCAGCAACACTCGTCCTCGCCTCCAGCAGCCCCAGCAGTACCAGCAGCAGTACCGGCCTCCTCAGCAGTACCAGCAGACGCCGCAGCAGTACCCGCCTCGACAGCAGCAGGCAGGTCAGGGCCCGAGGTTACCGGCACCTCCGGCTCGTGCTCCACCAGCTCTGCCAGCACCGCAGGCTCCACGTCCGGTAGCTCCTACCGGACAGCAGGCTTCGACACTTGCACGCGTCTGTTATCACTGCGGCCATCCGGGGCACTACGCCAACACTTGCCCCGGAAGGCGCAGGCGGGACAGCAGGGGCGCCCAGCTCAGCCCAGGGCGCCAGCACAGGGTCGGGTGATGTGGCAGCCCCGCCTAAATTAATCCGGCTTAAGTGCGCTAACCATCATTGAAACAGTAACTAGGGTTAACACGCACTTAAAACGGAGTAACCCGGCAGTGCTGTCGGGTAAAATCCCGATTAAACCACTTGAACAGGATCGACAAAGCAGTCCAGATAATGCAACATTCCACAAATTTTACAGCACAGAGTATGAATTGAATTAATATTACAAACCAAATTTGAATTCATAGAAAGACAACAGAGTTTAAGCGCGGCGGAGAAATGAACGATATTCTACCGACGAATCAAGACGTCATGATGAAGCCCGTACATGACGTCAACCACATCCTCAGATGTACCAGCTGAAAAACAAAGCCACAAGCAAGGCTGAGTATACTAATACTCAGCAAGGCTTACCCGACTAAGGGTATACTTAGTCCATTATCTAGACATGCAAGGCTTTTGGCTTGAGGGGTTTGTTTTGCCGAAAAGCAGTACAGAGTAGATCCTTAATCTTAGGTTTTAGCTTTCTGGTTCTAGTTCAATTAACCACTCTAGGTAAGCATCTATCCAATAGCATACATGGTGGGAACAATTATTTTTCATCAATCAACCATATTCATCATCACCATCTTTCACTTCTTACTCTATGTAGCAGAAGGGTTAAGCAGTCCCAAACCGTGAGAAGCGGACGATTCGAATCAAATTTGTTAACGTGGCCAGGCAGACCTAAACACACGCATGGGAACAGAGTCACCCACGCAACAGTTCCCTTCAATTCCCGCTTCACGGAACAGGACCACCGCCCTCAAGTACAGCAGTACGACGACCCTGTACTCGCCATTAGCTAGATGTGAACGAGTTCAAGACGGTGGGGAGTATGTTCCGGCTGCGGTTCTAACCAGTACTTAAGCTTACCGATTACCATATTCTCGGCATGTGATTAGTACATTCAAACGCTTAACCACCACTACCACACACTGCGGCCTTATCACTTTTCACTAAACAGACGGGGCATCCAGAGTATCACGACCCCGCCCGTTAGACCTTATAGTTGTAGCAAGTAGTAAACAACCAACTCCTATAATTTCTCGGGAGTGACAGGAAATCACTCGACTTCTACCGAACCATTAGCATAGCTAACTATCGTCCTACACATACTAGTATTCAAGCATAGGTACCTAGGATCATGCAACTAAGGTTCCAGTCAACTCCTGTAACTTAAATGCACAAGTAGATAGGAACAATAATAAGTTGCATAATTTAAAAATAGAAGGACATGCTCCGGGGCTTGCCTGGAAATAACACTAGGTCAGTGTTAGTTAAAGAATAAGTGCTCAGCGAGCATCTTCCTTCGGTCGAGCACATCAGGATCCAACCGCCCATCTTCTAGACGTGTCCACCATTCACCGTCTTCTGGCTCGGCTCCGACATCACATCCTCCATGCGGTTCATCTATCGCACCTGAATGGAATGCAACAATGCATATGTATGAATGCAAGTTCCGAGTTGTTTAGCGATTTATGTTTTATTATTTTCCTTCACGATAAAGTTGTAGTCTAACCTAAAATGAATTGGATGTGAAACTTCTTAATTAACATTCCCTGGACAGTCGTTTATAGAGTAGTATCTAACATTTCTAACTACACAAGGCATCATGATCAACGGCACAAAAGAAGCTCACAACGTCATAAACAAGTGGTAGTTGTTTCCGAAAGCAAGTAAATCATGGTTTGCTAAATAAATAACAACTCAACACACATACAATAGTAAATTCAGCATTTAAAAACCATTTACAACTTCAGTAATGCATTTACTTATGTGACAACATGCATAAATAATCCAGCTAGTTTCTGTTAAGTAGACATGTTCAAACTTTTTGTACAGCAACTATATATCTAGAATGTCATTCTCTGCAAAATTCATATATAAATATGTAGCATAAAGACCAGAGCAAAAATGACAAACTAAGCAAGGTGATATCAAGAGTAACTAACATCTCAGGTTATACTCCACATTTGACCCTCAAACTTGGCATGCAGGTTCATATACCCAAAACTAAATAATGGTATAAATTTCAGATTTTTCTAATTACTAGAACTATTTATCATGAGATAGCACGATTACACATGGATTAAATCAAACCATATCTAGAGACATGTGATGGCTTTCAAACTTTTACTGCACTGTTATTTCAGGATATTATGTGTACAGAAAAAGTTTCATCCATAAATATTCATTATAACATCAATAACAAAAAAAAATGAAAAGTATTATGCTAGATCCAACAAAGAAAAGGGTTTCATCTAGTTACAAGTCTTATCTGGTGCTCATATTTTTACACCAAGCTAAGCATTCCATGAAGTAGCTACCTATCAAAAATCACACAAAGATACTGAGCAAAACTCCTAGAACAATTAAAGTCCCATTAATATAATCTTTTTCCCAGATTAAAATAGAAGCATAATATGAACATATGACTGTAACAAAAGTTGTAGGTCTTGATCTAAGGACTCCAAAACATTTTAGTTTGTATTTTTCTGATTTTTCTACGATTTTATACGAATTTTCAAAGTTCACTGCTTTGGAAAAGAAAAAGGAAAAAGGATCTCTTTTTGCGCAGAGGCCCCTGAACTTCTGTTTCTTCTAACTAGAGGTCCCTGGCGGACATTGGAGAACAGAGGAGGGTCGGACGGCGCCGTTTCCAGCGAGGAGAGGCACCGGAGGTGAGGGGAAAGTTGGGGAAAAGAGAGAGGGGACTGAGCCGCACCTCTGGGTGTCCTTGGTTCGCGGGGAGGAGGTCCGAGGCGGCGGCTCCACATGCGCCGGCGGACAGTAGCGGAACTGTGCCGTGGCAGCGGCGTTCCGGCGACCATGGATGGAGGTGGCTGGGCTTGGGAGCTCCGTTGGGGCAAGGTGAAGCCGTTCCCGAGGTCAATCGGAGCCGTGGGAAGGCGGAGGTAGGAGCTCAACGGTGGCCTAGGGGCGGCGGCGGCCCTGCTTCATGGTGGCGGCGTTCTGGTGGAAGAAGCAAGGCGAGGCCGGGTGCAGGAGCTTTAGAGCGGCGACGGGGAGCTAGCTGGGGGTCATTTGGGGTGGAGGGAGGCCGGAGGGGTGAGCTCCGCGGGAGCAGAGGCGGCGGCGCCCATGGTGCGGTTCTGGGCGAGCTCGGCTCTAGCGCGAGGAGGGGGCTGAGGGGAAATTGGAGTTCGCTTCGTGAGACGACTGGAACGGCAGCGAGGCAAAGGCATGGCGACGCGTGTTGGCACTGACGTCGAGAAGCTACGGCGGCACGAGTAGAGCAGGAGATGGAGGCGATGGCATTTCTGTAATTAGCTCGAATTTCCAAAGTCCAGTTTGTAAAACCAGTTTTTCTCCTTCTTCATGGCCTCAAACGAAAAAACTTTGAACACAAAAGTTGTTCGCCATTAAAAACTCTACAACTTTGGTTTTGGCCAAAAATTTATTTGAGCTATATTTTAGAAATTATTTTCAAAGCATATTTGTTTAAAATTTAAAAGATTGTTTAAAACCTCGAATACTATGGTTCATTTGACCTGTCATTTTATGTGCAAAATTTTATATACACATAAACACACAAACATACACATGCAACATTTTAAAGTCTGCTATTTAATGATGCATGATTTGCTACTAATTACCCTAAATTGGCTATTTAAAATCATGGGCCGTCACAGCCTACCCCCCTTAAAAAGAATCTCGTCCCGAGATTCCGTACGAAAGACTCTCAAGGAAAGAGGAGTAGACTAATCATCAAAGCCTGTAGAACCAAGCCTCGATAGAGAAGATTGATGTTGACGATATGATCCTTTGCAGAGAAGGACTGAGAACTTAGAGAAAGTTTAGCAAGCAAGGTATAAGAAACATGATATCTCCTCCGATTTGGTCCGATTGGTAACTTGTCCAACTTTGTGTGTTTTATGCCATCTTGTTCCAATGGTAATGGCATAGATTGCTTGAGCATCTGGGCAGATTAAACGGAGTCCCTTGTCTACCACCTCTTGGAGTCTTCCCACGTTCACATCCATTACCAGTTCCTTGGGAGATTATCCTCTTCGCATCTGCGCGTGCCGAGTAATAGAACCTGGTGTTGGTTGTCCACAGAAGGCCCTCGTTTTCGTTGTAGCATTGCCAGTCGTTATTAATAACACCGCTACCGAGCACATCTGTAACCAGAATTTTCCGGGTGGTATAGAGAAATACTGTATGGACGAGCATTATGAAAAGATGGATAGCAAAGAGGTGATCCAAATACAAGGTATGGTATATGAGTGGTAGATATTAATCGTGCCACTATGTGAACTAATCAATTATTTTTCCACACGAAAAAGCTCCAGGGCTTCTTTTTTTTTTGCAGCAAGAGTCTGTGGATAATATATGTGGACACAATCACCACCAAAGTCGGCTGAAAAGGACCGGTGGACTATTCTAGTACCAACATATAGCAGGATTTTGCAGAGAAGAGAGGATCTAAGTCCTGGAAGAATCAATTCCTCCATCTGGTGGTGAATCTAGATAGGAAAGATATCAAGGTGAGTTTTTGCTCAAAAACATTTGTGCTCAAACTGTTGATTATATTAAACGGTATGATGCGAGATGCATATGCTCGATGACCATGAGAATGATGCACCCTTGAGATGTATGATTGCAATGCTAGTGCAATATAATGATGAAATTTTTCCCATGCGAATGAAATGGTGAATATGACATGATGCAATTGCCACGATGCTGACCCAATTTTGCATACACTCTGATGCAATGATGAGGATGCTCTTGACGGATGCATGTATGAGATGCATAAGCATGATGCACATATGGATAAGTTGATGATGCACAACGTGCAATGCGCATACCGTACCCATTTTCCCGCGACTAAAACTCGTTAGCCCTATACACTTGAGTAAGGATCAGAAGTTAGGACACTAGTAAGGTTGCATAGAAAGGGATTGCAGTGAGTTACATCACACATGCCTAGACACCAGCGCGCTCCCAGTAGCTCAATCATGTGGCTGCAGCGCACACGAGAGTCTAGGTTCCATTGCGGCATCAAGGTCACGTGACTAAACACCACACGAGAAATCAAGAGCAGCAACCCAATAGTGCCAGCAACGGCAAGATAGGTTAGAGGGAACTGAAGACAACCCATGATGTTATACTCGGACGCATTCTTGTTAAGCAATCTACGGATTCCCGATGACGATGCAATACCATGCATTGACCATTGACATGAAATGATGTGATGCATGATTGTTGCATCAAGAAATGTATTTCAAATGTTATTATTATCATGAATCTTTTTAATTTATCCAAAATTAACTGAGCGAGAATGAAGGTACAAGTTTTTAAATGTTGGAATCAAGGTAGCTAGCAATATAGATTACAACATCAAGAAAAGATAAACCGGTCATTGAACGATGAATCGAAGGACTTTGTTGACAAAAACCAAGGCTTAGTCACGAAAGGAAAAGTAACAAGGATTTTGTTGGAATAGATTCAAGGCATGGATCAAGGGTTAGATTGATTGACAGGTTAAGATCAACGGTAAGGTTTACGCAAGACCCAAAGCCACTAACTTACAAAAGGACCTTCTCAACTCAAGATTGAACTAGCATATTACGTCGGTCACATTACTACAACAGAAAACCTAGGAGGACATTTAGATAAGAGCATCACATTTTAGTAAAACAACATAACAAGAAAGGCAATCAACCAAACCAAGATATGCCATGATGCATGCACGTCCTATACGTTCTCACAAAACAAAACAACTGCCAAATAGCTTTGGACTTACGGGGTTAGCGCCGGTGGCTTGGCACAAATTACGTCTCTCCCTATATATATTTAACCGAATTCTATTCGTTCTTAACCTATCGAAATCGGGGTTAGCGTACCTGCAGGAAATGAACAGCATAAATAGATATATATAAATATTCACGACTGGACCCTTCGTGCCCGCACTCACGAACGGCCCCCATGTGTCCTACGCCACATGGGTAACGCATATGCAGTTGCCCACATATTCACCCATACATTACCGTTCGCTATAGAAACGACAGCCATACAATTTCCGCCGTATGGCCAACGTTAACATATGCCACCGAAATAGCGTATTCACGAGTTCCTTTACTCCCAATATAATCGACTGATGGTCGGTATATTGGCAGCAGCTCAAGTAGGCCACTGCTTGAGCACAGCGTTCGGTTCACATCACCGACGGGAAGGTCAGACTCCCTCAGCTGATTGAGTATACTTTACTCCCAATATATTCAACCGATAGTTGATATATTGACAGCACCTCAAGTAAGCCACTGCTTGAGGACAGCGTTCGGCTCGCATCACCGACAGGAAGGTCAGACTCTCTCAGCTGATTGAGGATCCTTACCTTCTCACCTTAGCGTAGGTGCGTCGTTACAGAATTTAAGGGTTGATTGTGCACAAAAGAAAGGTTTGACAGAGATGTAAAGTGCTGGAAGTCAGATATAAATAAACCATAAGTAAATAGCCACCTAACAGAACTCCCATAATTCCCCTTGGGCTTTACGAACTATGCACAATCCTTAACGGACCAACGTATTTGCAACTGCGATTTTTGTGATCAAGTTTTAAGAAAACAGGTTTTTAAGGTTTGTCACACTCTTGGAAGTATGCTTTGCAGCTCTGATACCAGCTGTGGCAGCCCCGCCTAAATTAATCCGGCTTAAGTGCGCTAACCATCATCGAAACAGTAACTAGGGTTAACACGCACTTAAAACGGAGTAACCCGGCAGTGCTGTCGGGTAAAATCCCGATTAAACCACTTGAACAGGATCGACAAAGCAGTCCAGATAATGCAACATTCCACAAATTTTACAGCATAGAGTATGAAATTGAATTAATATTACAAACCAAATTTGAATTCATAAAAAGACAACAGAGTTTAAGCGCGGCGGAGAAATGAACGATATTCTACCGACGAATCAAGACGTCATGATGAAGCCCGTACATGACGTCAACCACATCCTCAGATGTACCACCTGAAAAACAAAGCCACAAGCAAGGCTGAGTATACTAATACTCAGCAAGGCTTACCCGACTAAGGGTATACTTAGTCCATTATCTAGACATGCAAGGCTTTTGGCTTGAGGGGTTTGTTTTGCCGAAAAGCAGTACAGAGTAGATCCTTAATCTTAGGTTTTAGCTTTCTGGTTCTAGTTCAATTAACCACTCTAGGTAAGCATCTATCCAATAACATACATGGTGGGAACAATTATTTTTCATCAATCAACCATATTCATCATCACCATCTTTCACTTCTTACGCTATGTAGCAGAAGGGTTAAGCAGTCCCAAACCGTGAGAAGCGGACGATTCGAATCGAATTTGTTAACCTGGCCAGGCAGACCTAAACACACGCATGGGAACAGAGTCACCCACGCAACAGTTCCCTTCAATTCCCGCTTCACGGAACAGGACCACCGCCCTCAAGTACAGCAGTACGACGACCCTGTACTCGCCATTAGCTAGATGTGAACGAGTTCAAGACGGTGGGGAGTATGTTCCGGCTGCGGTTCAATCCAGTACTTAAGCTTACCGATTACCATATTCTCGGCATGTGATTAGTACGTTCAAATGCTTAACCACCACTACCACACACTGCGGCCTTATCACTTTTCACTAAACAGACGGGGCATCCAGAGTATCACGACCCCGCCCGTTAGACCTTATAGTTGTAGCAAGTAGTAAACAACCAACTCCTATAATTTCTCGAGAGTGACAGGAAATCACTCGACTTCTACCGAACCATTAGCATAGCTAACTATCGTCCTACACATACTAGTATTCAAGCATAGGTACCTAGGATCATGCAACTAAGGTTCCAGTCAACTCCTGTAACTTAAATGCACAAGTAGATAGGAACAATAATAAGTTGCATAATTTAAAAATAGAAGGACATGCTCCGGGGCTTGCCTGGAAATAACACTAGGTCAGTGTTAGTTAAAGAATAAGTGCTCAGCGAGCATCTTCCTTCGGTCGAGCACATCGGGATCCAACCGCCCATCTTCTAGACGTGTCCACCATTCACCGTCTTCTGGCTCGGCTCCGACATCACATCCTCCATGCGGTTCATCTATCGCACCTGAATGGAATGCAACAATGCATATGTATGAATGCAAGTTCCGAGTTGTTTAGCGATTTATGTTTTATTATTTTCCTTCACGATAAAGTTGTAGTCTAACCTAAAATGAATTGGATGTGAAACTTCTTAATTAACATTCCCTGGACAGTCGTTTATAGAGTAGTATCTAACATTTCTAACTACACAAGGCATCATGATCAACGGCACAAAAGAAGCTCACTAACGTCATAAACAAGTGGTAGTTGTTTCCGAAAGCAAGTAAATCATGGTTTGCTAAATAAATAACAACTCAACACACATACAATAGTAAATTCAGCATTTAAAAACCATTTACAACTTCAGTAATGCATTTACTTATGTGACAACATGCATAAATAATCCAGCTAGTTTCTGTTAAGTAGACATGTTCAAACTTTTTGTACAGCAACTATATATCTAGAATGTCATTCTCTGCAAAATTCATATATAAATATGTAGCATAAAGACCAGAGCAAAAATGACAAACTAAGCAAGGTGATATCAAGAGTAACTAACATCTCAGGTTATACTCCACATTTGACCCTCAAACTTGGCATGCAGGTTCATATACCAAAAACTAAATAATGGTATAAATTTCAGATTTTTCTAATTACTAGAACTATTTATCATGAGATAGCACGATTACACATGGATTAAATCAAACCATATCTAGAGACATGTGATGGCTTTCAAACTTTTACTGCACTGTTATTTCAGGATATTATGTGTACAGAAAAAGTTTCATCCATAAATATTCATTATAACATCAATAACAAAAAAATGAAAAGTATTATGCTAGATCCAACAAAGAAAAGGGTTTCATCTAGTTACAAGTCTTATCTGGTGCTCAAATTTTTACACCAAGCTAAGCATTCCATGAAGTAGCTACCTATCAAAAATCACACAAAGATACTGAGCAAAACTCCTAGAACAATTAAAGTCCCATTAATCTAATCTTTTTCCCAGATTAAAATAGAAGCATAATATGAACATGTGACTGTAACAAAAGTTGTAGGTCTTGATCTAAGGACTCCAAAACATTTTAGTTTGTATTTTTCTGATTTTTCTACGATTTTATACGAATTTTCAAAGTTCACTGCTTTGGAAAAGAAAAAGGAAAAAGGATCTCTTTTTGCGCAGAGGCCCCTGAACTTCTGTTTCTTCTAACTAGAGGTCCCTGGCAGACATTGGAGAACAGAGGAGGGTCGGACGGCGCTGTTTCCAGCGAGGAGAGGCACCAGAGGTGAGGGGAAAGTTGGGGAAAAGAGAGAGGGGACTGAGCCGCACCTCTGGGTGTCCTTGGTTCGCGGGGAGGAAGTCCGAGGCGGCGGCTCCACATGCGCCGGCGGACAGTAGCGGAACTGTGCCGTGGCGGCGGCGTTCCGGCGACCATGGATGGAGGTGGCTGGGCTTGGGAGCTCCGTTGGGGCGAGGTGAAGCCGTTCCCGAGGTCAATCGGAGCCGTGGGAAGGCGGAGGTAGGAGCTCAACGGTGGCCTAGGGGCGGCGGCGGCCCTGCTTCGTGGTGGCGGCGTTCTGGTGGAAGAAGCAAGGCGAGGCCGGGTGCAGGAGCTTTAGAGCGGCGATGGGGAGCTAGCTGGGGGGTCATTTGGGGTGGAGGGAGGCCGGAGGGGTGAGCTCCGCGGGAGCAGAGGCGGCGGCGCCCATGGTGCGGTTCTGGGCGAGCTCGGCTCTAGCGCGAGGAGGGGGCTGAGGGGAAATTGGAGTTCGCTTCGTGAGACGACTGGAACGGCAGCGAGGCAAAGGCATGGCGACGCGTGTTGGCACCGACGTCGAGAAGCTACGGCGGCACGAGCAGAGCAGGAGATGGAGGCGATGGCATTTCTGTAATTAGCTCGAATTTCCAAAGTCCAGTTTGTAAAACCAGTTTTTCTCCTTCTTCATGGCCTCAAACGAAAAAACTTTGAACACAAAAGTTGTTCGCCATTGAAAACTCTACAACTTTGGTTTTGGCCAAAAATTTATTTGAGCTATATTTTAGAAATTATTTTCAAAGCATATTTTCGAAGAGAATGTGTGTTGATTATCGGGAGCTGAATGCAGTCACTATCAAGAACAAGCATCCACTGCCCCGTATTGAGGATCTCTTCGATCTGCTTCGAGGTGCTCGTATATTCTCGAAGATTGATCTTCGTTCGGGATATTTTCAGCTGAGGATCCGTCCTGGGGATATTCCGAAGACGGCATTCACCTGCAAGTACGGGCTATATGAGTATATAGTCATGTCCTTCGGCTTGACTAATGCCCCGGCCTACTTCATGCACTTGATGAACATGGTTTTCATGGACTATCTGGATGTTTTCGTGGTGATCTTCATTGATGATATTCTGATCTTCTCCAAGACAGAAGAAGAGCATGAGGAGCATCTGAGACTCGTATTACAGAGACTGAGGGAGCATCAGTTGTATGCCAAGTTCAGCAAGTGCGAGTTCTGGATTGACGAGGTTCCATTCCTCGGTCATGTTATCTCTCAGGGAGGCATTGCTGTTGATCCGAGTAAGGTGAAGGATGTGCTCGAGTGGGAGACACCGCAGACAGTCAAGGAAGTCAGGTCATTCTTGGGCTTAGCTGGATATTATCGAAGGTTCATTGAGAATTTCTCCAAGATCGCGAAGCCTTTGACTTCTTTGCTGGAGAAAAATGTGGCTTTCGTGTGGACTGAAGAGCGTCAGATGGCCTTTGATGAGCTGAAGAAAAGGTTGACTACGGCGCCAGTCCTGACTCTGCCAGACCAGACGAAGAGGTTCACGGTATATTGTGATGCTTCGAATGATGGTCTAGGGTGTGTTCTGATGCAGGAGGGCAGAGTGATTGCTTATGCTTCACGGCGGTTGCGTCGGCATGAGCTGAACTATCCTACTCATGATCTTGAGTTAGCCGCAGTTGTGCATGCTCTGAAGATTTGGAGGCATTACTTGTATGGGCAGCGGTGTGATATCTACACTGATCACAAGAGCCTCAAGTACATTTTCACGCAGAATGAGCTGAACATGCGGCAGAGAAGATGGCTAGAGTTAGTCAAGGACTATGACCTGGAGATTCACTATCATCCGGGCAAGGCCAATGTTGTAGCAGATGCTCTGAGCAGAAGAAGCTATGTCAACATGGCCGTGGCTTTCCAGATGCCTCCAGAGTTATGCGAAGAGTTCGAGCAGTTGAGTCTGGGCTTCTTGCATCATACCTCCAGTGCAGCGTTTGAGGCAGTACCGACTCTAGAGGCAGAGATCAGGCAGCATCAGAAAGAAGATGAAAAGCTGCAGGAGATCCGTGAATTGCTCAAGAAGGGCAAGGCCCCACACTTCAGAGAGGATGATCAGGGTACCTTGTGGTACAAGAATCGGATCTGCGTGCCTGATGTGAAGGATCTCCGGAAGTTGATTCTGAGTGAGGCCCATGATACAGCTTACTCTATTCATCCGGGCAGCACGAAGATGTACAATGATCTGAAGGAACGTTTCTGGTGGTATGGGATGAAGCGTTCAGTGGCAGAGTACGTGGCTATTTGTGACACCTGTCAGCGTGTCAAGGCTGAGCATCAGAGGCCAGCAGGTCTGTTACAGCCTTTGAAGATTCCAGAGTGGAAATGGGAGGAAATCACTATGGACTTCATTGTTGGACTACCTCGTACTCAGAAAGGGTACAACTCCATATGGGTAGTAGTGGATCGTCTGACGAAGGTTGCTCACTTCATTCCAGTGAACACTACTTACTCCGGTGCTAGACTTGCAGAGTTGTATATCTCTCGGATTGTCTGCTTACATGGTGTGCCCAAGAAGATCATTTCTGACAGAGGGTCTCAGTTCACTTCTCGATTCTGGGAACAGCTCCATGACTCATTGGATACGAAGCTGCGTTTCAGTACGGCTTATCACCCTTAGACAGACGGGCAGACAGAGAGAACCAACCAAGTGTTGGAGGATATACTGAGAGCTTGTGCCATTCAGTACGGTACTAGTTGGGATAAGTGCCTGTCATATGCTGAGTTTTCATATAACAACAGCTATCAGGCCAGTCTGAAGAAGTCCTCCTTTGAGGCATTGTATGGCAGAAAATGTAGGACTCCTCTCTATTGGGATCAGATTGGTGAGAAGCAGCTCTTTGGCCCTGAGATGATAGATGATGCAGAGCAGATGGTTCAGGCTGTGCGAGAAAATCTGAGGATTGCACAGAGCAGACAGAAGAGCTATGCTGATGGCAAACGGAGAGATCTGACCTTCAGTGTCGGTGATTATGTGTACCTGAAGGTGTCTCCGATGAGAGGGATCCGCAGATTCAATGTCAAAGGGAAGTTAGCACCTCGGTATGTGGGGCCATTCAAGGTGCTAGAGCGGAAAGGCGAAGTTTTTTATCGCCTGGAGTTACCTCTCAGCCTCTTGGGAGTTCATGATGTCTTCCATATATCTCAGCTGAAGAGGTGTCTACGAGTACCCGAGGAGCAGGCACCACTGGATGGAGTAGATGTGCAGGAAGATCTGACTTATACTGAGCATCCGGTGAAGATTCTGGAGACATCAGAGAGGGTTACTCGGAACAAGCGCATCAAGATGTGCAGAGTTCAGTGGAGTCATCACAGTGAAGCTGAGGCTACTTGGGAGCGAGAAGATGAGTTGAGGAAGACCTATCCAGATCTCTTTGCTAGCCAGCTCAGCTAAATCTCGGGGACGAGATTTCTTTAAGGCGGTAGGGTCTGTAACACCCTAATTTAAATTTCAGTATTTATTAATAAATTTAATTGGCTTTATTTAATTTTCTAAGGTTTATTGTGTTAGACTTGCATTTAATCTCAATTTTTGTTCTATAAGTAATTAAAATTTTATCATAGGTTTAATTTTGTTGTTGCATCATGCTGGAGCATTGTTTTACTTATTTGAGTGTTAGAGTGGAATTCAAATCCAAGTTTGAATTCAACTAGTTTTGGTTGAGTTGATTAGGAACTAGAATTAGAAAAGAGAAGAAAAATAGAAAATCCAAACCCAGCAAGCCAACCAGACCCGGCCCGAAATCCACTCAGGCAGCCCAGCCCTTTTCCTCCTTTCTCTCTCTCCCTGCGGCCCGCTCCCCATCCCGGCCTGCCCCGCGATCCGCCCAGCTCTCCCCTCATCCCGCTCGGCCCAGCAAGTCCCCACGGCCCAACTCGCTCCAGCCCGCGCGAACGCGCTCGCCGCGGCCCAGCTCACCGCGTCCCCGCCTCAGCCCCGCACGCCCCGCTGCAGCCCGGCTCCACACGCCAGCCTCCACCCACTCGCGCCCGCGCGTCGATCGCGTCGCCCACGGGCCGCTGATGCCGTGGCCCCACCCGCCAGGTACGTCTCCCCCGCAGCGCAACGCCCGCGCCCGAATCTCGCCGAGATTGCCAGGATTTCCTTCCGCTACTCCGCGCCGTGATCTCCGCCCCCCCTCCTTTAAACACCGCCCAAGACCCTCTGCGCCCACCATCTCGCCCCGCAGCTCCGCCCCGAACCCTAGCCTCCGCCTCCACGTAGCACCGCCCGCCGCTCTGCGCCGCCGTGCCGAGCTGCGGCGCCGTCACTACTCCGCCGCACCAGGGCCCCGTCCAAGGAGCGCACCGGCTCCACCTTGACTTCTGGAGATTCCCCGGGCCCGTTGCACTCCGCTCCGATCCCTGCATCAACCTCGTCACCAACCTCCGCCGTACGCCGCCGCGGGACCCCATCGTCGGCGCCGCTACGTCGCCTCTCCGTCCACTACAACCCCTCGGTGAGCACCCCATTGCCCCACGCCTCTGTTTGCGCTACCCCAATTAGGCCGTAGCCCTAGAATTCCGCAGAACGCCGCTCGCCGGCGCGTTTCGCCGCGCCGACCCGCCGTCGCGAAGCCAGCACCGCCACTGACCTCCTCTAGCCCCGCCAAGGCCCCCAGTGTGTCACCCATATCGCGCATGTGCGCCACGGCCAAACCCTGGCCCGTATAAGCCCCCGGAGCGCCGGATCGCTCGACGCCGGCGAAGCCCCGCCGCGGGCACACGTCTCCGGCACTCTGCGCCACCGCCCCCGCGTCAACTCCCAGGAAAACCGTCAGCACAGTCAGTTTTGCATAAGAACCCCTGGGTTTTCTTGAAATGAACCCGCAGTCCTAGAGTGTTGAAAAATAATTACGTTTTGGCCCAGTTTTTAGCAGTTAACCCCCTGCGCTTTCTAAATATAGAACCCGCCATCCTAACTTGACATTTTTGCGAGTTAGCCCCTAGATCTACCCTTTAATTATGTATAGGCCCTCAGTTTTTGCAGAAAACCCCCTGGAACCTTAGTTTTCTTGCAGTTTAGTCCCTGAACCTTGTTTTTAGCCTAGAATATGTGTTTTAGCTCCGTTTTATGCGTTCTTTATGTCCACGCGATTGTTGTAACGCATAGAATAGTTTTAGACCAGTTTAGTGTGCTGTTTTTATGTATTGATGTACTGTTTCTTAGTTTTTGTTAGTGTTTTATTGTATGCTTATTATTGTGCATTGTTTTGGCCATGTGTTTGTGAGTAGACGCTGATCCATCTGAGGAGCCCCAGTACCAGTACCCGGAGCAACCGTCTTCTGACCACTTTGAGCAGCAGGAGCAGTACGAGGAAGGCAAGTATAACATGAACAACCTATCATCTTTAAATACAATTTCATTCTGCATTTAATACTGTATGCCTATAAGGACTGTCCTAGCCATTCTATATCCTTTATATATCCCTTGGGGTTGCATTTTGTATAGTTGCGCTGGGTTGCTGCGCTATAACACACTCTGGATCTTTTTAGTTAATTTGATTAATGGTTTACTTGAACTTAATTCTGAGAGAGGCCCTCTGTCCTTCGTGCTTGGGTGGCTCACGTCTCGTTAAAATATGGTTTTTGTAGAAACATGGTTTAGGGGGCCAGCACGGTGCTTAGTGCTTGGTTGGCAACTCTCCATAAGGACCGGTTCATAGAGCGACAACCTGGGACAACTGCGCTACCACAAGGCTAGAATGGGATAGACTTGGCGTAATAATTAGATCTTTTTGGTTTGGAGTAACTTACCTGTGGGGCAGGGGCGGTAAGCTTCTATGGCCCTCGTGCTGAGTGGCTTCGTCTGTGCTTCGTGTCTTGACGCCCACTAGACCTGCTCCATAGTCGCCGATCCACCCTCGCGGTTACTCCCTACCAACGAGAATCTTTGTAAAGGCGTCGTAGTGAGTCGCTAGCCATCTCACCTAAGGAAGTGTGATGAACAACTAGCGTAGCTCACGACTTGTGGGTAAAGATGTGCAACCTCTGCAGAGTGTAAAACTGGTATACTAGCCGTGCTCACGGTTATTGCGGCCCAGATCCTCCTTTTGATTAGTGGGGTTATCTCCTTCCGACGAGGGAGGTGCCTCTCGGGGTTTCTTTGATGGTTTCGGTTTGGTTCTCAGTAGTAACATGTTTAATCTTGATTAATTACTATGTAACTGGGTTTATGGTAATTCATCAACTTGTAGTAAATAGCTTTAATAAAATTTTGCCAAGATTAAAAGCTAATGCAGTTGAGTCAGCCAACCTTAGAGCCTCATAGTTTGTGTTATACTTGTTGAGTACAAGTTGTGTACTCACCCTTGCCTCTTCTCTACTTTTTCCTCTTGGCTACGCTACTGCTGCTCAGTTCCTGCCGACACGAGGGAGTTCGCTCAGCGCTACCAGGACTACGAGGACTTCTAGGCGTTCGTCTCCCAGTCGACGTCCCTGTGGCGCCCTGCTCAGCTTCGGAGAGTTTTATCGTATTTGTACTTTGCTTCCGTTGTATCAGACATTTTTGTCATTAATATAATAAATAACATTCGTATTTCGATTTATTATGTCTTATTCATGATATGTGCTGTGATATACTGTTCATTCTGTTGTATATACGTGTGACTTGATCCTGGTACGTATATGATTGCTCGGTTTATGTCATTTTTAAACCGGGTGTTACAGCGAAGCACTAGTATCGAACAGCACCGTAGCTAGATATGAGTTGACCATTGACATACCAATAACCACGTTCAGAGACTCGGCCGCTGACTCGGCCGTCACATGGTTCAGCTTCCCCTGTCGTGGTGCTCTGGGTTGGGCTGGGCGCCCCTGCTGTCCTGCCTGCCGTGGAGCCGGTGGAAGGCGTTTCTGTGGACAACTTTTGGCATAATGACCTTTTTGCCCGCATTGGTAGCACATGCGGTGGTGGTGAATGGCGCTACTTGGTTGACCTTCATGTGAACTTAGCATCACATCTTGCATCATTTCTGATGCTTTCTCTTTGGACTCCTTGCGACCACGTGGCTGAATCACCTTCATAGTGGTAGTCAAACCATCAACATAATCATAGAGAGCTTGATTCTCGACCTGTGTATCTCTAGAGCACTTAGGATCCTTTCTCTTCTGGATGGTCTGTAGCTCTTTGACCGATGGACTGTCGAGGAAAAGGGAATCCCCTGCTAGCTGCTCCTGATGAGACCTCTTCCTCTTTGTACTGGAGAACAACCTCTGGTTCCTCCTAGTTGTGGCTTCATCTTCAGTTGCACGAACTTGACGACAAGGAACGCCATAGAATTGGCAACACGGGCAAGTTTTCTCACCATCACCCATTGCACTGTCTCCAAGGTCTTTTTGTTCTACCGACATCTGAGCTGGGATAAAAGGAAATACAGATTGGTAAGGTCAAGGAAGAGAGAAAAACTCCAGATAGGTGTTACATAAATCCAGGAACTAGGAACTAGATCATAACTCTTCTGTTTCGGCTGAGAGATTTTCAACTTCTCTTGTACCAACTGTAGGACGGGGTGTCACAGTGGCCAACCAAGCACTAAGCACCATGCTGGCCCCCTAAACCATGTTTCTAGAAAAACCATTTATTAACGAGACGTGAGCCACTCAAACCAACACAGAGGGCCACTCTCAGAATTAAGTTGCATAAACCATTAATCAAATTAATTAAAAAGGACCAAGTGTGTTATAGCGTAGCAACCTAGCACAACTTACCAAAATGCAACCCAAAGGATATATATAAAGGATAAAGTGGCTAGAAAAGTCCTTATAGGCATACAGTATTAAAATGCAATATGAAATTATATTTAAAGGTGATAGGTTGTTCATGTTATACTTGCCTTCCTCAAACTGCTCGTGCTGCCGCTCAAACTGGTCTGAAGACGGCTGCTCCGGGTATTGGTATTGGGGCTCCTCAGATGGATCAGCATCTACTCACGAACACATGGCCAAAAACAAGGCACAATAGTAAACATACATGCAAACACTAGTAGAAACTAAGAAACAGTACAATAATACATGAAAATAGTAAACAAAACTAGTCTAGAACTATTCTACGCATTACAACGATCGCGAGGACATAAAGAACGCCTAAAACGGAGCTGGAACGCGAAATCTAGGCCAAAAACAAGTCCTAGGGGCTTAACTATAAGAAAAACTAAGTTTCTGGGGGTTTTCTGCAAAAACTGAGGGTCTAAACATAATTAAACCTTAGATTCAGGGGCTAACTCGCAAAAACATCAGGGCTGGACTGCGGGTTCTAAATCTAGAAAGGTCAGGGGGTTCCGTGTAAAAACCTGGGCCAAACCGCAATTACTTTTACACTGCCACGGAGTGCGGGTTGATTTCGGATAAAAGTGGGGTCTCTTTTGCAATTAAACCAGGCCGAACTGGTATCCTCAGATATCAGCCGCTGGATCGCGATCTAGCAGTTCAGAAATGACCGGGCCACGATCTAATCCTACACATCCAAATCAGATCGGATGGACCGGGTGGAAAGGGTCGGAGGCGACGGCGCGGGTCGCCGGGAAACTCTTTCCCGCGGCGGCGCCTCGCCGGAGAGGGTCGATTCCGGTGCTCCAGGCGCTAAAACAACTCGGGTTTGGGTCTAGGAGATGGTTCGCGACATGGGTAGTTGACTAGAGCCAAAAGCAGCGCCCTGAGCACTAGAGCGCGCCAAGGTCCAAACCAACTATCGCAAAAGGAGTAGGAGGTATGGGCGATGCTCACCGAGGATCGAGGTCGGTAGGAACGGTCACGCAGGAGGGTTGATGGCGTAGGTCGGCGGCAAGAGTCCACGCTGCTCACTCGGGCGGGTCGACGCTGAAGTACTCCGGGCCCCTGGACTCCATAGGTCGGCTCGTGGAGTGACTGCGAGGAAGCCACGGCGGTCAGGACGACCCGAGGATCGCCGACAATGAGAAATTGCACGGCGGAGGGAAACTCACCAGAGAGGCGTCCCGGCGAAATTCCGGCGCAGCACAGGGTTAGAGTCGAGGCAAAAGCCTCAGGAAGGTTGCTGGCGTCGTGGCGATTCTCCTGCACGGCTTGGCCGGGACTCCGGCGCGGTGGAACAGCGTGGCCGCGGCGGCGCTCTGCTCCGAGCAGAGGCAAGGCGGCGGCTAGGGTTTGGGGCTGTGCTGCGGGATAGGATGGGTGCAGGGGATGCAGCTGCATTTAAAGGGGAGGTTCCGAGGATTGCAGGTGTAGTTGGGGAAAGGGATCTCCGGCGAGGATTGCGGGGTGATGCGGAGCGGCCGTTGCGCGAGCGGAGGGCGCGGGGAAGGGGATGACCAATGGGGTCGCGCTGTCGGTGAGGGGAGGGGGTGACGCACGGGGTCTGGTGACGCAGGGTTGCGGGAGCGGGCGCTGGGCTTTGGCACGCTGGGCCGTGACGTGGTCGGCGTGCGGGGAAGAGGAAAGCTGCGGGCCGAGCGCGGGGAGGAACCAGCTGGCCCACGGCGCTGGGCCAGTGCGGGAGTGGGGAGAAGGCGGGCCGGTGCGTGGGAAGGAAAGGAGGAGGGCTGGGCCCGGGGTGAGGAAGTGGGCAGGGGAGAAGAAAAGAAGGGAAGGGGAACGGGCCGCGGTTTGGGCTGGTTTGCTGGGTTGGGTTGGGTTGAGCTCCTTTTCCTTTTTCTAATTCTAATTCTAAACAACTCAAACTTATTTGAATTCAAATCAAATTTGAATCCAACACTAGCACTCAAACAAAAAGAACCATGCACCAGCATGAATGCATCAATAAAGTTAAACCTAAGAAAAATTTTAACTACTATTGGAACAAAAATTAGATTAAATGCAATACTAAACACAATAAACCTTAGAAATTTAAATAAAGCCAATTAAATTTATTATTAAAAGCTGAAATTTAAATTAGGGTGTTACATGCAACGGCCAGGTGGAACGTGCTAATGGCTTGATCCTTCAGGGGCTCAAAGCCAGGATTTTCGACCCGATCGAAAAATATGTCTCCAAGTGGATCCAGGAACTACCCAAAGTATTATGGGGGCTACGCACGCAGAGAAGCTGGGCCACCGGCTACTCCCCCTTCTTCATGGTTAACAGTTCTGAGGCTATCCTCTCGATGGATATCGCCTTTAGTGCTCCGCACACCCAGAACTACAATGAAGGCGAGGCCGAAACAACTCGGCGAATAGACCTCGACTCGGCCAAGGAGGACCATCTGACGGCAGCCCTCCAGCACACCCAGTACGAGCAGCAGTTACACCGTTATCATGACAAAAATGTCCAGCAGCGCGACTTCAACGTTGGCGACCCGGTACTCCGACGGGTCCAGACCCTCAGAGGCAAGCTAACTCCCCCATGGGAAGGGCCCATCATCGTGAGCAGCGTATTCCTCCCAGGAATCTACTAACTACAGCGCGAGGACGGAACGGACGTGGGCAATCCATGGAACATCAAACACCTTCTTCGCTTCTATCCGTAGAAAAAAAAAGATATGTACCCTACTCATCAGTTATTAATAAAGTTCAAAGTCTTCAATTATTCGTATTTGTTTCCCCCCGACCTGTCCAGTACGCTCGGGGGCTGTGTGTCGGTCAGCTCGACTCATCTCTTACACTCGGGGGTTGGGGCTCGGCCAGTCCGACTTGTCCAAGTCTGCCCAGCGCAGGCACCCCCAACATAACCTGTCGTTGTGAGCACAACCATGTTAGTCATGGAACCACCTTGCGTCACCTTCTACCTGTTGATGGCTCTTAAGTACCAAATATAGGCCGTCAACTCCTGCATAAATACATAAAATGTAAACATCAACATAGTGGTAGGGGTTTATAACTGACCATTTCCACAAGTGTTGGTAAATATTTGTATGCAGGTGAATTAAGGGAGAAAACATACTTCATGAGCAGGGAAACACACTCCACAGATCAAGGCAAAATGCGCAACTAATCAGAGAACACGAGTCAGGCTCAATTGGATCAAAACAAGCCCATGCACCCAAGCAAACCAGCTTAGGACAGGCCAAGACCCATGGGGTTAAGACAAGGAGGCCTAGGACAACCTGCTGGACGAAGCTGGGGGCAGTTGGAGCCTCGGGCAAGCCGACCGACCTACAGGTCGGCCGACCTGGTCCGTGGGCCCCACCGCCTCATCCAAGCCATGTGTCGCCTCCTCATAGGTCCCCTAGGTCAGTTCTTGGAGGATTAGCTGCTGAAGGATGCCGTGCTGCCCATGGCTCCCTCCTATATATATGAGGGGAGGGGTTCCATTTGAGACACACTACCAAGTGGAGTTTCACATCCATCCAAGTGCTCTCTCAAGCCTTCTCTTGGTTTAGAGTTGTCTTGGAGTATGGAGAGGGTAGAGGTACTTAGGTGGGGCGCCGGTCTTTGGCACTCTTCTCCATTGTTGTACCTCTACGAGAGTGAGGGAGTAGTTCAGAAGAAGTGCCGGGTATCAGCTCTCTGCTCCCAGCTTGTACCTCTACGGATGCTGCTACATTCTTCGGTATTTAGCAAGTATTCGTGGTTCCTATCTCTAGTATTTTACTTGGTATAGTAGATGCTAGTAGTGCTTGTAGTTGAGTGAGATCAGTTATCTTACTCGCAGGTTCGTCGCTTTGTATTCGTACAGAGTGTTGTAGTTTGCTACGGCTCGAGATACATAGTTAGACGGCAGTAGTAATCAATAGTGTAGACGTGGTGTCTAGGCTAAGGGTTATTCTTCATTTTCCTTATATCCCACGGTTTGTTAGAGGTAGGCCGTAGGTGGTGACAGCCCTATTGGTCCTTCGTAGTCCTCCATGTTCGGATATAGCATATAGCTGTTGGCCGGAGTCGACTGGCAGACCAGTTGTAAGCCGGTGCCCGAAGCGAGTATTGTGCCCGAGAGATCGACCTTTAACTCAGCAGTAGCACTATCTTTGGAATCCTCTCTACCCATCTACCTATCTTGGTGTGTCCTTGGACCGAATAGAATAGAAGAGAGTGAACAAACATTCCCTGTGGATTCGATAACCCTTGGAATACTCTGAGGTGAAAGCTACAATGGTATCTGTGTGCTTTGCGGATTTATTCGTGACGTTAAAATACCCAACAAGCTTTCTGGCGCCTTTACCGAGGGACGGTTGCTGTATCTTTCTTCGAACCTAGTCGTCCTCATATCCTTTGCTTTTATTTTCTTCTACCTTGACCCCCGTTACCCATAGAGGAGCTATCCTTTAAAAGCGTCTCTACCCTACGGGATTTATCCCGTACCATCTTTAGTTTTCTTCTTGCTATCTTTACCCCTGCTACCCATGGAGAAGCCATCCTTTCACAGCCTCTCTGCCACAAGGGGGCCAGTTCAATGAGCCACCATCCTCTTCCACATCCAGCTATGAACCTTGTCCCGACCTTATCGCTATGGTTTGGGACCTTTCCTTCTCTGGGTTAAGTAGCGAGAACCCAGACCACCATATGCGGGAGTTCGAGCAGCTTTGTTCACGCTTTGCCTCTACAAGCATGAAACAAGATGTCCTCTGATGGATGTTGTTTTCCTTCTCTCTTAAAGGGAGGGCAGAGCAATGGTACACATCTTATACATATACTGGAAAGGGCAGCTGGGACTCTTTGAAGAAGACATTCTCTGTCATGTTCTTCCAGCAGAATGAGAAGGAAACTTTAGGCACAACCTAGGCCAGATTTTCGCTCCTAGTGAAGTCCAACCCTACCATGTCGACACTCAATCCTTTAGTCCTTTGGAAATTTAAGAGGAGTCTCGATAAGGAATCCGCCGATCATCTCAACTCAATCACCGGAGGAGTACCCCCCCAAATGTTTTCGGCTGAGGCTAATAAAATCCTAGATTATATTGCTGAGTATACCTCCTTGTCAGCCGAGTCTGATCCTCTCCAAGAGGAGTGTGAGTTGACCTATGAGGATCTTCTAGCGGCTGAATTCAATCTTTCATCTTCCACATCCTTAGATTCAGCTCTAGAAACCTCGCCCAAACCAGGAACATTGGAGGGAGAAGAGAATCGCCCCCCGAAGTTCTCTTCTAGATTCGAGGATGAATCAATGGGAAACCATAGAAACACCTCGAATCTCATAGATGCCCATTCAGGGAAGGAACCTTCCTCTGTCCACACCGATCAATCTAGAGATCTCTCGACAGAACGTTCCCTTTGGCCTACGGTACCTCCTTCTCCTCCTGATTCCCATAATGAAGCACCTCCGGGGGAAGCCATGAAGGAGGATTGGTCAGATGGAGAGAAACACTTTTCTGAAGCAATTTGGATTAGTTCACCCTCCACGATCACTCCTTGCTCAATAAGGGGAACTACCGTAGAAGCCCACTTTAACCCCATCATGGAGGTTAATGTTTTGCAATGGCACTTAGCGTACACACTTTTGGGCAATGTTACGCTAAGACTATCTGACATGCTCTTAAAGAGTTGTCCCTTGGGACACACCCTTAAATGTCGGGGGGTCGTAAGTGCCGTGTCACTCATAGTAGACAAAATCGAGGTTAACTTAGATTTCCATATCTTCGATATCCTCGATTTTGATCTTCTCCTAGGCTCCCCGTTTGAAAAACTTCTCACATCTCAAGGGAGTCTAGACAAAAAGCTTAGGAAAACTGCTTCTGCCACTGCTACCTCTTGCTTAGAAAATTCTATGGTGAAGCATTTTCCCGAGCCAAACCCGCTCAAGGAAATGGTGCATGAATCTCTGTTCATACCTATGCATTTAATCTAATTTTGTGTCACAAGTAATTAAAATTTTCTCTAGGTTTGAACTTGTTGTTGCATTCATGCTGGTGCATGGTTTTATTTTGTTTGAATGCATAGGAGTTTGAATTCAAATTTCAATTGAATTCAAATAGTTTGGTTTGAATTGGATATAGAAATAGAAAAGGATAAAGAAATTAGAAGAAACCAAACCCAACCCAGCCCAACGGCCCAAACCCGGCCGGCCCATTCCTCCTCATCCTCTCTCCCGCAGCGGCCCATTCCTCCTCATCCTCTCTCCCGCACCGGCCCACTTCCTCACCCCGCGGCCCAGCCCAACTCCTCCTCCCTCCCCCCTTGCTCGGCCGCGAAGCGCAGCAGCCCAGCGAACCGCTCGCCGCTCGGTCCTGCTCGCACGCTCCACATGCATGGCCCACTCCCGCGACCCCGCTCGGCCTTCCCCGCACGCGTCTCTCGCTGATGCGCTGGCCCCACGAGTCAGACCCTTTTTCCCCGCCATGACGCTCGCTCGCGCAGCTCTGCTCCACAGCGTCGCGACCCGCTGCCCCGTGGGTGTAACACCCTAATTTAAATTTCAGCATTTATTAATAAATTTAATTGGTTTTACTTAATTCTCTAAGGTTTATTGTGTTTAGTATGGCATTTAATTCAATTTTGCTGCTTAAGTAATTAAAATTTTACCATAGGTTTAAATTTTGGTGTTGCATTCATGCTGGTGCATAGTTTTAATTATTTGAGTGTGGTTTGAATTCAAATTTTGATTTGAATTCAAACTTTGTTTGAAGTAGAAATAGAAAAGAGAAAGCAAAATAGAAAACTAACCCGGACCCAAACCCACCTCAGCCCAGTATAACCCTCTCCCGCGGCCCAGTTTTCTCAGCCCAAACCCAGCCCGAACACTCTCTTTCCCGTGGCCCATCCCGCTCACCCGGCCCAGCAGACCACACGGCAGCCCAGCGAGCCAGCATGGCCCGCGCACGCCCCCACCCTCTGCCTTGTGGACCCCGCTTGTCAGCGGCACTCCCAGCACCCCGCACCGCACTGTCAGCCAGCGCCCCCCTCACGCGGTCCCACAGGCCAGCCCCACGCTCGCAAGCCACCCCGCACGCGCGCTCGCTTCGCCCGCTGCGCCCCGGGCCCGCCTGTCATCCCTCACCTTCCGCGTATCTCGCCGCGCAACGGCCGTGCCGTAATCCCGCCATCCACGCCGGCCTTTCCTTCCGGGGAACGCCCGCCCGAGATCCCGGGCGCCCCCTTTAAACCCAACCGAGACCCCCTCCTCCTCCATCCACCAGCGCGCCACATAACCCTAGCCGCGCCGCAACCACCTCGCTCCGCCGCGCAGAGCGCCGTGCGCCGCCGGAGTCCTACCGCCCCGCCGCACCTGAGCTCCGTCTAGGGAGCGCACCGGCTCCGCCTCGACCTCGGGAACATCCTCGAGCTCCTTGGCCCCGGACCGAGTCACGCCTCGCCGTGAATTTCGCTCGGACACCAGCGCAGGTGAACTCCGCCGCCGGTTCGATTTCACGCCGCCGTTGAAGTTCCGACCTTCCTGACCCTTTGTACACTGCCGCAGCACCACCCCGAGCCAATTCGCGGAGTCCAGACGCTTGGAGCTCCACCACAGTGCCCCGCCACCGAACTCCGTCTGCGCCGCCGCCCATCCTCGACGCCGGCCGCCCTGCGCAGCAACTCCGGCCACCGCAGGCCCTCAGTAAGCCACATCCCGACCCTCCCTTCCTTTTGGACCAATAGTCGTAGCCCGTAGATCGCTCCTGGCCCCGGACCGCCGTCGCAGTCCACACCGGCGAGGCTCGCCATGGCGCCGAGCCGCCTCCACGCCGTGCGCCCCTCTCCGCACCCCGCAGCCCCGCGTTATCCACTCCAATGGATTACGCATGCAACCACGATGCTCCACGGCCAAACCCTGTCCCTAATAGCCCCCTGGAACACCGGTTTCGGGCCTCTCCGGCGAGGCGCCGCCGCGGGAAAGGTTTCCCGGCGACCAGCGCCGCCGCCGTCGCCCCCTTTCAACCCTGGCCATCCGATCAGTTTTGAACGCCCCAGATTAGAATCCGCCCCGAGCCGATCTGGATCCTCAGATCTAGATCCAAGCACCCTGAATCAAAGGTAACGGTTTGACCTGTGTTTTTCCTTAAGAGCCCCTGAGGTTTTCTACAATCAACCCGCGATCCTAGCCTTTTCAAAAATAATTACAGTTAGGCCCATATTTTAACACTTTAGCCCCTGGGCTTTGTAGATTTTGAACCCGCCATCCAGCCCTTGTATTTTTGCGAGTTAAACCCCAGAACTACCTATTAGTTACGTTTAGGCCCTCGGTTTTAGCAGAAAAGCCCCTGAAACTTCAGTTTTCTTACAAATAAGCCCCTGAACCTTGTTTTTGGCCTAGATTACACGTTTTAGCTCCGTTTTAAGCGTTCTTTATGTCCACGCGATCGTTGTAACGCGTAGAATAGTTTTAGATTAGTTTAGTGTGCTGTTTTTATGTATTGATGTACTGTTTCTTAGTTTTTGCTAGTGTTTGCTTGTATGCTTATTATTGTGCATTGTTTTGGCCATGTGTTCGTGAGTAGACGTTGATCCATCTGAGGAGCCCCAGTACCAGTATCTGGAGCAGCCGTCTTCGGAGCACTTTGAGCAGCAGCAGGAGCAGTACGAGGAAGGCAAGTATAACATGAACAACCTATCACTTTTAATTACAATTTCATACTGCATTTTAATACTGTATGCCTATAAGGATTTCCTAGCCACTTTATATCCTTTATATATGTCCCTTTGGGTTGCATTTTGGTTAGTTGTGCTAGGTTGCTGCGCTATAACACACTCTGGTCCTTTTTAATTAAATTGATTAATGGTTTACTTGAATCTAATTCTGAGAGTGGCACTCTGTGTGGCTTGAGTGGCTCACGTCTTGTTAAAAGATGGTTTTTGTAGAAACATGGTTTAGGGGGCCAGCACGGTGCTTACTGCCTGGTTGGCCACTCTCCATAAGGACCGGTTCATAGAGCGACAACCTGGGACATCAGCGCTACCACAAGGCTAGAATGGGATAGACTTGGCTTACTAATTAGGTCTTTTTGGTTTGGAGTAACTTACCTGCGGGGCAAGAGTAGTAAGCTTCAATGGTCCCTGCTCCTCTGGCTGGTCTGTGCTTGGTTTGCGTACCTGTGCTTGTACCCCCGGAGGTGGGCCCCATCATCGCTGACCTATCTCTCGCGGTTACGCCTTACCAACGAGATTCTTTGTAACGGCCTCGTAGTGAGTCGCTGGCCATCTCACCTAAGGAAGTGCGATGAACAACTGGCGTAGCTCACGACTTGTGGGTAAAGATGTGCAACCTCTGCAGAGTGTAAAACTGGTATACTAGCCGTGCTCACGGTTATGAGCGGCCCAGATCCTCCTTTTGATTAGTGGAGTTATCTCCTTCCGACGAGGGAGGTGCTTCTCGGGGTTACCTTGGTGGCTTGGTTTCGGTTTGGTTCTCAGTAGTTTCTTGATTAAACTTGATTAATTACTATGTAACTGGGTTAATGGTAATTCATCAACTCGTTGTAAATAGGTTTAATAAAATCTTGCCAACACTTAAAAGCTAATGCAGTTGAGTCAGCCAGCCTAGAGCCTCATAGTTTGTGTTATACTTGTTGAGTACAAGTTGTGTACTCACCCTTGCCTCTTCTCTACTTTTTCCTCTTGGCTACGCTACTGCTGCTCAGTTCCTGCCGACACGAGGGAGTTCGTCCAGCGCTACCAGGACTACGAGGACTTCTAGGTGTTCATCTCCCAGTCGACGTCCCTGTGGCGCCCTGCTTCAGCTTCGGAGAGCTTTATTCGTATTATGTACTTCGCTTCTGCTGTATCAGACATTTTGTCATTATTGTAATAAATAACATTCGTATTCGCTTTATTATATCTTTTTACGTGATATGTGCTATGATATACTGTTCATTCTGTTGTATATACGTGTGACTTGATCCTGGCACGTATATGATTGCTCGGTTTATGTTCTTTTATAAACCGGGTGTTACAGAGTGGTATCAGAGCCGTATCGACTGTAGGACGAAGCCTAGATAGAACTGGTCGAGTTTTAGGACTTCTTCTCACCAATCCTTGCCTGCTGAAACTATTTTACTATTATACCCCTTGACTTCTTTGACTTTTTACCCGTCTTGCCTTGATTTCTCTCTCTGAAGAATAGTTTTCGTAGATTTTGGCCTGAATCAGTCATCTGACCACCATGAGTATTAGCTAGGTGACCCTTTTATAATAAAAAGATAGCACGTTCTGCGACGCATTGTGTTAGTCGAGACTATTGTTAAACTCGGCTAAGTTGTGAAAATTGTTTGCTTGTTATTATGCTACATGTTTGATTTGGATTTTTGAATGATTGTATAGCTTAGTAGTTTAAATTTGTTTAGAGAAAATCACTCAGATGTTAAAGTTAACTAATTAATAAAATGAGTTAGATCGTTGGGGGTAAAACAGTCAACTCTATCCTGTCTACTTTATCATGGCTAAGTCTTTTTCCGCAAAGAGTTATCATATCCATCTGAATTTATTCCTGCAATATCCTTACTCGTGAAATCTTTTGTCCAAAATCAGATGGTGAACACCAGGCGTGGTTCTGACCAGCAGGGGCAGAACAACCAGGGTCAGAACAACCAGAGTACCGGGATCCGGATGCCGCCGCCTTTGACTCCGGAGCAGTACTTCCAGCTCCAGATGCAGATGATGGCCACCCTGAACAACACTGTTCAGGCTCTTCAGCAGGCTCACACTCAGCCTCCGCCTCCTCCACCGCCGCAGCCTCGCGACAGGTGTGCTGAGTTCCTGAGGGGTCACCCGCCGACATTCTCTCACACGTCCGACCCTCTTCAGGCTGACGACTGGCTCCGTGCAGTGGAGCGACAGCTGGACATCGCCCAGTGCGATGATCGGGAGCGAGTTCTGTACGCAGCAGGACAGCTGCGAGGGGCAGCTTTGGACTGGTGGGAGTCCCACCCAATTCATGACCGCGAGTCTCTTACTTGGCTCCAGTTCAGGGAGCGTTTCCGCAGCCACAACGTCCCCGCGGGCGTTATGAAGATGAAGCAGAAGGAGTTCCTTGCACTGAAGCAGGTAATCTTAAATATAATCATTCAGCAGTTTCTTTTGAGCTAATGCCCCTTGTTCTATCCTTATGAATCTTGACTTAATCTTTCGATATCTATCTGTCTTTGTCACTTCAGGGGACTATGTCGGTCACGGAGTATCGTGATCGCTTTCTTCAGCTCGCTCGCTACGCCCCTACCGATGTTGCGGATGACCGCAAGAAGCAGGAGCACTTCATGGAGTGCCTTGAGGACTACCTCCAGTACGCGCTGCTCAACTTCCGCTTCGACGACTTCAACCATCTGGTTGATAGCGCGCTCAACACTGAGCGCAAGCACTTGGAGATGGAGGACAAGAAGAGGAAGATTGTCCCCGTTGCTTCCGGCAGCAACACTCGCCCTCGACTCCAGCAGCCCCAGCAGTACCAGCAGCAGTACCGGCCTCCCCAGCCGTACCAGCAAAGACCGCAGCAGTACCTGCCTCGACAGCAGCAGCAGGCAGGTCAGGGCCCGAGGTTACCGGCACCTCCGGCTCGTGCTGCTCCACCCGCTCTGCCAGCACAGCAGGCTCCTCGTCCGGCAGCTCCTACCGGACAGCAGGCTTCGACACTTGCACGCGTCTGCTATCACTGCGGCCAGCCGGGGCACTACGCCAACACTTGCCCCCGGAAGGCACAGGCGGGACAGCAGGGGCGCCCAGCTTAGCCCAGGGCGCCAGCACAGGCTCGAGTGAACCACGTGACGGCCGAGTCAGTGGCCGAGGCTCCTAACGTGGTTATTGGTACGTTCATGGTCAACTCTCTCCCCGCTACAGTGCTTTTCGATACCGGTGCTACCCATTCTTTCATTTCCAAGTCATTTGCCGAGCAGCATGGTATACCGGTTTCTTGTATGAGGACAGCTATGGTAGTTACCTCACCTGGGGGTCAGATTCGTACATGTTCTATATGCTCCAGAGTTAGTATTGTCATAAAGGGGGTAGAATTCCGCACTGGCTTGATAGTTATTGACTCCTCGGGGATAGATGTGATATTGGGCATGGAGACACTTACCAGATGGGGAGTCCGTATTGATTGTGCTCAGCGGACAGTTCACTTATCGGCATCTGATGGCCAAGAGGTGACAGTTAGTGCTTCAGAGTCTTCTGGATTTCTTCATCAGATGGAGGCTAGACCCACGGACGGTATTCGCGTGGTGTCTGAATTCCCGGACGTCTTTCCGGATGATCTGCCAGGTATGCCGCCTGAACGCGCCATTGAGTTTTGTATTGATCTATTGCCTGGCACAACTCCTATTGCAAAGCGGCCCTACCGTATGGCACCTATAGAGCATGAAGAAGTTAAGAAGACTATTGATGAGTTGCTAGCCAAGGGCTATATCCGTCGCAGCTTCTCTCCTTGGGCTTTTCCATTATTGCTGGTAGATAAGAAGGATGGCTCGAAGAGGATGTGTGTGGATTATTGGGAGCTGAATGCAGTTACTATCAAGAACAAGCATCCACTGCCCCGTATTGAGGATCTCTTCGATCTGCTTCGAGGTGCTCGTATATTCTCGAAGATTGATCTTCGTTCGGGTTATTTTCAGCTGAGGATCCGTGATGAGGACATGACCAATACGCATATGACCAAGGCCCAAGTGAAGATAGAGTTCAAAGCCCACTCCACATTGAAGTCCGATTTATTCGCGAGTCCGGTTCGGACTGCAGGAGCAGGTCTCACAAAAACGGACGCCCAGGCCACATACGGGCTCCGTTTTGGGCGTTCTATATATCGTTGGAAAGCTAAGGAGATAAGATTTCCAACCCAACTGATCCCATATCAAAATACGCTCGGAGTCGACAGGAATCGTCGAAACAACATGACGACCAGAATCTACCTGGATGCAGCGACGCCAATTTTTGGGCCCGAAGGCCTTGTACTCCCTAGGGTTGCCCGGCCACCCCCTTGGCCGCCCCCCTAGCCTCTCTCTTATATATACACAGCAGCCGCCATTAGGTTACTTGGGTTTTGCTTAGATTCATTCTGTCAAGAACAGTTGTCGCCGTTCATCGGTTTGTGAAACCCCAACTCGTGAGATTAGTCATTGATCTGCAGAGTCACTTCATTTGAGCTGCGTTTCTTTCGAGTTCTTGCTTGTGTTCTTCGTTGCGCTTGTAGGGATTAGCCTTCTTGGCGAGGTCAACCGGGTTGTGACACGGTTGATAACCAGAGGAGTTGTGGTGCTAAGATTGCTGGATTCGGGTCTTAGGATCTGAAGCCGGATCGGTGTGTCTCGCTCCGCCTACAGCGAGAGTTATCCAGAACCTGACGGAAGATCGGGAACTCAGATCCCCATTATTTGGTATTCAGAGACTCAGGTTTACTGTCAGGTTTCACATCTATCTTTAGTTTCATCAATTTCGCCATTGTCCCACAGTCCACCAAAAGGCCCTAGAAAATTTTGTGTTCGTGCTGTTTTCCCATTCCATTAGCCCTTTTAAGCCATTGCATATTTTGATATCGGAGTCCGCATCATTGAGTTTGTGTCCATAGTCGTGGTCTTGTTGCTGGTTTAGATTGAGTTCTTAGATTGGTTTGAGTCTTGCATCGTGTCACCGTGTCCTTTTCCATCCCGTCATCACGTCCGGTTCGGACTTGTCTCTGTCCAGTTCGGTATTTTGTTAATATCTCTCGCATACGAACTTGGATTTTTGTGTTCTAGTACTTTCTGGAAAGCTTGTGAAATTATCTACAACTTTATCAACTGTGAGAATTCCAGAAAACGTAGTTATCTGCGTCTAATCTGTATTGGAAGTCAATCTGTTGGTGACCCAGAAATTTCTGAGTAGTCTGTATTTCGGGGTCAATATCTTCTACTTCCTTTATCCAAAAGAGACTTTCCATATATTGCAAAGAAAGAGAAAAGGAGGATCTACAACTTTCGTGTTGTCAGTTTTCATGGTTAAAGTCTCTAAATTTGTCAAACAGCCTGTATAAGTTTGTGTAGCAAATCTGTAATTTACAGACAACAATTTTGTGATAGTGTGGAGTTGTCTCTTGCTCTTGTGGCACTTTTGAATATAAAAAGAAAGAAAGAAAAAGGCAAGTGCATAAAAAAGAGCCGCACAAAAAAAAGGAAAAAAAATCAGAAGTGCTTGCATCCTTTTGTGTCCTTTGTGCTTGGTATATGTCGCTTGCTTGCTTGAACTAGTTCTAGGAACACGTTTAGGCCAGCAACATTGATAAGTACTTTGGATATTTATTCAATTTTTGCTATCTGATTTTCAATTGTGCTAATCCTTGCTACTAAATAAAGCCCCCCCGAAGCTCCACATATTACTTCAGATCAGTACACCCAGAGGATCTTGCAATCTTGGTACCATTTCCTCACAGGTATCACGAACCAGCCACCGGTTGTACCATCCTCTGCTTTGCATTGGTAAGAACACTTGTAAGAGCTTGGTAAGATGTGCGAGATTGTGTTTCCACCATCCACATCCACATATAGTAGTTGATAGGGATAACCTTTTGTGTTTTCTCTTGTCTACTTACTAACAATGTCAGGAAACACTGAGATTGCTCAACGAGTGTTGAGTTCTCAAATGGAGAAAGTTGAGAAAAATCAATTCAACAATTTGTTCCAGACTTTCTTTGCCGTGATGGAACGACGTTGCCGAGTCATCATTGATGGTGAGACTTGCACCAACCTTGCAAGTTTAGAGCTAGTCGAGAAGCTTGGTCTGACCACAAAGCCACATCCACATCCATACTACATGCAATGGGTAAATTCTTACAATAAGATTAAGATAACTGAAATTGCACATATTGAATTTAGCATTGGTTTTTACAAGAGTAGTGCTGATTTTGATATAGTACCCATGCAAGCATGTCAATTATTGCTAGGAACGCCATGGATTAATATAAATGATGTGGTACATAAAAAGGTTGCAAATAGATATTCTTTGAACTACAATGGAAGAAAAATTACACTCAAATCTATGACCGCAACTGAAATTTTAGAAGCTGATCTTGAAAGAGCAGAGAGAAGAAAGAATGAGCCTTTTAGAAAAGAATGGATTATTTCAGATGTTACAGTGCCTTCCTCTAAATCTGATTTTGTACAAATTAAAGATATCGCTTTGTCTTCTGTTGGACCTAATATTTTGCAGCATATATCTAAAACAGAAGACAAGGTGATAGAGAATGAACAGGTAATTGTCTCAGGTAAGAGCTCTCTTGATATGCTGAAATTGTCAACCACTCATGCTATAATAGAGCAACATTTAGTGGACACTAAATCTGAATTGACTTTGTCACATGATAAATATTCTACTGAATTTTGTGATAAAGAAGAGTTGTGTGATAGTTCTATGTATATCACTGTGCCACAACTTGTGAAGGAAACTAATCCTTTTGTTTTGGAACCAAAGAATTATGTTAAAAATAAATATTTGATTCCAATTGCTACAGAAAAGGATGAAAGGACATTGTTGTCTTCTTTAAATACTTTGGGTTATATAGAGTTTGATACTTTGTGTGCACTTAGTAGTTTGGAGGAGAAATTTAAATGTGTTGGATTGCCATGGTTATCTCGATGTACATATCACTTTATTGGCAATTATAATTGTAAAGGAGAGTACATGGTGCATTGTGTTTATATGTGTTCAAATCTGAAATCTCCTTTTGCTATGCAACAATTAGATGAAAAAGAGGGCTATTTTAAGACTAATCCTATCACGCAGAGTTCCTCTTGTTCTTCTTTGTTTGTTTTGTCACAACAGGTTCAATTTCAAGAAGGGGAGCAACACAGGATCATGTCAAGAATGGGAACAACTACTTCCGCAAGCATCAGCGACTTTGAGTCGAGGACGACTCAAAACCAAGAAGGGGAGAATGATGAGGACATGACCAATACGCATATGACCAAGGCCCAAGTGAAGATAGAGTTCAAAGCCCACTCCACATTGAAGTCCGATTTATTCGCGAGTCCGGTTCGGACTGCAGGAGCAGGTCTCACAAAAACGGACGCCCAGGCCACATACGGGCTCCGTTTTGGGCGTTCTATATATCGTTGGAAAGCTAAGGAGATAAGATTTCCAACCCAACTGATCCCATATCAAAATACGCTCGGAGTCGACAGGAATCGTCGAAACAACATGACGACCAGAATCTACCTGGATGCAGCGACGCCAATTTTTGGGCCCGAAGGCCTTGTACTCCCTAGGGTTGCCCGGCCACCCCCTTGGCCGCCCCCCTAGCCTCTCTCTTATATATACACAGCAGTCACCATTAGGTTACTTGGGTTTTGCTTAGATTCATTCTGTCAAGAACAGTTGTCGCCGTTCATCGGTTTGTGAAACCCCAACTCGTGAGATTAGTCATTGATCTGCAGAGTCACTTCATTTGAGCTGCGTTTCTTTCAAGTTCTTGCTTGTGTTCTTCGTTGCGCTTGCAGGGATTAGCCTTCTTGGCGAGGTCAACCGGGTTGTGACACGGTTGATAACCAGAGGAGTTGTGGTGCTAAGATTGCTGGATTCGGGTCTTAGGATCTGAAGCCGGATCGGTGTGTCTCACTCCGCCTACAGCGAGAGTTATCCAGAACCTGACAGAAGATCGGGAACTCAGATCCCCATTAATCCGTCCTGGGGATATTCCGAAGACGGCATTCACCTGCAAGTACGTGCTATATGAGTACACAGTCATGTCCTTCGGCTTGACTAATGCCCCGGCTTACTTCATGCATCTGATGAACATGGTTTTCATGGATTATCTGGATGTCTTCGTAGTGATTTTCATTGATGATATTCTGATCTTTTCCAAGACAGAAGAAGAGCATGAGGAGCATCTGAGACTCGTATTGCAGAGGCTGAGAGATCATCAGTTGTATGCCAAGTTCAGCAAGTGCGAGTTCTGGATTGACGAGGTTCCATTCCTCGGTCATGTTATCTCTCAGGGAGGCATTGCTGTTGATCCGAGCAAGGTGAAGGATGTGCTAGAGTGGGAGACACCGCAGACAGTAAAGGAAGTCAGGTCATTCTTGGGCTTAGCTGGATATTATCGGAGGTTCATTGAGAATTTCTCCAAGATCGCGAAGCCTTTGACTTCTTTGCTAGAAAAGAATGTGGCATTCATATGGACTGATGAGCGTCAGAGGGCCTTTGATGAGCTGAAGAAAAGGTTGACTACGGCGCCAGTCCTGACTCTGCCAGACCAGACGAAGAGGTTCACGGTATATTGTGATGCTTCGAAGGATGGTCTAGGGTGTGTTCTGATGCAGGAGGGCAGAGTGATTGCTTATGCTTCACGGCAGTTACGTCGGCATGAGCTGAACTATCCTACTCATGATCTTGAGTTAGCCGCAGTTGTGCATGCTCTGAAGATTTGGAGGCATTACTTGTATGGGCAGCGGTGTGATATCTACACTGATCACAAGAGCCTCAAGTACATTTTCACGCAGAATGAGCTGAACATGCGGCAGAGAAGATGGCTAGAGTTAGTCAAGGACTATGACCTGGAGATTCACTATTATCCGGGTAAGGCCAATGTTGTAGCAGATGCTTTGAGCAGAAGAAGTTATGTCAACATGGCCGTGGCTTTCCAGATGCCTCCAGAGTTATGCGAGGAGTTCGAGCAGTTGAGTCTGGGCTTCTTGCATCATACCTCTAGTGCAACTTTTGAGGCAGTACCGACTCTAGAGTCAGAGATCAGGCAGCATCAGAAAGATGATGAGAAGCTGCAGGAGATTCGTGAGTTGCTCAAGAAGGGCAAGGCCCCACATTTCAGAGAGGATGATCAGGGTACCTTGTGGTACAAGAACCGGATCTGTGTGCCAGATGTGAAGGATCTCCGGAAGTTGATTCTGAGTGAGGCCCATGATACAGCTTACTCTATTCATCCGGGCAGCACGAAGATGTATTATGATCTGAAGGAACATTTCTGGTGGTATGGGATGAAGCGTTCAGTGGCAGAGTACGTGGCCATTTGTGACACCTGTCAGCGTGTCAAGGCTGAGCATCAGAGGCCAGCAGGTTTGTTACAGCCTTTGAAGATTCCAGAGTGGAAATGGGAGGAGATCACTATGGACTTCATTGTTGGATTGCCTCGTACTCAGAAAGGGTACAACTCCATTTGGGTAGTAGTGGATCGATTGACGAAGGTTGCTCACTTCATTCCAGTGAACACTACTTACTCCGGTGCTAGACTTGCAGAGTTGTACATCTCTCGGATTGTCTGCTTGCATGGTGTGCCCAAGAAGATCATATCTGACAGAGGGTCTCAGTTCACTTCTCGATTCTGGGAGCAGCTCCATGATTCATTGGATACGAAGCTGCGTTTCAGTACGGCTTATCACCCTCAGACAGATGGGCAGACAGAGAGAACCAACCAAGTGTTGGAGGATATGCTGAGAGCTTGTGCCATTCAGTATGGTACTAGTTGGGATAAGTGCCTGTCATATGCTGAGTTCTCATATAACAACAGCTACCAGGCCAGTCTGAAGAAGTCCCCATTTGAGGCTTTGTATGGCAGAAAGTGCAGGACTCCTCTCTATTGGGATCAGATTGGTGAGAAGCAGCTCTTTGGCCCTGAGATCATAGATGATGCAGAGCAGATGGTTCAAGCTGTGCGGGAAAATCTGAGGATTGCACAGAGCAGATAGAAGAGTTATGCAGATGGCAAACGGAGAGACCTGACTTTCAGTGTCGGTGATTATGTGTATCTGAAGGTGTCTCCGATGAGAGGAATCCGCAGATTTAATGTCAAAGGGAAATTAGCACCTCGGTATGTGGGGCCATTCAAGGTGCTAGAGCGGAAAGGCGAAGTTGCTTATCGCCTGGAGTTACCTCTCAGCCTCTCAGGAGTTCATGATGTCTTCCATATATCTCAGCTGAAGAGGTGTCTGCGAGTACCTGAGGAGCAGGCACCACTGGATGGAGTAGATGTCCAGGAAGATCTGACTTATACTGAGCATCCGGTGAAGATTCTGGAGACATCAGAGAGGGTTACTCGGAACAAGCGCATCAAGATGTGCAGAGTTCAGTGGAGTCACCACAGTGAAGCTGAGTCTACTTGGGAGCGAGAAGATGAGCTGATGAAGACATATCCAGATCTCTTTGCTAGCCAGCCCAGCTAAATCTCGGGGACGAGATTTCTTTAAGGGGGTAGGGTATGTAACACCCTAATTTAAATTTCAGCATTTATTAATAAATTTAATTGGTTTTACTTAATTCTCTAAGGTTTATTGTGTTTAGTATGGCATTTAATTCAATTTTGTTGCTTAAGTAATTAAAATTTTACCATAGGTTTAAATTTTGGTGTTGCATTCATGCTGGTGCATAGTTTTAATTATTTGAGTGTGGTTTGAATTCAAATTTTGATTTGAATTCAAACTTTGTTTGAAGTAGAAATAGAAAAGAGAAAGGAAAATAGAAAACTAACCCGGACCCAAACCCACCTCAGCCCAGTCCAACCCTCTCCCGCGGCTCACTTTTCTCAGCCCAAACCCAGCCCGAACACTCTCTTTCCCGTGGCCCATCCCGCTCACCCGGCCCAGCAGACCACACGGCAGCCCAGCGAGCCAGCATGGCCCGCGCACGCCGCCACCCTCTGCCTTGTGGACCCCGCTTGTCAGCGGCACTCCCAGCACCCCGCACCGCACTGTCAGCCAGCGCCCCCCTCACGCGGTCCCACAGGCCAGCCCCACGCTCGCAAGCCACCCCGCACGCGCGCTCGCTTCGCCCGCTGCGCCCCGGGCCCACCTGTCATCCCTCACCTTCCGAGTATCTCGCCGCGCAACGGCCGCGCCGTAATCCCGCCATCCACGCCGGCCTTTCCTTCCGGGGAACGCCCGCCCGAGATCCCGGGCGCCCCCTTTAAACCCAACCGAGACCCCCTCCTCCTCCATCCACCAGCGCGCCGCATAACCCTAGCCGCGCCGCAACCACCTCGCTCCGCCGCGCAGAGCGCCGTGTGCCGCTGGAGTCCTACCGCCCCGCCGCACCTGAGCTCCGTCTAGGGAGCGCACCGGCTCCGCCTCGACCTCGGGAACATCCTCGAGCTCCTTGGCCCCGGACCGAGTCACGCCTCGCCATGAATTTCGCTCGGACACCAGCGCAGGTGAACTCCGCCGCCGGTTCGATTTCACGCCGCCGTTGAAGTTCCGACCTTCCTAACCCTTTGTACACTGCCGCAGCACCACCCCGAGCCAATTCGCGGAGTCCAGACGCTTGGAGCTCCACCACAGTGCCCCGCCACCGAACTCCGCCTGCGCCGCCGCCCATCCTCGACGCCGGCCGCCCTGCGCAGCAACTCCGGCCACCGCAGGCCCTCAGTAAGCCACATCCCGACCCTCCCTTCCTTTTGGACCAATAGTCATAGCCCGTAGATCGCTCCTGGCCCCGGACCGCCGTCGCAGTCCACGCCGGCGAGGCTCGCCATGGCGCCGAGCCGCCTCCACGCCGTGCGCCCCTCTCCGCACCCCGCAGCCCCGCGTTATCCACTCCAATGGATTACGCATGCAACCACGATGCTCCACGGCCAAACCCTGTCCCTAATAGCCCCCTGGAACACCGGTTTCGGGCCTCTCCGGCGAGGCGCCGCCGCGGGAAAGGTTTCCCGGCGACCAGCGCCGCCGCCGTCGCCCCCTTTCAACCCTGGCCATCCGATCAGTTTTGAACGCCCCAGATTAGAATCCGCCCCGAGCCGATCTGGACCCTCAGATCTAGATCCAAGCGCCCTGAATCAAAGGTAACAGTTTGGCCTGTGTTTTTCCTTAAGAGCCCCTGTGGTTTTCTACAATCAACCCGCGGTCCTAGCCTTTTCAAAAATAATTACAGTTAGGCCCATATTTTAACACTTTAGCCCCTGGGCTTTGTAGATTTTGAACCCGCCGTCCAGCCCTTGTATTTTTGTGAGTTAAACCCCAGAACTACCTATTAATTATGTTTAGGCCCTCGGTTTTAGCAGAAAAGCCCCTGAAACTTCAGTTTTCTTACAAATAAGCCCCTGAACCTTGTTTTTGGCCTAGATTACACGTTTTAGCTCCGTTTTAAGCGTTCTTTATGTCCACGCGATCGTTGTAATGCGTAGAATAGTTTTAGATTAGTTTAGTGTGCTGTTTTTATGTATTGATGTACTGTTTCTTAGTTTTTGCTAGTGTTTGCTTGTATGCTTATTATTGTGCATTGTTTTGGCCATGTGTTCGTGAGTAGACGTTGATCCATCTGAGGAGCCCCAGTACCAGTATCTGGAGAAGCCGTCTTTGGAGCACTTTGAGCAGCAACAGGAGCAGTACGAGGAAGGCAAGTATAACATGAACAACCTATCACTTTTAATTACAATTTCATACTGCATTTTAATACTGTATGCCTATAAGGATTTCCTAGCCACTTTATATCCTTTATATATATCCCTTTGGGTTGCATTTTGGTTAGTTGTGCTAGGTTGCTGCGCTATAACACACTCTGGTCCTTTTTAATTAAATTGATTAATGGTTTACTTGAATCTAATTCTGAGAGTGACACTCTGTGTGGCTTGAGTGGCTCACGTCTCGTTAAAAGATGGTTTTTGTAGAAACATGGTTTAGGGGGCCAGCACGGTGCTTACTGCCTGGTTGGCCACTCTCCATAAGGACCGGTTCATAGAGCGACAACCTGGGACAACAGCGCTACCACAAAGCTAGAATGGGATAGACTTGGCTTACTAATTAGGTCTTTTTGGTTTGGAGTAACTTACCTGCGGGGCAAGAGTAGTAAGCTTCAATGGTCCCTGCTCCTCTGGCTGGTCTGTGCTTGGTTTGCGTACCTGTGCTTGTACCCCCGGAGGTGGGCCCCATCGTCGCTGACCTATCTCTCGCGGTTACGCCTTACCAACGAGATTCTTTGTAACGGCCTCGTAGTGAGTCGCTGGCCATCTCACCTAAGGAAGTGCGATGAACAACTGGCGTAGCTCACGACTTGTGGGTAAAGATGTGCAACCTCTGCAGAGTGTAAAACTGGTATACTAGCCGTGCTCACGGTTATGAGCGACCCAGATCCTCCTTTTGATTAGTGGAGTTATCTCCTTCCGACGAGGGAGGTGCTTCTCGGGGTTACCTTGGTGGCTTGGTTTCGGTTTGGTTCTCAGTAGTTTCTTGATTAAACTTGATTAATTACTATGTAACTGGGTTAATGGTAATTCATCAACTCGTTGTAAATAGGTTTAATAAAATCTTGCCAACACTTAAAAGCTAATGCAGTTGAGTCAGCCAGCCTAGAGCCTCATAGTTTGTGTTATACTTGTTGAGTACAAGTTGTGTACTCACCCTTGCCTCTTCTCTACTTTTTCCTCTTGTCTACGCTACTGCTGCTCAGTTCCTGCCGACACGAGGGAGTTCGTCCAGCGCTACCAGGACTACGAGGACTTCTAGGTGTTCGTCTCCCAGTCGACGTCCCTGTGGCGCCCTGTTTCAGCTTCGGAGAGCTTTATTCGTATTATGTACTTCGCTTCCGCTGTATCAGACATTTTGTCATTATTGTAATAAATAACATTCGTATTCGCTTTATTATATCTTTTTACGTGATATGTGCTATGATATACTGTTCATTCTGTTGTATATACGTGTGACTTGATCCTGGCACGTATATGATTGCTCGGTTTATGTTCTTTTATAAACCGGGTGTTACAGTGGGCCACCCCAACCTTGCGGACCCTCTGGTCAGCGCCACCGCACCCTTTCCTTCTAGAGGCCGCAATCCCAGAAGCCTGGTATCGCTCTGGGTGGTTGCGATCCGTAGAATCAGCACCCGCGCCCTGGCGAGATCACCGGTGCCCACCTACCACCACCCGCGCACCGTGATCCTCGACCTCCTTTCTTTAAACACACCCCACGGCCTCCCCTGCACTCCACCTGCCACTTCAGCGCCGCCCCGAGCCCGAGATCCACCCCGCCGCTCTGCTCCGCCACGCAGACCTCCCTGCGTCGCCGTAGACCGGCCAAGCCACCGCCTCCCAGGCCCTGCCAAGCACCGCAGAAGCCCTGCCTCGATGTCAGGAACCTCGCCAAGCCTCTGGAGGTCGAGCGTAGCCTCCCCAGTGCCGGTTTTCTCTCTCGACACCGCCACCACAGGTAAGCTCGATTCCGAGCGATTCCTCGCCACCGGCCATCTCCGAGCCTCCCCGACCCCTGTAACACCTTCGCAGAATGTCACCGCACCTTCCCGTGGAGATCCGAAGCCCGGAGGACCCCCGTAGTGCCCGGACCGTGAACACAGCACCAAGCTCCACCGCCGAACCCCGTCGCCAACCACCCTGCACAACAGCTCCCGCCACCATGAGCCCTCGGTGAGCACAAGCCCACTTCCCTTGTCCTTTTGCGCCAGGTTAGATAGGCCGTAGCCCTTTGCAGTGGCCGGGACACCGCTCGCCGGTGCTCCGCCGCTGCGCAGCCCCGTTGTTCGCCATGGCGAACCTCCTGCAGAGCCACCCAGCACCGTGCGCACCCTGCATTGCGTTGCGCTTGCTACACAGGAGCCCCACGCACCTTTTGCACTCACGCCCGGCCCTCAGAAAGGCACGAACATCGCACACCGGCGAGTTCGCCGCCGCAGATCTGCCCCCTTACCCGTGCCGGCTGCTCCGCGCCCCGGTTAGCCCCGTCGTAACCCCAGGTGGATTACGCACATCGCGTACTCCACCCACGGCCAAACCACAGGCCGAACCGAGCCCCGGAGTAGCCGATTTGGCCAACTCCGGCGCTGCTCTGCCGCGGGAGCTATGCTCCGGCGACTCGCGCCGCCGCTCCGCGCGCCCAACCGCCCGTGGCCGTCTGATCCCACATCCACGGCCCAGAATAAATCAATCTCGAGTCAACCGAGGGGATACCGGTCAGCACCTGGCCATTTTGCTAAAGAGACCCCAGGTTTCTCTGGAATTAACCCGCGGTCCTAGTTAGTGTAAAAGTATTTACACTGAGGCCCAGTTTTTAGCACTTAGACCCCTGATCTTTTCCTTTTTAGAACCCGCCGTCCACCCTTGGCAGTTTTGTGTGCTAACCCCTGCAGCTATGGTTTAATTATGTTTAGGTCCTCGGTTTTTGCACAGAACCCCTAGAACTTTTAGTTTTCTCACAGTTTAGCCCCTGGAACTTGTTTTAGCCCTAGATTTTGCGTTTTAACTCCGTTTTAGGTGTTCTTTATGTCCACGCGATCGTTGTAACGCGTAGAATAGTTCTAGCTTAGTTTTATTTGATATTTTTATGTATTGTTGTACTATTTCTTAGTTTTTCTTTTTGTTTGCTTGTATGTTTATATTGTTGCCTTGTTATTGGCCATGTCTTCGTGAGTAGACGTTGAGCTACCGGTGGAGCACCAGCACCAGTACCCAGAGCAGCCACCTTCCTTTGAGCAGTTTGAGCAGCAGGAACAGTTTGAGGAAGGCAAGTATAACATGAACAACACTTATCACTTTAAATATATTTTCATACTGCATTTTAATAGTGTATGCCTATAAGGATTTTCCTAGCCACTTTATATCTTGAGAAAATTCGATTCATGCCACTACAACTCCGTGAATTTGGGTTTCATGTTGAAAATCATGCCACTCAATGGCATGGATGTCAACATGAAATCCAATTTCAAGAAATTATAGTGGCATGCATCCAACTAACCCATATATCTTTTATATATCCCTCGGGTTGCATTTTGGTTAGTTGTGCTAGGTTGCTGCGCTCTCACACATAATGGTCCTTTTTAATTAATTTGATTAATGATCTTATGCAACTTAATTCTGGAGCCGACCCTCTGTGCTGTGTGCTTGAGTGGTTTGTGCGTTCTTAAAAATATGTTTTGTTAGAAACATGGTTTAAGGGGCCAGCATGGTGCTTAGTGCTTGGTTGCCCACTCTCCATAAGGACCGGTTCATAGAGCGACAACCTGGGACAACAGCGCTACCACAAGACTAGAATGGGACAGTCTTGGCGTACTAGTTAGGTCTTTTTGGTTTGGAGTAACTTACCTGCGGGGCAAGGGTGCTAAGCTTCTATGGCCCTCGTGCTGAGTGGCCTCGTCTGTGCTATGTGCTTGACGCCCACTAGACCTGCTCCATAGTCGCCGATCCATCCCTCGCAGTTTGCTAGTCATCTCACCTAAGGAAGTGTGATGAACAATTGGCGTAGCTCACGACTTGTGGGTAAAGATGTGCAACCTCTGCAGAGTGTAAAACTGGTATACTAGCCGTGCTCACGGTCATGAGCGGCCCTGATCCTCCTTTTGATTAGTGGGGTTATCTTCCTTTGATTAGGGGGGTTTCCCTGGGTGGCTTGGTTTGGTTTGGTTCTCAGTTGTTCATAATTAATTTTGATTAATTACTATGTAACTGGGTTTATGGTAATTCACCAACTTGTAGTAATTAGCTTTAATAAAACTTTGCCAAGACTTAAAAGCTAATGCAATTGAGTCAGCCAATCTTAGAGCCTCATAGTTTGTGTTATACTTGTTGAGTACAAGTTGTGTACTCACTCTTGCCTACTCTACTCTTTTTCCTCTTGGGGATACTCTACTGCTGCTCAGTTCCTGCCGACGCGAGGGAGTTCACCCAGAGCTACCAGGAGTACGAGGACTTCTAGGCGTTCATCTCCCAGTCGACGTCCCTGTGGTGCCCAGCTTCCGTTGAGTCTTCGTATATGTTTTTGCACTTCCACTGTATCAGACATTTTGCCATTCATGTAATAAATAACATTCGTACTCGCTTTATTATATCTTTTTATGTGATATGTGTTGTGATATACTATTCATTCTATTGTATATACGTGTGACTTGATCCTGGCACGTATATGATTGCTCGGTTTATGTCCTTTTATAAACCGGGTGTTACAGAGTGGTATCAGAGCAATATCGACTGTAGGACGAAAGCCTAGATAGAACTGGTCGAGTTTTAGGTCTTCTTTTCTCTAATCCTTGTCTGTTGAAACTATTTTACTATTATATTCCTTGAAATTCCAAGATTTTTACTCATCTTGCCGTGATTTAGAATAGGTTCCGTAGATTCTGGCCTGACGTAAGTCGTCTGACCATCATAGATGTAAGCTAGATGACCTCTTTATAATAGCACGATAGAACATTCTGCGACGCGTTGTGTTAGTCAAATCGTGTGTTAAACTCGGCTAAGTTGTGAAATTTGTATGCTTGTTATTAGGGTGAAACCCAATTTCACGGAGTTGTAGTGGCATGAATCGAATTTTCCCTTGTTATTATGCTACATGTTTGATTTGGATTTTGTTGATTGTATATCTTAGTAGTTAAATTTGTTTAATGAAAATCAGTCTTAAGTCAAAGTTAATTAATTAATAAAATGAGTTAGACCGTTGGGGTTAAAACCATGCACTCTATCCTGTCTACTTTATCATGCCTAAGTCTTTCTGCAGAACATTATCATATCCGTCTGAATTATTTCTGCAATATCTTCGCTCATACATCTTTTGTTCAAATCAGATGGTGGACACCAGGAGCACCGGTGCCGGTTCTGGCCAGCAGGGGCAGAACAACTAGGGTACCGGGATATCGATGCCTCCACCTTTGACTCCGGAGCAGTACTTCCAGCTCCAGATGCAGATGATGGCCACCCTGAACAACACTGTTCAGGCACTGCAGCAGGCTCACACGCAGCCTCCGCCTCCTCCAAAATCGCAGACCTGCGACAGGCGTGCGGAGTTTCTGAGGGGTCACCCGCCGATGTTCTCCCACATGTCTGACCCACTCCTGGCAGATTACTGGCTCCGTGCAGTGGAGCATCAGTTGGACATCACCCAGTGCGATGATCGGGAGCGTGTCTTGTACGCAGCAGGACAGCTGCGAGGGGTAGCTTTGGACTGGTGGGAGTCCCACCGGATTCAGGACCGCGAGGCTTTCACCTGGATCCAGTTCCGGGAGCGGTTCCGCAGCCACAACGTCCCCGCGGGTATGATGAAGATGAAGAAGAAGAAGTTCCTTGCGCTTAAACAGGTAAAACTCAGATATAATCATTCAGCGTTTCCTTTTGAGCTAATATACCCCTTGTTCTATCTTTCTGAATCATGAGCTAATCATTCATCATACATCTGTCTTTTTCACTTCAGGGAACTATGATAGTCACGGAGTATCATGATCGTTTCCTTCAGCTCGCTCGCTATGCCCCTGCCGAGGTCGCGGATGACCGCGAGAAGCAGGAGCACTTCATGGAGGGTCTTGAGAACTACATCCAGTACGCGCTGCTCAACCTCCGCTTCGATGACTTCAACCATCTGGTTGACAGCGCGCTCAACACGGAGTGCAAGCACCGGGAGATGGAGGGCAAGAAGAGGAAGATCACTCTCGTTGCTTCCGACAGCAACACCCATCCCAGCCTCCAACCACCTCAGCAGCAGCAGTAGTACCGGCCGCCCCAGCAGTACCAGCAGCGGCCGCAGCAGTACCCGCCTCGACAGTAGCAGCAGGTGGGGCAGGTCCCGAGGTTTCTGGCACCTCCGGCTCATGCTGCTCCACCAGCTCCGCCAGCACCTTAGGCTCCACGGCAGGCAGCTCCTCCTGCCGGACAGCAGGCTCCAGCACTCCCTCGCGCATGCTATCACTGCGGCCAGCCAGGGCACTATGCTAACTATTGCCCCCGGAAGGCGTAGGCGGGATAGCAGGGGCGCCCAGCTCAGCCCAGGGCGCCAGCACAGGGCCGAGTGAACCACGTGACGGCCGAGTCAGTGGCCGAGGCTCCTAACGAGGTTATTGGTACGTTCATGGTCAACTCTCATCCAGCTACAGTGCTTTTCGATACCGGTGCTACTCATTCTTTCATTACCAAGTCATTTGTCGAGAAGCATGGTATACCAGTTTCTTGTATGAGGACAGCTATGGTAGTTACCTCACCTGGGGGCCAGATACATAGATGTTCTATATGCTCCAGAGTTAGTATTGTCATAAGGGGGTAAGAATTCCGCACTAGCTTGATAGTCATTGATTCCTCGGGGATAGATGTGATTTTGGGCATGGAGACCCTTACCAGATGGGGAGTTCATATTGATTGTGCTCAGCAGACAATTCACTTGTCAGCATCTAATGGCCAAGAGGTGACGGTCAGTGCTACAGAGAATTCTGGATTTCTTCATCAGATGGAGGCTAGACCCACGGATGGTATTCGCGTGGTGTCTGAATTCCCGGATGTCTTTCCAGATGATCTGCCAGGTATGCCGCCTGAACGCGACATCGAGTTTTCTATTGATCTCTTGCCTGGCACAACTCTTATTGCAAAGCGGCCCTACTGCATGGCACCTATAGAGCATGAGGAAGTCAAGAAGACTATTGATGAGTTGCTAGCCAAGGGATATATCCGTTGCAGTTTTTCTCCTTGGGCTTTTCCATTGCTGCTAGTAGATAAGAAGGATGGCTCGAAGAGAATGTGCGTAGATTATCGGGATCTGAACGTAGTTACCATCAAGAACAAGCATCCTTTACCCCATATTGAGGATCTCTTTGATCTGCTTCGAGGTGCTTGTGTATTCTCGAAGATTGATCTGCGTTCGGGTTATTTTCAGCTGAGAATCCGTCCTAAGGATATTCCGAAGACGGCATTCACCTACAAGTATGGGCTGTATGAGTACACGGTCATGTCTTTCGGCTTGACTAATGCTCCAGCTTTCTTCATGCACCTGATGAACATGGTTTTCATGGATTATCTGGATGTCTTCCTGGTGATCTTCATTGATGATATTCTGATCTTTTCCAAGTTAGAGGTAGAGCATGAAGTTCATCTGAGGCTCGTGTTGTAGAGATTGAGGGAGCATTAGCTGTATGCTAAGTTCAACAAGTGCGAGTTCTGGATTGACGAGGTTCCATTCCTTGGTCATATCATCTCCAAGGGAGGCATTGCAGTTGATCCGAGTAAGGTGAAGGATGTGCTTGAGTGGGAGACACCGCAGACGGTGAAGGAAGTCCGGTCATTCTTGGGCTTAGCAGGATATTATCGGAGGTTCATTGAGAATTTCTCCAAGATTGCGAAGCCCTTGACTTCTTTGCTAGAGAAGAATGCGGCATTCATATGGACTGATGAGTGTCAGATGGCATTTGATGAGCTGAAGAAGAGGTTGACTACGGTGCCAGTCCTTACTCTGCCAGACCAGAGCAAGAGGTTCACAGTGTATTGTGATGCTTCGAAGGATGGTCTTGGTTGTGTTCTGATGCAGGAGGGCAGAGTGATTGCTTATGCTTCACAGCAGTTACGTCGGTATGAGCTGAACTATCCCACTCATGATCTTGAGCAAGCCGCAGTTGTGCATGCTCTGATGATTTGGAGGCATTACTTGTACGGGCAGCAGTGTGATATCTACACTGATCACAAGAGCCTCAAATATATTTTCAGGCAGAATGAGCTGAACATGCGGCAGAGGAGATGGTTAGAGCTGGTCAAGGATTATGACCTGGAGATTCACTTTCATCCGGGTAAGGCCAATGTTGTGGCAGATGCTCTGAGTAGAAGGAGCTATGTCAACATGGCCGTGGCTTTCCAGATGCCTCCAGAGTTATGCGAGGAGTTTGAGCAGTTGAGTCTAGGCTTCTTGCATCATACTTCGAGTGCAGTATTTGAGGCAGAGATCAGGCAGCATCAGAAGGAAGATAAGAAACTGCAGGAGATCCGTGAGTTGCTCAAGAAGGGCAAGGCCCCTCATTTCAGAGAGGATGATTAGGGTACCTCGTGGTACAAGAACCAGATTTGTGTGCCAGATGTGAAGGATCTCAGGAAGTTGATCCTGAGTGAGGCTCATGATACAGCTTACTCTATTCATCCGAGCAGTACGAAGATGTATTATGATCTCAAGGAATGCTTCTGGTGGTATGGGATGGAGCGTTCAGTGGCAGAGTACGTGGCTATTTGTGACACTGTCAGCGTGTCAAGGCTGAGCATCAGAGGCCAGCAGGTCTGTTACAGCCATTGAAGATTCCAGAGTGGAAATAGGAGGAAATCACTATGGACTTCATTGATGGGTTGCCTCGTACTCAGAAAGGGTACAACTCTATATGGGTAGTAGTGGATCGTTTGTCGAAGGTTGCTCACTTCATTCCGGTGAACACTACCTACTCCGGTGCCAGACTGGCAGAGTTGTACATCTCCCGGATTGTCAGCTTGCATGGTGTGCCCAAGAAGATCATATCTGACAGAGGATCTTAGTTCACTTCACGGTTCTGGGAGCAGCTCCATGATTCGTTGGATACGAAGCTGCGCTTCAGTACTGCTTATCATCCTCAGACAGATGGGCAGACAGAGAGAACCAACCAAGTGTTGGAGGATATGCTGAGGGCCTATGCTATTCAGTATGGTACTAGTTGGGATAAGTTCCTGTCATATGCTGAGTTTTCATACAACAACAGCTACCAGGCCAGTCTGAAGAAGTCCCCCTTTGAGGCATTGTATGGCAGAAAGTGTAGGACTCCTCTTTATTGGGATCAGATTAGTGAGAAGCAGCTCTTGGGCCCTGACATTATAGAAGATGCAGAGCAGATGGTACAGACTGTGCGGGAGAATCTGAGGATTACGCAGACTAGGCAGAAGAGCTATGCAGATGGCAAACGGAGGGACCTGACCTTCAGCGTTGATGATTATGTATATCTGAAGGTGTCCCCGATGAGAGGAATACGTAGGTTTAATGTGAAAGGGAAGCTAGCACCTTGGTATATTGGTCCTTTCAAGGTGCTAGAGAGGAAAGGCAAAGTTGCTTATTGCCTAGAGTTGCCTACCAACCTCTCTGGAGTGCATGATGTCTTCCATGTTTCTCAGTTGAAGAAATGCCTGGGAGTACCTGAGGAGCAGGCACCATTGGATGGATTAGATGTGCAAGAAGATCTGACCTATACTGAGCATCCGGTGAAGATTCTAGAGACATCAGAGAGGGTTACACAGAACAAGCGCATCAAGATGTGCAAAGTTCAGTGGAGTCATCACAGTGAAGCTGAGACTACATGGGAGCGAGAAAATGAGCTGAGGAAGACATATCCAGATCTCTTTGCTAGCCAGTCCAGCTGAATCTCGAGGACGAGATTCCTATAAGGGGGTAGGGTCTATAACACCCTAATTTAAATTTCAGCATTTAATAATAAATTTAATTGGCTTTATTTAATTTTCTAAGGTTTATCATGATTAGTCTTGCATTTAATCTAATTTTGTGTCACAAGTAATTAAAATTTTCTCTAGGTTTGAACTTGTTGGTGCATTCATGCTGGTGCATGGTTTTATTTTGTTTGAATGCATAGGAGTTCGAATTCAAATTTCAATTGAATTCAAATAGTTTGGTTTGAATTGGATATAGAAATAGAAAAGGAGAAAGAAATTAGAAGAAACCAAACCCAACCCAGCCCAACGGCCCAAACCCGGCAGGCCCATTCCTCCGCATCCTCTCTCCCGCACCGGCCCACTTCCTCACCCCGCGGCCTAGCCCGACTCCTCCTCCCTTCCCACCCCGCTCGGCCCGTGAAGCGCAGTAGCCCAGCGAACCGCTCGCCTCTCGGTCCTGCTCACACGCTCCACGCGCACGGCCCACTCCCGCGACCCCGCTCGTGTAACACCCGATTTATAAAAGGACATAAACCGAGCAATCATATACGTGCCAGGATCAAGTCAAACGTATATACAATAGAATGAACAATATATCATAGCACATATCACATAAAAGATATAATAAAGTGAGCACGAATGTTATTTATTACATGAATGACAAAATGTCTGATAAAGAGTATGCGGAAGCGTAAAACATATACGAAGTCTCTCGAAAGCTGGGCACCACAAGGACGTCGACTGGGAGACGAACGCCTGGTAGCTCTGAGTGAACTCCCTCGCGTCGGCAGGAACTGAGCAGCAGTAGAGTATCCCCAAGAGGAAAAAGAGTAGAGTAGGCAAGAGTGAGTACACAACTTGTACTCAACAAGTATAACACAAATTATGAGGCTCTAAGGTTGGCTGACTCAACTGCATTAGCTTTTAAGTCTTGGCAAAGTTTTATTAAAGCTAATTACTAAAAGTTGGTGAATTACCATAAACCCAGTTACATAGTAATTAATCAAAATTAATTATGAACTACTAAGAACCAAAGCATACCAACCACCGGGGGAACCCCCTAATCAAAGGAAGATAACCCCACTAATCAAAAGGAGGATCTGGGCCGCTCATGACCGTGAGCACGGCTAGTATACCAGTTTTACACTCTGGAGAGGTTGCACATCTTTACCCACAAGTCGTGAGCTACGCTAGTTGTTCAGCACACTTCCTTAGGTGAGATGGCTAGCAAGCACACTACGAGGCCGTTACAAAGAATCTCGTTGGTAAGGCGTAACCGCGAGGGTTGGATCAGCGACTATGGAGCAGGTCTAGTGGGCGTCAAGCACACAGCACAGACGAGGCCACTCAACACGAGGGCCATAGAAGCTTACCACCCTTGCCCCGCAGGTAAGTTACTCCAAACCAAAAAGACCTAATTAGTAAGCCAAGACCGTCCCATTCTAGTCTTGTGGTAGCACTGTTGTCCCAGATTGTCGCTCTATGAACCGGTCCTTATGGAGAGTGGCCAACCAAGCACTAAGCACCGTGTTGGCCCCCTAAACCATGTTTCTAACAAAAACATATTTTTAAGGACGCACAAACCACTCAAGCACACAGCATAGAGGGTCGGCTCTAGAATTAAGTTGCATAAGATCATTAACAATTTAATTAAAATGACCAAAATGTGTGAGAGTGCAGCAACCTAGAACAACTAATCAAAATGCAAACCAAGGGATATATATTAAGGATATAAAGTGGCTAGGAAAGTCCTTATAGGCATACATTATTAAAATGCAGTATGAAATTGTATTTAAAAGTGATAGGTTGTTCATGTTATACTTGCCTTCCTCAAACTGCTCCTGCTGCTACACAAACTGAACTGAAGATGGGTGCTCTGGGTACTGGTACTGAGTCTCCTCTGGTAGCTCAACGTCTACTCACAAACACATGGCCAAAGACAAGGCAACAACACAATCATACAAGCAAACCAGAGATAAAACTAAGAAACAGTACAACAATACATAAAAACAGCAAACAAAACTAAGCTAGAACTATTCTACGCGTTACAACGATCACATGAGCGCAAAAACCACCTAAAACAGAGTTAGAAAGCGAAAAATAGGCCTAAAACAAGATCCAGGGACTAAACTGTGATAAAACTGAAAGTTCTAAGGGCTCTGTGCAAAAACCGAGGGCCTAAACATAATTAACCTTAGATCCAGGGGCTAGCGCATAAAAATGCACGGGCTGGACTGCGGGCGCTATTTCCAGAAAGCTCAGGGGTTAAAATGCTAAAAACAGGACCTAACTGGAAATATTTTTGAATGCGCCTGGACCGCGGGTTTATTCTAGTAAAACTCAAGGGCTCTTTAGAAAGTTTGCCAGGCCGAAGGGGTATGTTTTAATCTGGGCTCTTGGATCTGGATCAGATGGCTCGGAATAGATTGGATTTAGATCTAATCTCGGGCATTGATTTTGGATCGGACGGATCAGATCTGATCCTGCGCGCGGGGCGGCGGCGCTTGACGCCGGTGACCAGTTCCGCGGCGGCGCTCATCGGAAACTCACTGGACTTCACCAAAACCGGTGCTCCGGGGGTCAAATCGACCCGTGCTTGGGTCAGGGGTGGCCTACGCGGCATGCGTGGTCCACCTAGGGCTTTGGCTGGACTCAGCAAGGCCCTCGGCAGTGAGAGCAAAGGCGGCGGCGGCTCTGCGTGACGGGCATCGCCAACGAGTTAGGATTTGGGGGCGGTGTTGGCGTGGAGGATAGAGTTCCAGGGTGCGGGGCGCCATTTATAAAGCGACTCAGGTGATCTTGGGGAGGCGTGCCCCAGATGGAAGGCCCGCCCGGGATCTCGGCATGAAGGGCGTGGTTGTTGCTCTGCGGGGGAGAAGAAGCTGCCCTGCGGGTCCGGGCTGTCAGCAAGGGGAGAGGCGACGTGCAGCGAGCGTGTGGGCGAACGGGCCGAAGCGGGGAGCTGGCGCTAGGCTGTTAGCACGTGCTAGGAGTGGGCCCAGGGAAAAGAGGCCGTGGGGAAGGGTTGCTGGGTCGGGCTGCCGGCTGGTTTGGGCCGTCTGCAGGGGAAGAGGGAGTGGGCTAGTGCGGGAGGGAAAGGAGAGAGCGGACTGGGCTGGGAAGCTGGGCTGCGGGGTTGGATGCTGGGCTGTTTTCCGGGGTTGGGCTGGGTTGCTAAAGGGTTTGGGTTTTCTATTTCCTATCCTTTTCTATTTCAAACACCACTCAAACTATTTGAATTCAACCCTAGCACTCAAACAAATAAAACAATGCATCAGCATGAATGCAACAACAAATTTTAAGATTAGACAAAATTTTAATTACTTGTAAGAGAAAATTAATTTAAATGCATGTCTAAGCATATAAAACCTTAGAAAATTAAATAAAGCCAATTAAATTTATTATTAAATGCTGAAATTTAAATTAGGGTGTTACAGACCCTACCCCCTTATAGGAATCTCGTCCCCGAGATTCAGCTGGACTGGCTAGCAAAGAGATCTGGATATGTCTTCCTCAGCTCATCTTCTCGCTCCCATGTAGCCTCAGCTTCATTGTGATGACTCCACTGAACTCTGCACATCTTGATGCGCTTGTTCCGTGTAACCCTTTCTGATGTCTCCAGAATCTTCACCGGATGCTCAGTATAGGTTAGATCTTTCTGCACATCCAACCCATCCAGTGGTGCTTGCTCCTCTGGTACTCGCAGACACCTCTTCAGTTGAGAAATATGGAAGACATCATGCACTCCAGAGAGGTTGATAGGCAACTCCAGGCGATAAGCGACTTCGCCTTTCCTCTCTAGCACCTTGAATGGACCAATATACCGAGGTGCTGGCTTCCCCTTGACGTTGAATCTGCGGATTCCTCTCATCGGGGACACCTTCAGATACACATAATCATCAACGCTGAAGGTCAGGTCCCTCCGTTTGCCATCTGCATAGCTCTTCTGCCTGGTCTGTGCAATCCTTAGATTCTCCCGCACAGTCTGTACCATCTTCTCTGCATCTTCTATAATGTCAGGGCCAAAGAGCTGCTTCTCACCAATCTGATCCCAATAAAGAGGAGTCCTGCACTTTTTGCCATAAAATGCCTCAAAGGGGGACTTCTTCAGACTGGCCTGGTAGCTGTTGTTGTAGGAAAACTTAGCATACGACAGTCACTTATCCCAACTGGTACCATACTTAATAGCACAAGCTCTCAGCATATCCTCCAACACTTGGTTGGTTCTCTTTGTCTACCCATCTGTCTGAGGATGATAGCTGGTACTGAAGCGCAGCTTTGTATCCAACGAATCATGGAGCTGCTACCAGAACCGTGAAGTGAACTGAGATCCTCTATCGGATATGATCTTCTCGGGCACACCATGCAAACAGACAATTCGAGAGATGTACAACTCTGCAAGTCTAGCACCGGAGTAAGTAGTGTTCACTGGAATGAAGTGAGCAACCTTCGTCAAATGATCCACTACTACCCATATGGAGTTGTACCCTTTCTGAGTACGAGGCAACCCAACAATGAAGTCCATAGTGATCTCCTCCCATTTCCACTATGGAATCTTCAATGGCTGTAACAGACCTGCTGGCCTCTGATGCTCAGCCTTGACACGCTGACAGGTGTCACAAATAGCCACGAACTCTGCCACTGAATGCTTCATCCCATACCACCAGAAGCGTTCCTTGAAATCATAATAGATCTTCGTACTGCCCGGATGAATAGAGTAAGCTGTATCATGAGCCTCACTCAGAATCAACTTTCGGAGATCCTTCACATCTGGCACACAGATCCGGTTCTTGTACCACAAGGTACCCTGATCATCCTCTCTGAAATGAGGAGCCTTGCCCTTCTTGAGCAATTCACGGATCTCCTGCAGCTTCTTATGTTCTTTCTGATGCTGCCTGATCTCTGCCTCTAGAGTGGGCACTGCTTCGAATGCTGCACTCGAAGTATGATGCAAGAAGCCCAGACTCAACTGCTCAAACTCTTCGCATAACTCTGGAGGCATCAGGAAAGTCACGGCCATGTTGACATAGCTTCTTCTGCTCAGAGCATCTGCCAAAACATTGGCCTTACCCGGATGATAGTGAATCTCCAGGTCATAATCCTTGACCAGCTCTAACCATCTCCTCTGCCACGTGTTCAGCTCATTCTGCGTGAAAATATACTTGAGGCTCTTGTGATCAGTGTAGATATCACACTGCTGCTCGAACAAGTAATGCCTCCAAATCTTCAGAGCATGTACAACCGCGGCTAACACAAGATCGTGAGTGGGATAGTTCAACTCATGCTGGCATAACTGCCGTGAAGTATAAGCAATCACTCTGCCCTCCTGCATTAGAACACAACCAAGACCATCCTTCGAAGCATCACAATACACTGTGAACCTCTTGCTCTGGTGTGGCAGAGTAAGGACTGGCGCTGTAGTCAACCTCTACTTCAGCTCATCAAATGCCATCTGACGCTCATCAGTCCATATGAATGCCGCATTCTTCTCTAGCAAAGAAGTCAAGGGCTTCACGATCTTGGAGAAATTCTCAATGAACCTCCAATAATATCCTGCTAAGTCCAAGAATGACCGGACTCCCTTCACCGTCTGTGGTGTCTCCCACTCGAGCACATCCTTCACCTTGCTCGGATCAACTGCAATGCCTCCCTTGGAGATAATATGACCGAGGAATGGAACCTCATCAATCCAGAACTCGCACTTGCTGAACTTAGCATACAGCTGATGCTCCCTCAATCTCTGCAACATGAGCCTCAGATGAACTTCATGCTCTGCCTCTGACTTGGAAAAGATCAGAATATCATCAATAAAGATCACCACGAAGACATCGAGATAATCCATGAAAACCATGTTCATCGGGTGCATGAAGAAAGCCGGGGCATTAGTCAAGCCGAAAGACATGACTGTGTACTCATACAATCCGTACTTGCAGGTGAATGTCGTCTTCGGAATATCCTCGGGACGGATCCTCAGCTGAAAATAACCCAAACGCAGATCAATCTTCGAGAATACACGAGCACCTCGAAGCAGATCAAAAAGATCCTCAATACGGGGCAGTGGATGCTTGTTCTTGATGGTAACTACATTCAGATCGCGATAATCAATGCACATTCTCATCGAGCCATCCTTCTTATCCACTAACAACAACGGAAAAGCCCAAGGAGAAAAACTGCGACGGATATAGCCCTTGGCTAGCAACTCATCAATAGTCTTCTTGACTTCCTCATGCTCTATAGGGGCCATGCGGTAGGGCCGCTTTGCAATAGGAGCTGTGCCAGGCAAGAGATCAATAGAAAACTCGATGTCGCGTTCAGGCGGCATACCTGGCAAATCATCCGGAAAGACATCTGGGAATTTAGACACCACGCGAATACAGTCCGTGGGTCTAGCCTCCATCTGATGAAGAAATCCCGAGGGCTCTAAAGCACTGACTGTCACCTCTTGGCCATCAGATGCCGACAAGTGAACTGTTCGTTGAGCACAATCAATACGGACTCCCCATCTGGTAAGGGTCTCCATGCCCAAAATCACATCTATCACCTCAAGCCAGTGCGGAACTATACCCCCCTTATGACAATACTAACTCTGGAGCATATAGAGCAGGTATGTATCTGGCCCCCCAGGTGAGGTGACTACCATAGCTGTCCTCATACAAGAAACTGGTATACCATGCTTCTCGGCAAATGACTTGGTAATGAAAGAAAGAGTAGCACCGATATCGAAAAGCACTGTAGCTGAATGAGAGTTGACCATGAACGTACCAATAGCCACGTTAGGAGCCTTGGCCACGGACTCGACCGTCACGTGGTTCACTCGGCCTTATGCTGGCGCCCAGGGCTAAGCTTGGCACCCCTGCTGACCCGCCTGCGCCTTCCGAGGGCAAGAGTTGGCGTAGTGCCCCGGCTGGCCGCAGTGATAGCATGCACGAGGAAGTGCTGTAGCCTGCTGCACGGCAGGAGGAGCTACCTGCCGTGGAGCCTGAGGTGCTGGCGGAGCTGGTGGAGCAGCACGAGCCGTAGGTGCTGGAAACCTCGGGCCCTGCCCCACCTGCTGCTGCTGTCGAGGCGGGTACTGCTGTGGCCGCTGCTGGTACTACTGGGGCAGCCGGTACTGCTGCTGCTACTGAGGCGGCTGGAAGCGGCGATGGGTGTTGCTGCCGGAAGCAACTGGAGTGATCTTCCTCTTCTTATCCTCCATCTCACGGTGCTTGCGCTCCGTGTTGAGCGTGCTTTCAACCAGATGGTTGAAGTCATCGAAGGGGAGGTTGAGTAGCGCGTACTTGATGTAGTCCTCAAGACCCTCCATGAAGTGCTCCTGCTTGTCGCGGTCATCTGCGACCTCGGCAGGGGCGTAGCGAGCGAGCTGAAGGAAACAATCACGATACTCTGTGACCATCATAGTTCCCTGAAGTGAAAAAGAATGTTGTATGACGAATGATTAGCTCATGCTTCAGAAAGATAGAACAAGGGGGATATTAGCTCAAAAGGAAATGCTGAATGATTATATCTGAGTTTTACCTGCTTAAGCGTAAGGAACTCCTTCTTCTTTGTCTTCATCACGCCCGCGGGGACGTTGTGGCTGCGGAACCGCTCCCGGAACTGGATCCAGGTGAAAGCCTCGTGGTCCTGAACCCGGTGGGACTCCCACCAGTCCAAAGCTGCCCCTCGCAGCTGTCCTGCTGCGTACAAGACACGCTCCCGATCATCGCACTGTGCGATGTCCAGCTGTCGCTCCACTGCACGGAGCCAGTCGTCTACCTGGATTGGGTCAGACATGTGGGAGAACGTTGGCGGGTGAGCCCTCAGAAACTCCGCACGCCTGTCATGGGTCTGCGGTGGTGGAGGAGGCGGGGGCTGCATGTGAGCCTGCTGCAGTGCCTGAATAGTGTTGTTCAGGGTGGCCATCATCTGCATCTGGAGTTGGAAGTACTGCTCCGGACTCAAAGGTGGAGGCATCGGTATCCCGGTACCCTGGTTGTTCTGTCCCTGCTGCTGATCAGAACCGGTGCGCCTAGTGTTCACCATCTGATTTGAGCAAAAGATATATGAGCGAAGATATTGCAGAAATAATTTAGACGGATATGATAACATTCTACAAGAAAGACTTAGGCATGATAAAGTAGACAGGATAGAGTGCAGGGTTTTAACCCCAACGGTCTAACTCATTCTATTAATTAATTGACTTTAACTTAAGACTAATTTTCATTAAACAAAATTTAACTACTAAGCTACGCAATCAACCAAAAATCCAAATCAAACATGTAGCATAATAACAAGCATACAAATTTCACAACTTAGCCGAGTTTAACACACGACTCGACTAACACAACGCGTCGCAGAACGTTCTATTGTGCTATTATAAAGGGGTCATTTAGCTTATACCTATAATGGTCAGATGACTTACTTCAGGCCAGAATCTACGAAAACTAATCTACAAAGAGAAATCAAGGCAAGACGAGTAAAAATCTTGGAATTTCAGGGAATATAATAGCAAAATAGTTTCAGCAGACAAGACATAGAGAGAAGAAGACCTAAAACTCGACCAGTTCTATCTAGACTTTCGCCCTACAGTCGATATAGCTCTAATACCACTCTATAACACCCGGTTTATAAAAGGACATAAACCGAGCAATCATATATGTGCCAGGATCAAGTCACACATATATACAACAGAATGAACAATATATCACAGCACATATCACATAAAAGATATAATAAAGCGAGTACGAATGTTATTTATTACATGAATGATAAAATGTCTGATACAGAGTATGCCAAAGCGTAAAACATATACGAAGTCTCTCGGAAGCTGGGCACCACAGGGACGTCGACTTGGAGATGAACGCCTGGTAGCTCTGAGTGAACTCCCTCGCGTCGGCAGGAACTGAGCAGCAGTAGAGTATCCCCAAGTGGAAAAGATTAGAGTAGGCAAGAGTGAGTACACAACTTGTATTCAACAAGTATAACACAAACTATGAGGCTCTAAGGTTGGCTGACTCAACTGCATTAGCTTTTAAGTCTTGGCAAAGTTTTATTAAAGCTAATTACTAAAAGTTGGTGAATTACCATAAACCCAGTTATATAGTAATTAATCAAAATTAATTATGAACTACTAAGAACCAAAGCATACCAACCACCCGGGGAAACCCCCCTAATCAAAGGAAGATAACCCCACTAATCAAAAGGAGGATCTGGGCCGCTCATGACCGTGAGCATGGCTAGTATACCAGTTTTACACTCTACAGAGGTTGCACATCTTTACCCACAAGTCGTGAGCTACACTAGTTGTTCATCACACTTCCTTAGGTGAGATGGCTAGCAAGCACACTACGAGGCCGTTACAAAGAATCTCGTTGGTAAGGCGTAACCACGAGGGTTGGATCGGTGACTATGGAGCAGGTCTAGTGGGCGTCAAGCACACAGCACAGACGAGGCCACTCAGCATGAGGTCCATAGAAGCTTACCACCCTTGCCCCGCAGGTAAGTTACTCCAAACCAAAAAGACCTAATTAGTAAGCCAAGACCGTCCCATTCTAGTATTGTGGTAGCGCTGTTGTCCTAGGTTGTCGCTCTATGAACCGGTCCTTATGGAGTGTGGCCAACCAAGCACTAAGCACCGTGCTGGCCCCCTAAACCTTGTTTCTAACAAAACATATTTTTAAGGACACACAAACCACTCAAGCACACAGCACAGAGGGTCGGCTCCAGAATTAAGTTGCATAAGATCATTAACAATTTAATTAAAAGGACCAAAATATGTGAGAGCGCAGCAACCTAGCACAACTAACCAAAATGCAACCCAAGGGATATATATAAAGGATATAAAGTGGCTAGGAAAGTCCTTATAGGCATACAATATTAAAATGCAGTATGAAATTGTATTTAAAAGTGATAGGTTGTTCATGTTATACTTGCCTTCCTCAACCTGCTCCTGCTCCTACTCAAACTGATCTGAAGATGGGTGCTCCGGGTACTGGTACTGAGTCTCCTCCGGTAGCTCAACGTCTACTCACGAACACATGGCCAAAGACGAGGCAACAACATAAACATACAAGCAAACAAGAGCTAAAACTAAGAAACAGTATAACAATATATGAAAACAGCAAACAAAACTAAGCTAGAACTATTCTACGTGTTACAACAATCACATGAGTGCAAAAACCACCTAAAACGGAGTTAAAACGCGAAAACTAGGCCTAAAACAAGATCCAGGGACTAAACTGTGAGAAAACTAGAGGTTCTAGGGGTTCTGTGCAAAAACCGAGGGCCTAAACATAATTAACCTCAGATCTAGGGGCTAGCGCATAAAAACGCACGGGCTGGATTGCGGGCGCTATTTCCAGAAAGCTCGGGGGTTAAAACGCTAAAAACAGGACCTAACTGGAAATATTTTTGAATGCTCCTGGACCACGGGTTTATTCTAGTAAAACTCAAGGGCTCTTTAGAAAGTTTCCCAGGCCGAAGGGGTATGTTTTAATTTGGACTCTTGGATCTGTATCAGATGGCTCGGAATAGATTGGACCTAGATCTAATCTCGGGCGTTGATTTTGGATCGGACAGATCAGATCTGATCCTGCGCGCGGGGCGGCGGCGCTTGACACCGGTGACCAGTTCCGCGACGGCACTCACCGGAAACTCACCGGACTTCACCAGTTCCGCTGCCATGCGGGTCCGGGCTGTCAGCGAGGGGAGAGGCAACGCGCAGCGAGCGCGCAGGCGAACGGGCTGAAGCGGGGAGCGGGCGCTGGGCGGTGAGCGCGTGCTGGGAGCGGGCCCAGGGAAAAGAGGCCGCGGGGAAGGGTTGTTGGGTCGGGCTGTCGGCTGGTTCGGGCCGTCTGCTGGGGAAGAGGGAGTGGGCCGGTGCGGGAGGGAAAGGAGAGAGCGGACCGGGCTGGGAAGCTGGGCCGCGGGGTTGGATGCTGGGCTATTTTCCTGGGTTGGGCTGGGTTGCTAAAGGGTTTGGGTTTTCTATTTCCTATCCTTTTCTATTTCAAACACCACTCAAACTATTTGAATTCAAATTCAAATTTTAATTCAACCCTAGCAATCAAACAAATAAAACAATGCATCAGCATGAATGCAACAACAAATTTTAAACTTAGACAAAATTTTAATAACTTGTAAGAGAAAATTAATTTAAATGCAAGTCTAAGCATATAAAACCTTAGAAAATTAAATAATTATTAAATGCTGAAATTTAAATTAGGGTGTTACACCTCACCAGCCTTGCTACCTAATCTTGGTGTGTCCTTGGACCGGCTGAGTTAGGAGTTAGTGCATACATGTTCCCTGTGGATACGATACCCTTGAATACTCATGGGTGAAAGCTACGACGGTATCCATGTGCTTGCAAATCTAATTTGCATCGTTAAAATACCCAACAACATGCTGACCATTTTTCTTCAGTTCCTACAATTACAGGTTCAGGTCGGTCGCCACACACTCTGCGATTGGCCGGGAGTCGGCCCAGGCGAGGTCCGAGGTCTCCGGCGCCATCCCATCACCCATCGGCTCCAAGTTGGCCTCAGGGAAGTGGGACTTCACGAGTCCCAGGGTGTACAGGGCCGCGTCCTCGGCGACCCACCTGGCGAAGACACCGAGCCGCCCGCGCGACGCCTCCAGCCGTGCGTCCAGCTCCTCCGCCACGGCTGTGCCCTCCGGCTCAAAGGCGGCAAGGACGGCGCTCACCTTGCCGGTAAGCTGCCCCAGGGCCGCAACCGCCGCCAGAAGCCGAGCCTCCGCACCTGTCAGCACGGTTTCATCTCAACTCCAAGCGAGTTCATTCTGAAAAGAAACAGAGTGGTTCCAGAGCTATACCTTCGCGCGCTTGGCGCTCTAGGTGGAGCTTGCCCTCTGTGGCATCCTCCCTAGCCTCCGCGGCCTCCCGAGCCTTTTGCAGCTCGGTGTTGGCTTTCTCACAGGCCATCAGGCCGCGATTCAGGGTGTGGACCTCCTTCTCCACCCCTGAGAGGGTATCAATCAGCTTGAACACAAACGAGTCGGCACAAAGCGTGGTACGCCTCTTACCCCATTTCTCGTCCGCGAGGGCCTTCTCTATCTCCGCTCGATGCTTCTCCAGCAGGTGGTTTTGCGCCTCCAACTCGGCCAGCCGGGACTCAAGCTGCTTGAGTCGGCCATCCGTGGCCGGCGCCCCTTGCATCCTCTCGGTGGTCAGGTGGCTCAGGCCGGCTAGTGCCTAACAAGATTAGGGCAATCAGCTCAAAATTCAGTAAAACACGAACAACTACACAGGAAAGGGATGTCAGCCTACCTCGGCCGATTCCGCCGCACGGCACGCGGCGGCCTAGAGCTCCTCCGCCAACCTGGCTAACTCGTGACCCTCGGCCTCCTACTCCTCCACCACAAGGACCCCGGGCAGAACAGGGCCCTGACGAGCGGGGAACAACTCCCAGCTCAGGGTCTCTTGCGGCAGAGGCGACAGCAGCGCAGGTGGCACCCCTGCCACCACCATCTGTGCGGCATTTCGGGCCACGGATCGCTCGATGTCCTCCGCATCCGCCTCGCCCGGCGTCGCCTCCTGGCCAGCGCGGGACCGTGGCGGGCTCTCCACTGATGGATCGGAGCTAACCGCCTCAGCCCGGCGGGCCTCATCAGTAGACTCCTCCGCCTTCCTCTTCCTGAGAAGCAAAAAATTGCGCATCATCAAGACACAAATCACGATCCAAAACGACAAGGGATTGTACATGCAAACTTCACTTACCCTGTGCTCTGGCGAGCGGTGAAAGATAGCCTCAGCGGCACAATGGGTGGCTACAGTCGGGGCACGAGCGGAGGAGATCTGATCCCTCCAATGCGCTCCAGCCCATTAGCTGCTTCCCCTTCACCACGCCCGGCGTCAGCGCCGGCGCCTTCTCCTGACAATTCGGGGGCGTCCTTCGCCCCCAGCTCTTCACTCCCCGACCTAGAGGCAGCGGCAGAGCCTCCCTTGGGTAGGGCACTCCCCAAGCCAGCCTTGGAGGCCGGGATCTTCCTGACGGCACACCTCCTCCGCCTTGGTGCGGCCAGAGGGGCGCTGACACCTACAAATTCAATATCTGACCCGTCTCCAATGGACGAGTCGGACGACACCTCCAGATCTGCTGCTTCCGGCTTCTTCAGATCGGCCGGGGCGGCGGCATCCTTCCCCGCATCCCCCTCTGGCAGGAGAGTGGGAGACCAGAACTACAGAACTTTCTCCTACATTCACTAAGGCATTCCGAGTTGGTTAGCACCCAACGCGTGCCCTACATACGAAGAAGTAGGGTAGAAACGACTCTAAGGCTAAAACAGAACAACTCGGAACAAAAAGTAGAACAATAGGGAAGAGACAAGAAGTCTTACGGCTCTGGTTGGCCGATTCAAGAAGTACGTCTTCGGGCACCCGTGGTCGCGGATCAGCCCTTGCATCATGCGGGCAACTCGGTTCGTGGCTTCTTCCCAGGGAACCTTTCGGTTCTGCCCCCGGGTCGGGTCCTGATGACCCCGGTACTCAAAGCCGGGGTGCACCCTGTCCCGATTTAGCTGCACTAGTCGTTTACTGAAGGATAGGGCCACCACGGCGCTCGTCAGCCCCTGGGCTTACCGGCCGGCGATCTCTTTGAGAAGGAGGTCCACCTGGACCATCTCCTCGGTCGGCTGTTCTTCCATGCACGTGCGAGGGTCCGGCGCGCGGCCAGTGCGGTCGGGCAGACAAGGGGCCGGGTTTGACACCACGAACCAGACCTTGTGCCACCCCTTGTTGCTGTCGCGCAATTCTAGGGCCAGGTATGATCGGCTCTGGCGTAGTGAGAAGGCGGCGCCGCCCACCACGTCGCGGTGAGCAACGGACGAGTACCCCCTCAGATGTTACAGAGCCCGCCACAAATTGAAGTGCGGGGCAATTCCTAGGAACGCCTTGCACAAATGGATAAAGATCGCGATCTGTGCGATGGAGTTCGGCTTGAGATGTGTTACCTCAAGGCCGTAGAAGAAAAGGAGCCCACGGAAGAAGGCCCCCACGGGCAACGCGAAGCCCTTCTCGTAGAAGGACTGGAAGATGTCCGTCTCCGTCCTATCCTCCATTGGGAACTCCTCCCCGAAGCAGCATTTCCACCCCAAGATCTCCTTCTTGGGGAGGAGCCCGCGCTCCACCAGATCTTGGATGTCCTCCTCCCGGAGGTTGCTCGGCGCCCACACCTCTGAGGGCGGCGGCACGTTGGTGGCGCCTCCAGACGCGGAGGAGGAAGATTTTGGCGACTCGGCAGCCATTCCGAGTGCCAGCGAGTGGACCAGATCTGTGGGGGGGGGGCGGGGGAGGACGACTGGCGGCGAGAAGGCGAAGAGGCAACAACAAGAAGGCAAAAGTGAGAAATAGCCTGAGTCGTATTCAGCAAGGAGCGGGCCCCCAACGGTAACTTTTTGCCCGTTGCAGTAAAAGTCCAAATGAAAATACAAACCACCTAGGCGCCGCTACCACTCGATGTGTCTCCGCGACTCCGCCAGCGACCCTGCTCGAGGGCTGGGCGCCGCTACCACTCGGCATGTCTCCGTGACTCCACCAGCAACCCTGCTCGGGGGCTGGGTGCCGCTACCACTCGGCGTGTCTCCGCAACTCCCCCAGAGACCCTGCTCGGGGGCTGGGCACCGCTACCACTCGGCGTGTCTCCGTGACTCCCCCAGAGACCCTGCTCGGGGGCTGGGTGCCGCTACCACTCGGCGTGTCTCCGCGACTATGCCAGTGACCCTACTCAGGGGCTGGGTGCCGCAACCACTCAGTGTGTCTCCGCGACTCCGCCAGCGACCCTGCTCGGGGCTGGGCGCCGCTACCACACGTCGTGTCTCCGCAATTCTGACAGTGACCCTGCTCGGGGGCTGGGCGCCTCTACCAATTGGTGTGTCTCCGCGACTCCGCCAGCGACCCTGGTCGGGGGCTGGGCACTGCTAACACTCGGCGTGTCTCTGCGACTCCATCAGTTACCCTGTTCAGGGGCTGGGCGCCATGATTTCAGAGTCAGTGGATCCAGTCAGACAAATGATCGAAAAAAACAAGGCAGTATGATATGCTGGGTGCTCATGTCACTCGGAAGTTTGGGCAAACAAGGCTTCTGTATTGACTGAAGGGAGTCAGACATCATTATGAGTCCCGAAGAACTTCGCACGAGTCGACCATCAAGATTCAAGCTCAAACTCTTCAGCACATAGGGGCTTGATGGAGGTACATCCAGGTACCTCCCAGCCAAGTAGTTATCTCCCGACTGGGTACCTACTCGGCCAGGACCACTGTGCACCACTACCCAGCGGACAGGCACTCGGCTGGACGTCGGAAGGTTCCTTCGAGGATCATGATCAAGACACAGATGTGTATTCCGGATATCTTGGGATCTCGACCGATCTGATTCCATGTAACAACCTGAGTAGATATCTTCCCTTACTTGTAACCCACGGCACCTGGCCTATAAAGGCTCCGTGAGGGGACCCATCCATCGATCTTTGACCCCATCTACACCTTTCATCGTCAAGCTCAATACACAACACAAGACGTAGGGTATTACGCACCCGAGCGGCCCGAACCTGTCTAAACCCTAGCGTCAACTCGCAACGATCTAGTTCTTGGCTCCGGAATCCCCTCTTCACCTACAAATCTACCACCGGGCATACCCCTGGTGGACTTGCCGAATAAGCAATCTGACAGTATGCGTGCCTTTTGTACGGGGTTGGAGTCGTTCATCGGTCCACCCCTGGTTGGAGACCATCTTCTCGACCAATGCTTTTGCTTGTCAGGTTGAGAAACGCTCCTCTAGCATTGGCTTCAATGTTTGCTCGAGATGTCATTGTGAGCCCGTTGTAGAAGATTTGAAGGACGAGCCACTCATCCATGCCGTGGTGAGGACAGGCCATGATGTATTCCTGCAGCCTCTCCCAAGCTTCTGGGATGGATTCCATCCCCGTTTGCTAGAAACTTGATATTTTCTCGCGCAGGGCATTTGTTTTGCCCAGCGGGAAGAATTTTGAGAGCAACGCTTTGGAGCATTTGGCCCAGGTGTCGATGTCTTTTTCCTTATAAAATCACTATTTCGCTTTCCCCATGAGGGAAAAGGGAAACAGACGAAGCTTGACAACATCGGCGGTGACACCCCGTATAACAACATTGTCGCAGAGCTCCAAAAAATTTTTGCAAGTGTGCATTTGCGTCCTCATTCGGCTTGCCACAGAATGGGCTAGCCTGCACCATGTTAATGAGGCTTTATTTGAGCACGAAGTTCACATCCCTGATGTTGATGTTGGGGCTAGTGGCCACATTGTCGGTGGAGGGGACGGAGAACTCGCGGAGAGTCTTCTCAGCCATAGCCTCAAGAACAAGTGGTGCTTTCTGAATGGGTTCCTGTGCCGGGAGGATAGCGAGAGGAGGAACGACGCGAGGTCGTGCCCTTTGTTGATGGTCACTAACGACCAATTTAGACCGTCAACTCCTGCACAAAAAGGATCCAAAATATGGAATAAATGCTAGGATAGATTTATTTACTAACGAATTCCACAGATGATGTTCTAGAATGTGTGCAGGTGATTTTGAGCTAATTTTGCAGCATAATGGTAAGGTTTGATCCAAGACACAATGTTCCGGCGAATCAGGACATGACACATGTCAGAATATGGAGTAGAGGGCCCACCAGAGCAAGAAACCAGAGCAATAGAAGCCAATCCCTGTGCCATTGACAAGTGGGCCCAGGAAGTGACCCACAGGCCAAAGTGCAAGGTCGGTGGGCCCATTGGGGGTTCGGCCGGCTGACCAACCCGTGGGCCCCACTGCCTTCAGGTTCCACGTGCAGGTCTCCAATTGGCTGCTGATGACGGTTTGATGAGGCTCGGCTGCAGCTCACCCCGTGGCTCCCTCCTATAAATACAAAGGGTGGGGTAGAGGAATGACACACACACATCACACCCTCTCAACTCACCTTTCTCCCTTGGAGCTTGAGGCCTTCATCCTAGATGCTTAGGTAGACTAGGAGGTGTAGAAGAAGAGGAGGAGAGTGAGGAGGAGTCAGGGGAAGTGCCGGGTCTGTCGACACTCATCTCTGCTTGTACCTCGACGGATGCTTATTGGGTTGTAAGTGTTCGAGACTTTCGATGTTTGTTTATTTGGAATTAGAGTTTAGATCGCAAGTTATCATCTCTGCCTTATATTAGTTGATGTGTATGCTAGCGAGTAGCATTTGATCTTAGCTTAAGACCCCGAATAGAAAAGGGTAGTCTTGGCCAGGGCTAAGGTTAGTAGGGAAAGGCATAGACGTGGTGTCTAGGCTGGACTATACCACTCAATTATCCAATAGTCCCACAGTTTGTAGAGGTAGACGGCAGGTGGTGACAGCCCTGTTCGAGCCCTAGTAATCCTCCATGTTCGGATATTGGATAGAGCACTATTACTGGAGCTATCGGCTTGTATAATCCGGTCGAGACCGGTAGCTCGAAGTATAACAGCGACGTGATCTCTTCTAGGCATAGATTCTAGATATAGAAAGTTCTCTCTTCTGTCTTCCCCACACTGGCGTGTGTGTCCTTGGATGAGCCTAAACCCGTAGATAGCGTACTCATGTTCCTCAGTGGATACGATACCCTGGAATACTCTTGGGTGAAAGTTACAGCGGTATCCGTGCGCTTGCGGATTTTATTCGTAACATTGCAAAATACCAACACCCTTCTCACGAGCCTCTCTGGATTGTCTGTGTAGTTTTCCAGCAGGGAGAAACCAGTCATACACTACCCATATCTTCTTTCAAATCAAAAATAAAAGAAGACATAAAGTGACATTAGCCTGAAAGAGTAAAGACTATATCCTTAGTACAAAGCCTAAGTTAATATCAGCACAATAACTTTGTTCACATGTCGTCCCTGGCATTGGCGCTAGAAATGCTTGTTAGAATTTCTTAAGTCAATACCAGGTTTGAGATGACTTTAGTAACAACCTCAGAATTTCCTGTTGGCGGTCCTTAGTGCAATCACTAGAAATGAGGGCGCCGAACCCATCCTAGCAACTGCACCCAAGGGGTGCCACTCTCGTTGTATAATCAATATGATTACAGATGGATCCACAAGCGCACGGATATACCATTGTAGCATTTCACCTGGAGAGTAAGGGTATCGTCATTTATTTGTGTCCCAAAGGACGGCAGCGGCAAAGGTATTGTACTTAACATTAACCACGACATTATGCCTCAAGCAATAGGCAAAACTCTAATAGGGGTAAGTCCAGGTAAGGAATAAGCAAGGGTAATGTGACACAGCACACAATCACACTCCAAGAGGAAGGAATAAAAGAGAGAAACAACTAAAGAAAGAGTCTACTCTATTCTACATTAAGTCAGCTGGAGCTTAGGCTAGGTTAGGTATCCTAGTGCTTCTATCCAAAGCTGGGGTTATGTTAGGACATGGTTAGGACTACAGATGCCAGGAAAATGGGATAGCGGGGAGAAGGTCCCGTACTGGAGAACATCCAGTTCCGTTACCTCTTTGCATGAACTCCTACACCGAACCCGAATGTCGGGTAGTACGCTAAACGCAACACCGCTGTTACGCCGGACAGACAGGGCTATCACCACCTGCCGTCTACCCCAGTCACACCGTTGTGACACCTCAGGTGTCAGTACATTTAAATACAATCAATGTACCTTAGTTAAAGTTAAAAGAAAAATTTGGGAAATTAATTCAAAGAGAAAGGGTCAAATAAAAGTCAAATTATACAAAAGAAATTAAAGGAGAAAGAAAAAGGGTGAAAAGCTACTCAAAATTTAATTCAAAAATGTGCACAAAATTTTAGTTGGCTCATGGGAGGTACTTCAATTGACATGTGCTCAATTGAACTTCAGTCAAAATCAAGTCAAAAACTAATTTAGAACTAAAGTCCTTTTGTGAAAATTTGCAAATGGACAAATAGTTTAACATGTGAGTTTCAAATGAAATTTTGCATAACATGAAAGTTGTAGATATTGAAAAGTTATACAAAATTGGTATTCAACACTTTTTCATTTGAGCCCTCTAAATAGGAGATATTTTTAGATTACCGAGAGGTCCCTGGATTTTCAGAAATTGCAGAAAAGCCCCTATCCCCATCTCTCTCTCCCGGCTTGCTCTGTTTCGCCCGCCGCCCGCCGTACGCCGCCGGTGGACTTCGTCCACCGCGCGCCCGCGGCCAAATGGACCTGGGGAGTCCCCCAGCGCCACCTGGCCGCCTCTTGGCACCTCCTCACGCGCACACGCGTCCCAGACGCCTCCCCGAGCCGCCACGACACCCCCGGCCGGCGCAGCGCCGCTGCCTCCTCCGCCCGCTCGCCGTCGAGTCACCCAGGGCCAAATCGACCACCCCCAGACATCCCTTCCCTCACCCAAGATCTCCTTGGCCTATAAGAACCCCCAGAGCTCCACCATCGCGCGCCTTCTCCTCCTTCTTCCTCCTCCCGCCGCTCCGCCATGGCCGCCGAGATCCAGCTCGCGCGGACCGGCTAACCCAGCCCTACATTGTCCCATCCGACCACCGCAGCAGCTTCGCCACCTCCTAGTTAAGCTACACGCGCGCGGAATCAAACCCAAACCTCCTCCCGACGCCGTTCCTCTTCTGCGCCGCCGCCGGCGAGCTCAAGCTCACCGCGGACAGGCCAGCCCAGAAGAAGTCCGAGCACTACAGCTACCCCAAGCGCATCCTCTAGCTCACACGGTGCTCGTGCGCGCCCTGTTCCCCTACCCCGAGCCCTCCTTCACCTCCAGCGCCGGCGAACCGAACAACTGCCCCGCCATTGACGCCGACGAGCTCGAATCCGTGCGTCAAACCCTCGAACGCCGACCAGGGTTGGTGTTCCTCGATCCTTACTCTCCCACGCGCCTCCCCGTTGCAGCCCCGATAAGCCCTGCCTAGCAGAACACCACCGGCGAGCTGCAGCGGCGGAGAAGGCCGGCGAAGGACCCGATTGTAAATTCTTTTTTTCGTTCAAGGGTGTTTCTGCAAGTATTCCAGTGTATACCAGTGAACTTCTAAAATGCGAAACAAATCACAGAAAAATCGGAAAAATGTAAACTCAACTGATCTGGAATCCTTGTAACAAGACCTACAAATTTTGTAACAGTCACATCTACAGAAACTCAACCGAATTTAATCTAGGGAAAGAATAAGAAAACCACCTTATGCATGTTCAGTAAGTTCTACTCAGCAAATGACCTTGATTTTTTTGGACATGTTATCACTAATGGAATATTAAGATCACAGTAAAAAGATGACACCCAACCAAAACAGTTATCATGTTGGAACAATCAAGATTATCTATTCTGTTGCTAGCTTTCTCGATTTAATACTAGAAAATATGCACATGAACTTGCTCTGGAATTTTTTACTGCATACATGAGTAACTGAAATCTTGTGAATCCATAAATTTCAGATTTATTAGAGTTCATTTGCTATATACCATGATTTATGCTTGTTTAACAAACTTAATTCTTCATATATAGTTCTTATGCTCAGAAAAATCTATATTTATTTCTGAAGACCATTTTTAGCTCTGTGTTCCTGTATAAAAATTTTGAGCCGCAGTTACTGAGTTTTGCTTTGGTGAATAATCATGCTTAGCATCTTAGGGCTAGATTTACTGTTTTTGTTCTGAATAATCTACACCATAACTGATCTTGATTTTTGGACATGATCTTGTTTAGAGTATGTTCTATCTGTAATAAAAAGTTCATATGCATTACTGATTAAATGCACCTTGAGAAATTTATGCTAATTGATGTTAAATTAAATGCATAGCCAATTTATCTGGTGGTTATAAAGCTCGATAATTTTTTTGGAGTATGTTTAGATCATGATTAGACTCTGGTAAAAATTTGAGAACCAAATCCCTAGTAAAACTTTCTGTAGAATTAATCTTTGTTTTTTTGGCTTGCTGTTTTTATTCTTTTTGTCACCCCTGCTGTATAAGTGTATAAAATCTGGAAAAATTTCAGTGCTGAGTATATGCTTTGAAGTTGCTCCCATAAAATTTGTAACTCCAGAACCCCTGTTGAACGTTCTGTACAAAAAGATGAAGTAACTAGAGTTATCTACTTACATGTGTAGTAGTGGTAATTGCTTTATAGTTAAATGCTGAAATTTATACCATGAATGCTTAAGTTTGGATCTGTGTTACTTTAGTTTATCATCACTAGCTCATGAGTAGATTTGTTGTTATGAAATAATGAAAGCATGCTATGTGTTGAAATTGAAAATGAAAACCAAAACCCCCACTCATTTATGAAGAAACATAATTGTGGTTACTACTCTATAAACAACTACCCATGAAATGAAATGTTGAAATCATCACTAAACTAACTTTTGTTGAACTACAACTTTATCGTCAAGGAAAGAAATCGTTAAACATGGATAACTCATAAATTTTGCATTGCATATAGAAACGGTCAATCTCGCGGACGGTGACTACGAGTTGGTGCCCGCGAACTCTCGTGTGGATTCGGAGGTCATTTTGAATTGTGCTAACTTGTCTCAAGACCTGGGCCAAGCCCTAGAGGCTTTTCTGTCTGACAGTGCCCAAGAAGGCAAGCCCCGGAGCATAATCCCACTATTTTCCGAATTATCATTCAGCTATCTATTTATTAATGTATTGTAATATTTTGTTTTCTGCATTTAAGTTTTCTAGGCGTTGATCGAAAACCGTAAATGCATGATCCCTAGGAACCTATGTTTGATACTGGATCTTTTTATCGACTAGTTGCCATGCTAAATAGGTACGGTAGAAGTCGAGTGGTTTCCTGCCTCTCGCGAGCAAATAGGATTTGTACTGACTTTAATTCCTGTTGAAATGTAAGGACAACGGGCGGGGTTGTGTAGTCGTGATACCCCGCTGGTGTAGTCAAAAATGGCTAAGGTCGCGGTGTGTGGCTCATTTCATTAAGCGTTTGAAAGTACTAGCCACATACCGAGAATATATGGTAATCGGAAAGCTTAAGTACCTGATTGGACCGGCGAGTGGAATGATCTCGCACCCTCCTGGTAGAAGTAGGATTTATATTTTGTCACGACATACGGGTGCAGAGTGGTCGGACTCTGTAGTCGGGGAGGGTGCCCCGGATCCACGGACTGGAAAGAAAGGGGAACTGTAGTGTGGGCGGGAGTGAAGTCAATCCCCATGCGTGTGGTCTAGGTTCCCCTGGCCAGGTTGAAATTCGATTCAGAATCGTCCGCCTCTCACAGCATGAGATTGCTTAATGTTTTCAGTCACACAGAGTAACAAGTGGAACATGATGATGACAATACTGCTGGTTGATTAAATGGTTGCTCTACCATGTTTGTGTAGAGTTAGTTGCAAATTTAGAATGGTTAATCCAACTAGAATCTGGCTAAGTAAAACCTGAAAGTAAGGATCAACCCTTAGCGGCATTTTTGGCAAATAAGCCCCACCAACCAAAAAGCCTTGCATGTCTAGTTATCGGACTATGTTATATCCGGAGACGGGTCAGTCTTGCTGAGTATTAGTATACTCAGCCTTGCTTGTGGCACTGTTTTTCAGGTACTAACTTCGAGGATCTGTTTGCAAGTCTTACTTGGCCGTGTACTCTGCCTCCGGGTTGGTCTGTTGAGTGGGATGGTCCTTCAGCTGGTGCTGATCACCCTCTTGCTGAGTGACGCTTTCGTATGGGCTTATCGATGCGTCACGTATTTCGCTAGTTATCTTTTAATGCTTCCGCTGAACGATGAGACTTGAATAAATTGAGTAGTTGGAACTCTGTAGTACTTTGCTACTCTGAACATGGTTTGTAATAAATTTCCTTCCGCTACAATCACTCTGAGGTGTATGAATTGTTCTGTGTTGTAATCTCTGGGCTCACCTTCGCGTGAGTGTTGTCTGCTGATCCTGGAATAGCGTGGCTTTTATCGAGGCTTCACTCGAGGAACTACCGGTGAGTGCCAATTTGGGTCATAGTTGCTTAGCAACAAAGATCAGTGCACCCGAGCCCAGTAATTTTGGGTGGTTCCGCCACAACCGTGGAGCACGGTCATATCCGAAGGATTCCGCATACCCGAGCACCACGCTCGTATATGAAGTCACTACTCTTGTGTCCCCAGGTCTCCCACCCATCGGATGGACGAGTAAAACACTAGAGCAAGCCCAAAAGCACAACGAACCTCTATCAGTACTCGGATCATCTGGCCTAACCAAGACCTTAGCATAACTCATGAACGAACTAAGCATGGATTGATAAACTATCAAGATAGTAAAGCAACCATGACATAACTCTATATTATGAATAGAAGTCTGACAAGTCGGATACAAAGCCATATCGGGGTCGAGGATTGCTCAACGACCCCGAGGACGACTTGCTCGCTAAAGAAGAACTAGCCTAGCTCCACTACCTAGCTAAGAGAGCAAGAGAGAGGAGAGCCTTCTTGGAGTGATGGAATGAGAGTGTGTGTTGAGGTGGGGGGGAGGCCCTATTTATAGCTCTAGGGGTCGGTTCCCACCAAATGCACATATAGAAGGTGATTAGGTGCCTTGGCTGTGACTCCTCCCCGAGATGCACCTGGACGCGTTGCAGGTCCAGTTCGGCCGACCCCACCTGTCAGCAAAACGAGCTAATCTTCAGCTGGATGGTATATTCTTTGATCCTTATCCTTATCCTCTGGTGCATTTTGCGTCGAGGCCCCGTTTCCTCTGACATGTGGGCCCTCTTTGTAAGGGTGTGACGCCGGATGCGATATTCTGCATAGTTATACTGCATCTGCTGCGTGTTTTCATCTTATTTTGCTCTTGCTCATCTGAAATGTACAAAACTTGAAAACAACTGTGGAGCAAGGTTAGCGATACAAATATGTGAGTAAGGCATATGATTTTCCTTTATTATTGTGTATAGTTGACGGGTTAAAATGCCACTTAAGCACCGTCAACATTGTGCTACACATAGGACACGTCTTAGCGAGCAATTGTGACTTGTACTTTTGATACTTATTGAAATTTGCTAATCTGCATTCGTTATTTGCTACTCCTTGCTACATATTGTGTCTGTCCCATAGCTCCACATATACTTCGATCAGTACAGGTTCATCTTGCAACCGTTACACCCATCTCGACAACAGATTGTACCGTCCTATTTGGCTTTGGTAAGAACACTTGCAAGACGGTAGTAAGCTGCTTGAGATTTTGCACTCCACTTTCACCACCACCCAGTACTTGTCAGTTGATAGGGATAATACTTTGGTGTTGTCTTTTGCTGTCTTCTAACTATGATAGGGTCAGGAAAAGAAGGGGAGTCCCCTTTGGACTTCAATGAATGTGTCTCCAAGGATGAGCTTAAGAAACTTGTTGATGATCAGCGTACCTACATCGACAGGAAGTTCAATGAGACGATGCGCAGTATCAATGGACTGGTCACCCGGCTTGGGCATGTTAAACATCATCCCCCTCAACAGCGACACCGATGCCACCCTCATGATGGTGATGAGGACGAGGATGAGGATGCTGTCCTTGATGATGATGAGGATTGAGATGCATACCGTCTGCGGTGCAATCGTCAAGGTATGGGAGGTAATCATAATCGTGGTAACAATGATTCTTTTGCTAAAACTAAATTTAGCATGATTCCTTTTGCTGGTACTACTGATCCTGAGGCTTATTTAGATTGGAAACTCGCTGTTGAACAAAAGTTTAATTCTCATTTGTTTCCAACTGAGAATAGAGTTAGACTTGCTAGTAGTGAATTTACTAGCTTTGCTCTATTTTGGTGGAATGATCTTTGCTGGTAATGCTGCTGCTGTGCCTCAAACTTGGCCTGTTTTGAAACAATGCATGAAGTCTCGTTTTGTTCCTCCTTATTACTAGCGTGATCTACGTTTGGAATCGAGTTCTTGAACCCCTCTTTTGATTCGCTTCATCCATATTTGCAATATCAGATTGTGTGTTTACATCTTCTTGCTTGTGTCCTTTGATTCGCTTGCAGAAAAAGCCTTCTCGGCGAGGTCAATCAAGTTGTGCTTGGTTGATAACCAACAGAGCAGTGGTGTAGCGGTTGTAGGGTTCGAATCTTGCTGATTTGAAGCCAAATCATCAACGTCGAGATCTCCACCAATCGAATGTACCCTTACCTCTAGCAAGATCGGGCCTAGTCTTCATCACCCACTAAATATAAACAAAGTCAGGAACACACCACACCGTAGGATAAGAAACCAAATCAAAGGCGTTAGGGTACGGTTTCTAGTATAGCTGATTTTTACTAGGATTTATGCCTAATTGACTATGTTTAATACCAAACAATATGTTCAAATCCGCTTTCATTCTAGCAAGATCGGCTTCATTGTTACCACTAGTTAATGTTTGGGCATTAGTAGCTAGACGATTCACCACTGGATCAGTGGTGCTCATAGTCTGTGTGGCATAATGAGGATTACTTTTAATCAAGTCATCCCAAACATCTTGCGGCATAGCGGGTAGAAAAGGTGGTTTGCCATACGATATAGTAGTGTACGGCGGTATAAAATCCTCCAATTCATCTTTTGGTCACGGGCAACCGAACTCAAAATTGGCGCAAGCGATGGTGTTGTCACTGGGACTGGCACCATAGCACCGGTCTGACTGGTCTGTTGGACCAGTCTGACCGATCCTGACACCAAGGTGCCGGCCTGACTGGTCGGTGCGACTGGTCTGACCGGTTCGGCCCTGTGTGGCTGAACTGCACCTAGCGGTGGTGTCTGCCAAGCAAAATAATTCAGTGGCATACCACATTCTATCTCAGATGTAGATGTAGGCGCTACCGAAGGATTACGGTTAAGGTCAATATTCATGACTTACACCCTTGCCCTTATCAAACCTATCGATCCTCTCAGTAAGATCAAGGATGGCATTGCGTGTATTGATGAGAGGTGTCAATCTTCTTCCCATGGTCAGACATTAGTAAACTATAAAGATCATGGGGAGAAGTGCTTGCAGTGATAACATGAGAAGCAGGCGGAGTAGTAGATGGGAATGACGGCATGACAATTTTTTTCTTCTCGACCACACCTTGCCGAGTTTTCCCATAGCATGACAGCAGCCTTGCCTTCATCTCCTCGTTTTTCCATTTGAGTTCAGCCTCAAACTCTTGGCGGCACTCCTCATGGCGGCACTCCTCAGGTAGGTCTTCATAGTTAATAGCGATGGTGTTAGATGGATCTACCTTGGAAGGGTCTACCTTTTCACCAGCCATTGGAACCGATGCAGACTTCCACTTCCCCAATGGAGTTGCCAAAAACTATGTTGATGCAAATTTGGTCAACACACAAATGCTAGCACGTACGGATCGCAATGATCAGTCACCAGTGAAATCCCACGCAGTCCGGTCTGACCGGTCGGAGCAGAGATCACGCGAAGACCTAGAACCTCAAACTCGGGAGGGACCCGTCAGATCTCGAAGATCTAAGGTTATCTTGAAGTCGGCGGGCCACTCAAGACGCCCTCGAAAGCCGTAGAGACGCAAGAAAAATAGCAAAGGGGTTGGAAAAGCTAGGGTTTGAAAAAAAAGTAAAAAGAATTATATTGGTTCGATTGTGGTTAAAAAACCCTCAATCGGCCGTAACCTTTATAATTATAGACCGGGGAGGTCGTCCTCCTTCCAAATTGGGTTACAAAAGGACTCTAAGTTACAAACTCTAACCAGACTCGGACCAACAGGCCGAGACCGGTCTGACCGGTCGGCCTCGGTATTTGCCAATTTTGGCCGCGAACACAATGCTATGAAGGAAACGTCGGGAAAAAAACAACGTCGAGGATTAAAATGATCAGTCCGGTGAACGCTCGATTTGAGTGAGCAAAGGATAACTGTTTCTTCATAACTACGCTGATACACTCACAATTGTACGAGCAGTCGAGCACCTCATATATAATAACACTATACTAAACAGACAAATAAACCACCAATAAAGCTGTTCTGGAAGATACAGTACCCTAGAAAACGTAATGTAGCACGTACTGGAACTAGAAAGGAATAAATGGAGTACGTGTGAAACTCGTGCAAGGAGTTTTGTTGAGGTTGGCATCCAGCATAGCGCGGCACCGTAGCCACACATCCCCCTTAAACTTGTTCTGGAAGCTCAAGTTGACCTCCAGCTCAACCCCGCCCTTCTCTCTGCCGCGGCTGATCCGATCCTGAAAATCCTGAGGCAATGCCGTCCACGCTGACGACACGGTGCCGGCGATGACGGCCGGTGCTCTTGGCTCCAGGCAAAACGGGGCCACTTTCCCCACGGCGACGGTGAGGCCGGAGAACGCCGCCTGCAAGGTCGCGCCGCCTCCGCCGGTGCAGAACGAGTGGCTGAAGGTGCTCGTCGCTTGTAGCGTCACGTTGAAGGACGGGGGCGAGGCACCATCTAGTCCGGTGTAGGCCACGGGTTCCATGGAGAACTTGATGTGCCCTATTGTTAAATCGGGGTCGACGAAGAGAGTGTAACCTTGCAGAGCTGCAAGAACTGCGGAGACGACCAATATCACAGCCATAAACACACAAACTATGCAGCTCCAGTGTCGCCGAGCTTCCTCATCGAGACGGGAGAGTAGATGAGCTTCAAGATCCATGGCCACGTATGTATATTGACCAGTAACAAACAACCCTTATGCTTTACTAATTTGTCGCCGCTCGGAGGTGGATTTGGGAGGGGCACAGGTGCAGATATAAGACAACTACGACTTCACATGTTATGCTCGGAAACCAATTACTGTATTCAAATAAAGAGATTTGGAGTAGAACTAGTACTCGGAGACGGATAAAGATCGAGTCCATCTCCTTCCGGATTTGGAATACATTGGCGATTTGGCTTGCCCCAGATCAGATATAAGCGCGCGTCTTCTCTTTTGTAAATTCATCGCAATCTAATCTGTAACTCTCGCGCCATGAAGACCGCCGGCACAGGGGACGAAAGAAGGGGCGGCGACCAATATCACCGCGTATTCCTCTTCCGTGGCTTCCTTGTTGGCTTTTTTATCTTTTGTCCTCTATTAGCTCTCCTCGCCTCGTCGATGCCCGTTCACAAGGACCCCAGTTTCTCCGTGAGGGTCAACGGCGCCCATGGCCTGGACCCGATGAGCGGCCCGGTGATCCGCCCGGGCTTCAACCTCACCCTCCGGGTCGACAACAACCAGGACTTCACGACGTGCAGGGAGGAGGTAACGGTCACAGTGTTCTACGGCGGCGCGGTGGTCGTGGGTTGGGCGGACGTGCCGGATTTCTGCGTGGAGAAGCGGTCGTCCGCGGAGCTGAGCGTCCCGCTGTCGCACGCCGACGTGGTGCTCACCAACGAGCTGCGCCGGCGCATGGCGTTGGAGCTGCGCTCTGGAGAGCTGGAGCTTGGGGTGGAGATAAGGCTGGTCTTTCCCAAGGGGCAGATCATACCATGGGAGTGGGGCTGCTATGAGTGCCATGACAGTAGCTCGCGGCAGTCATTTCAGCTCTGCCGTGCCAAACCGGAGCAGGGCTACGTACCTTGCCAACGGCTCCTCCTAATTTGATTTATTAGAAATTTATTATTTTTATATCTCACAAACGAAGTCGAGTTTGGACAATATATTTTATAAAATTATGTATCATCATATCATCTACATGTATGATTTTTTCGGTAAATTTAAATGACTTTTTTGTGTGGTTTGCACGGGTTTTCACGGAAATTTAGTTTCCACCAGATATGTTCCCCATTTGTTTTATTTGTTTATAGTCTAACATTACTGTAGATTGAGATCCTCACTTCGTGTTCCTTTTGCTCTTGGTACAGGCCGTCTCGGGCGTGAGTCGTTAGAGACGACAATCACACCAGCAATTATATGAAAAGATTAATTAGTGCAGATTAGATAGGCGGTCACCCCACTAACATAGCGTTGCAGTCTGTTTGCGCATGTTGCGAGCTAAAGTGGAGAAAGATTGTGTGCATTGAATGCACAAGAAGATAATGACGATGATGACATCAACATGCATGTCAATTCGAATATAAAAATCTATAAATATTAAACTGAACATCTAGAGTAAACTTATGTTCCAACATTATCTTTCTTCTTTTAGAGAATCGGCACGGGAGCCTCCTACTTATTTTTATATATACTAGGCAATATGCCCGTGCGTTGCTACTGAAAAAAAGTTATGTATAAATATTGTTACATCATAAAGGCTACATGTGATTTTATAAAAGTGTGATATTATACATTTTGTATATCTTTTTGTGTGCTAATTTTGGACAACCTAGGGCATGGTTAAAGAGTTGTTATATTGTGTCGATAACAATCCACGTTGGAGAGAGAATAGGATACAGAGAAAATGTGAATTGAGGTAGTGAGAGCCGATATCACAAACTTCCATGCTATAAGCAGGTCCCACACACGCATCTCATTCCAGTGATCAACTAGAAGGAAGAGTATATTGCCAAGTCATACTAGCAATCATGTCCTCAAAACTTTCACCTCAAAACATAGGCACAAACAAGGCTGAGTATACTAATATTTAGTAAGGATTATCCGACTAGTAGTATATACTTAGCTGACTCATAGACATGTAAGGCTTCTGGCTTGAGGCTTTGTTTTCGCCAAAAAGCAACTAGAGTGAGTCCTTGCTTTCAAATTTTTGCATCAAGTTCTATTTTCATTTAACTATTCTAGATAAGTGACGGAGGTAGACCGGGGTACCTTCCAGCCGAGTAGTTATCCCATGTCTAGGTACCTACTCTGATGAACAGTGTACGACTACCCGGCGGACAGGCACTCGACTGGACGCAGGAAGGTTCCTCCGAGGAATAGGATCAAGGCTCGAATTAGGCTCTAGGATATTTAGGGATCTCAACCGATCTGATTCCACGTAACAACCCGAGTAGATATCCTTTTTCACTTGTAACCCACGGCTCCTAGTCTATAAAGGGGCAGTGAGGGAACCCATAGAAAACAATTCAATTCATCCCCCACAACTCCACGCAACACTAATACACAGAACACAGGACGTAGGGTATTACGCCTCCGAGTGGCCCGAACCTATCAAACCCTTGCGTCTTCACGTACCCATCCGACTCTTGTCTCTGGAATCCCCTCTTCGCCTACAAATCTACAGCCGGGCATACCCTCGGTGGACTTGCCGGATAAGCAATCCGATAGTTGGCACAACAGGTAGGGGAGATTTCTCAGGAGTCCTTCCAGCGACTGTGATGGCATCAAGATGAGACGTCTTCTTCTCCACCAGCGTCAGCGTCCAGATGCAGGCCGCCGCCGGTTTCTCCTTCACCTTCGGTAGTTTCCTAGAAACTACAGTTCCCAAGAACCCACTGACGGAGGTACACCAGGTGTTGGTGTTTTACCGTCGGATTCTCTGAGGGGTGTCCCAAGGAGAGTAGTTATGAGTAGGGATTCGCCGGGATTAGAATGCGATGGTGCAAGGAATACTAGAATTTAGACAGGTTCAGACCGCCGGAGCGTAATACCCTACATCCTGTGTGCTGGTTTGTATTCCCATCGATGTTGTTCGATGCCTTGGAGGGGTCCCTGTCCGCCCTTATATAATCTGGGGGGGACAGGATTACATGGAAAGTCCTAGCCGAGTACTGACAGAGTTCTACTCCGAGTCTGTAGGGTAGTTTCCTTGTACTCGACTAGTCCTACTGATGTACGAGTAGTTACAAAGAGGTAATGTATATTCTATGTACCATCCCTTACTCTAGAATATTCCACGCCTATGAGCAGTCCCGCTTTCCTAGGTCTGACAAGCCCCCAAGCTCTTCATAGTCAAGTTCTGCAGGCGTGGAGTGCTTCTGAAGGCGTCTTCATATGCTTCGATTGCCTCTGGAATCCGTTAGGTCATCTAGGAGTCCATCGAATGCTTCGAGTAGTCTTTCGAGTACTTACATGGCTGCATCGATGCTGCGAGGTGCTCAAGCCCCGAGTCTTCTTTTATATGGTGCGCGATGAACTCACGCTCCATATGGAGTAGCCCCCGAGTTTTAGGTTGAATCATAGAATTAGGTTGAGGGTCAAATCAGTCTTCGAGGTCCTTCAGATCTTTATTTGAGATTCGGATCATCTTCGAAAAAAGTTTGCCATTTATGACACGTATTCCGCAGCCCCCGAGTCTTGACTTGAAATCCCTTGATTTAGGCTTAAGGTTCCAAAATCGAGGCATTCCTTGTGACCTTTGAACTTCTTGATATTTTTAGAAATGCCACTGACCTGGTTATTTATCTTGGCCAGGCCGATCTCGGTTTTTCACTTGTTCTTGCTTTCGCTGATTTCCTCAGAAATTAGAGTTCGTACTTTGTTTTCTACTGAAAGCCTTAGCCCCCAAGCCGATGCGTGAGAAGAGGCTTGTGACATTCTGGATGGCGCCGAAGAAGTCGAAGCGCCAGGTATCTGAGAAGGAGGTGACGATGGCTGATGGGTGGAAGAAAAGTAAGTTGTCGGAGTCTGTGATTTCTTCCCTTGTCAGTCATCGTCTTTTGCAATCACAGGCTTTGATTCAGTGGCAATCAGCCGAAGGCCATGAAAGGCCCTATGAAAAGACTTTTGGGGGATTCAGCTTCACCATCTGACCCTTGTTGACGCCTACCAACGTCACCACTGGAAATCAGCGATGGCGTCTGCAGATGTCAATGGGGTGGCAGGTATTACATGAGCCACAAATAAATCCGCAAGTTCACGGAGTACCGCCGTAGCATTTTACCCAAGAGTAACCCAGGGTGTCATTTATATATCTGTTGGTATTTCTTAACTCTTATAGAGAAGTACGCAAGCACACGGAAATACCATTGTAGCACTTCACCCGAGAGTATTCAGAGTATCGTATTTTCCACAAGGAACGGATGTGTAACTGTCTTCTAACTAGATTACCCCGAAGAAGATAAGAGATAGAGAGACCTTAGGGTAGTGTGGTTCTGATCTAAGGATGGGTTCAAGGGAAGATACACTTATGTTCTTACTCAATCACTTCAGGCACCGGTCTGACCCTGGTCTGCTAGGGACCTCCAGTATCGCTCTATGTCGAACCCAGGCGGGCGGGGGGGGGGGGGGGAGTACACTATCTATGAAGATTGTCTCTGTAGCGGACAGATAGTGCTGTCACCACCTGCCGTCTACCCCACAATGCCAGCTGAGCTCGAGACAAACAAAGGTAATCTAAGGCCCAGACACCACACCTATGCCTTTGACTACTACTCCAGAGTTGTACAGGGTTATCCCGTCTTTATCAAGGGCCCTCTTCTAGTGTATCCGCTACTAGAACGGACGATGAACCCGCTAACGAATGAGAACAAAAGAATAAATTGACTAGAACTCACCGAACAGAAGAACCCGGATATGGACTCCAAATGTACCGTATCCATAGAGGTACAAGGCCGAAGAGACGCCGACAAGTCCGGCTCTTCTCCGCACTCCTTCCTCACACACTCCCTAGGCTAATGATACAAAGAGGTGGAGCCTCTTCACATATGAAATGGTATGTGTGGAATGAATGAATGGGTGATGAATGAGAGGGGGGAGAGTGTAACACTCGGTTTATAAAAGGACATAAACCGAGCAATCATATACGTGCCAGGATCAAATCACACGTATATACAACAGAATGAACAATATATCACAGCACATATCACGTAAAAAGATATAATAAAGCGAGTACGAATGTCATTTATTACATGAATGACAAAATGTCTAATACAGAGTATGCGGAAGCATAAAACATATACGAAGACTCGTTGGAAGCTGGGCGCCACAGGGATGTCGACTGGGAGACGAACGCCTAGAAGTCCTCGTACTCCTGGTAGCTCTGAGTGAACTCCCTCGCGCCGGCAGGAACTGAGCAGCAGTAGAATATCCCCAAGAGGAAAAAGAGTAGAGTAGGCAAGAGTGAGTACACAACTTGTACTCAACAAGTATAACACAAACTATGAGACTCTAAAGTTGGCCGACTCAACTGCATTAGCTTTTAAGTCTTGGCAAAATTTTATTAAAGCTAATTACTACAAATTTGTGAATTACCATAAACCCAATTACATAGTAATTAATCAAAATTAATTAAGAACTACTGAGAACCAAACCAAACCAACCACCCAGGGAACCCCCCTAATCAAAGGAAGATAACCCCACTAATCAAAAGGAGGATCTGGGCCGCTCATGACTGTGAGCACGGCTAGTATACCAGTTTTACACTCTGCAGAGGTTGCACATCTTTATCCACAAGTCGTGAGCTACGCTAGTTGTTCATCACACTTCCTTAGGTGAGATGGATAGCAAGCACACTACGAGGCCGTTACAAAGAATACATTGGTAAGGCATAACCGCGAAGAGTTAGATCAGCGACGATGGGGCCCATCTCATGGGGGTACAAGCACGTAGCACAGACCAAGCCGGAGGAGCAGGGACCATAGAAGCTTACCACCCTTGCCCCGCAGGTAAGTTACTATAGACCAAAAAAACCAAATTAATAAGCCAAGACTGTCCCATTCCAATCTTGTGGTAGCGCTGTTGTCACACGTTGTCGCTCTATGAACCGGTCCTTATGGAGAGTGACCAACCAAGCACTAAGCACCATGCTGGTCCACTAAACCATGTTTCTAACAAAACATATTTTTAAGGACGCACAAACCACACAAGCACACAGCACAGAGGGTCGGCTCGAGAATTAAGTTGCATAAGATCATTAATCAAATTAATTAAAAAGGACCATTATGTGTGAGAGCGCAGCAACCTAGCACAACTAACCAAAAAGCAACCCAAGGGATATATATAAAGGATGTAAAGTGGCTAGGAAAGTCCTTATAGTCATACTGTATTAAAATGCAGTATGAAATTGTATTTAAAAGTGATAGGTTGTTCATGTTTGTAACACCCTAATTTAAATTCCAGCATTTTATAATAAATTTAATTGGCTTTATTTAAATTTTTAAGGTTTATTGTGTTTAGTCTTGCATTTAATTAAAATTTTGTTTCATAAGTAATTAAAATTTATCATAGGGTTTAACTTTTTTTGTTGCATTCATGCTGGTGCATTTCTTTTGTTGTTTGAGTGCTAGTTGTGAATTCAAATTTGAATTTGAATTCACCTAGGTATGTGTTGGTTTGAAATAGAAAAGACATAAAGGTATTCCAAAACCCAAACCCAACCTAGAGAGTCCAAACCAACCCAAACCCTTGCAGCTCGGCCCGGCCCATGGCCACTTCTCTTTTCCCAGCCCAAGCATAGCGGCCCAGTTTACTTTCCCTGCTCAGCCCAGCCTCACTCACAGCCCAGCCCAGTCTGCACCCCTCCCCTCCACCCGATCCCGCAGCGGCCCAGCTCGCGCGGCCCAGCTCGCACGGCACAGCTCACCCGCTCGTCGCCCAACACCCTGCTCGCCGCGGCCCAGCTAGTGCCAGCCCCTCCCCGCTTCGGCCCTCACGCCCATCAATCGCGCCCCGCGCTCCACGCGATGACGCGCCTCGGGTCCACCCGCCAGCTACTCCAAACGACCGCGCGGACGCGACACCACCCCCTGCTCGCTGGGTCCCACCGGTCAGCTCCACCTCTTACCTTCCCTTCTTCCTCCCAGCGCCAGCCCGAACCGAGTTCCTTTCCCCGCTGTTCTGTGGACCACCCCGCCTAGGCAGGCCCACCGTCCAGCTTCGCCCACGCCATCTCCTTCTAGAAGCTGAGTTCCGCGCGCGGGATCACGCAAAGCCATTGCGTGATCCGCTGCCTCCGCGATCAGGGCCATCCGAAACCGCTGCCACGATCCTTGCGGTCGCCTTCCATACCGAGGCCGCCAAAATCTCGGCGTAGCCTTTAAACACAGCCCGGCCTTCCTTGCGCCGCACACGCCCACCTGCGCAGCTTAGAACCCTAGAAATCACGACGCCGCCGCAGCTCGCCACGCCCCGCATCGCCATTGCCGCGCAGAAGTTTGCACCGCCGTGGCCACGCCAAACCACCAAGCCCCGAGCCCCGTAGACCCCCGCATCGGCTCCGCTTTGACGCTTGGAGTCTCACCGAGAACGTGCTCCCCGAGACCCGCTCCGCCGCGCCGGAATTTCCCCGGACCCCGCCGTCTCAGGTGAGATCGATTTTGGGGAAATTTCTCGCCGCCGTTGGACGCCAGATTCTGTTGACCCCTCTGCCCATTTTACAGCGCCACCTGGTTGCGTTTCGTGCCACCCAGGAGCCCGGGGAAGCCCTACACCGTCCGGACTGCAAACGCCGCCCCGCCTCCGCCATAGGCCTTCGCCACCGACGATCCTGCGCGGCTCCCCGTCCGAATCCCAACCCCGGTAAGCATCACCCCACTCTCCTTTCGCTTTTGCGCTAGGAATTAGAGTGTGTAGCGAACTCTAGGTGCCAATGCACCAGTCGCCGGCAGCCCAGCGCCGCTGCGCCATGGCGAGATCCCCCTGCGCTACACGCTAGGCCCCGCACGGCGTGCCATAGGACGTGCCGCGCTTTGGTCATACCCCCAGACCCCATTGCACACATCCCCGCACCGCCTTAGACTAATTGCGCACGCTCTGGCAAACCTCGCCGTGCAGCCCCGCCTTCGCCGCCGCGCGCGCCATCCAGCTCCCTACGGCCCAGAACAAACCACCCAGGTAGATCACCCGTGCCACGCTCTAGCTGCCCGACCCGATCCCAAGCCGAATCAGGGTCGGAATCGCCTGATTTTGTCACGCCAGCGAGTCCGCCGCCGCGCTCCGCCGCGGGCACAGGTCGACGGCGACCTGCGCCGTTGTCCCCCGCCCCGTTGGTTCCTGATCGTCGGATCTAGCGTGGACACCCGAGATTAGATCGTGCCCACAGTAGATCCCCGCCATCAGCTTTAGATCTAACGATGCAGATCCGCCCGTACCCCTTCGCCCTGGCATATTTGCTAAAGAGGCCCCCAATTTCCACGGAATTAACCCGCAGTCCGAGGGTTAGTTCGAAAGAAATTCCAGTTTGACCCTGTTTTTAGCACTTAGGCCCCTGCGCTTTTCTCTTTTAGAACCCACGGTCCAGACCTGGGGTTTTTGTGTGTTAGACCCTAGAACTAATGTTTAATTACATTTAGGTCCTCGGTTTTTGCAGAAAACCCCCAGAAACTTAGTTTTTCTCGCAGTAAAGCCCCTAGAACTTGTTTTAGGCCTAGATTTCGCGTTCTAGCTCTGTTTTAGGCGTTCTTTATGTCCACGCGATCGTTGTAACATGTAGGATAGTTCTAGCCTAGTTTTGTGCGATGTTTTCATGTATTTTTGTACTGTTTCTTAGTTTTTGCTACTATTTGCATGTATGTTTACTGTTGTGCCTTGTTTTGGCCATGTTTTCGTGAGTAGATGCTGATCCATCTGAGGAGCCCCAGTACCAGTACCCGGAGTAGCCATCTTTAGACCAGTTTGAGCAGTAGCAGGAGTAGTTTGAGGAAGGCAAGTATAACATGAACAACCTATCACTTTAAATATATTTTCATATTGTATTTTGATACTATATGCCTATTGTAACACCCTAACTTAATTTTCCTAGTTAATAATAAAATTAATTGGTTTTATTTAATTTTCTAGGATTTAATTGGCTTAGTTTGCATTTAATCTAATTTTGTTGCATAAGTAATTAAAAATTATTTTAGGGTCAACATGTTTGTGCATCATGCTGGAGCATTGTTTTAATTGTTTGAGTGCTAGAGTGAATTCAAATTTATTTGAATTCTTTTGGCTTGAATTGAGTTAGAAATAGAATAGAAGGAGTATGAGAAGAAACCCAAACCAACCCAAAACCCACACCAACCCAGCCCAAAACCCAGCTAGCAGCCCAGCCCGGCCTGCTCTTTCCTCTGGCCCAAAACCCAAACCTAAGATCCAGCCCAGTCCCAAAACCCCGGCCCGATCAAACCACTGCGCGGCCCAGCTCACCTCCTCTCCACGTCGCCCCGCTTGGCCCAGTCACGCAGCGCGCTCCCTCTCCCCGCTCTTGCCTCTGACGAGCTGGCTCAGCCAGGCCATGCCCCGCGCCCCCATCTCTTTGGGCCCGCCTGCCAGCGCCCCGCGCTCGTCCCGCGCAGCGCCGCGCGCGCGTCCCCCTCAGCCGCTGCGTCCCGGGCCCGCACGCCACGCGCGTCGCCCGCCCGACCTGCCGGTCCCACCCGCCAGCGGCACCCCGCTCGGGCCGCGCTCGCCCGACCTCACCCCTTTTCCTCACTGACCGAGCGGGCCCACGCGTCAGCTCCACCCCCTTCCTCGCGCAACGGCTGCGCTTGTCACGCCGCCTTTCCCGGCGAGATCCCCACGCCAGGCACGCACGCCCAGGGCCGCCGCCGCCCTATAAGTAGCCCGCGCCGCACCCCCCTGCTCCCCCATCCGCAGCCGCCTCCCCGCAACCCTAGCGCATCGCCCCTCCGAGCTCCGGGCGGAGCAGAGTCCCCACGCCGCCGGTAAGCGAGCTCGCCACCACTTTTCTCCGCCGCCGGCTACCCAGAGCCCTCCTGACCCCCCCGAGTATCTCTCACAGGAGCCCCCGCCTCGAACCACGACTTCCAGAGGCCTAGAAGACCCTGCAGCAGCCTCCACCCCGAGCGCCGCCCGGACCTCGCCGCCGGTCCGCAACGCCGGCCGCCCTGCGCCGCAAATCCGACCGCTACAAACCCTCGGTGAGCATCTCCCAGACCCCTACTCCTTTTCGCGTTGGCTAATTTGGACCTTGGCGCGCTCTATTGCTTACGGCACTGCACTCCGGCGAGGCCCGCCGCCTGCGCCGTCGCGCACGCCGCCCGAACCCCCGTCGAGCCCGGCTATGAGCCCCAGTGGACTACACGTGCCGAGCTCGTCCTTTTGCACCAACCTGCAGCCCAAAACAAGCCCGGACGGCCATTTTCGGCCAGCGCCGGCGAGCCTCCAGCCGCCCGCCACCGCGGAGCAGAGCTCCGGTGGCGTTCCGCCGCCGCCGTCGCCCGCGAGGCACCCTGACCGCCCGATCCTAAACCGGCGCTCGAGATTAGATCCCGATCCAGGCAACCCTGAGCCCTCAGATCTTGATCCAATGGATCAGATCCAAACTTACCCCTTCGCGCTGCTCTTTTTGCTAAAGAGACCCCCGGTTTCTTTTAAATCAACCCGCAATCCACAGCCATTCAAAATTAATTACAGTTTGGTCCAAATTTTAGCACGCAGCCCCCTGAGCTTCCTGGAAATTGAACCCGCCGTCCAACACTTGACTTTTTGCGAGTTAGACCCCAGAGTTTTAGTTTAATTACGTTTCAGTCCCTGGTTTTAGCAGAAAGCCCCTGGAACTTCAGTTTTCTTACAAATAAGCCCCTAGAACTAGTTTTTAGCCTAGAATATGCGTTTTAGCTCCGATTTTAGCGTTCTTTATGTCCACGCGATCTTTGTAACGCGTAGAATAGTTTTAGAGTAGTTTAGTGTGTTGTTTTTATGTATTGATGTACTGTTTCTTAGTTTTTGTTAATGTTTGTCTGTATGCTTATTTTCGTGCATTGTTTTGGCCATGTGTTCGTGAGTAGACGTTGATCCATCTGAGGAGCCCCAGTACCAGTACCCGGAGCAGCCGTCTTCGGATCAGTTTGAGCAGCAGCAGGAGCAGTACGAGGAAGGCAAGTGTAACATGAACAACCCATCACTTTTAAATACATTTTCATACTGCATTTAATACTGTATGCCTATAAGGACTTTCCTAGCCACTTTATATCCTTTATAGATATCCTTTGGGTTGCATCTTGGTTAGTTGTGCTAGGTTGCTGCGCTATAACATACTCTGGTCCTTTTTAATTAATTTGATTAATGGTTTACTTGAACTTAATTCTGAGAGTGGCCCTCTGTGTGGATGAGTGGCTCACGTCTCGTTAAAAGATGTTTTTGTAGAAACATGGTTTAGGGGGCCAGCACGGTGCTTAGTGCTTGGTTGGCCACTCTCCATAAGGACCGGTTCATAGAGCGACAACCTGGGACAACAGCGCTACCACAAGGCTAGAATGGGATAGACTTGGCGTAATAATTAGATCTTTTTGGTTTGGAGTAACTTACCTGCGGGGCAAGAGTAGCAAGCTTCAATGGTCCCTGCTCCTCCGGCTTGGTCTGTGCTACGTGCTTGTACCCCTGGAGGTGGGCCCCATCGTCGCCGACCTAACTCTCGCGGTTACGCCTTACCAACGAGATTCTTTTTAAAGGCCTCGTAGTGAGTCGCTGGCCATCTCACCTAAGGAAGTGTGATGAACAACTGGCGTAGCTCACGACTTGTGGGTAAAGATGTGCAACCTCTGCAGAGTGTAAAACTGGTATACTAGCCGTGCTCACGGTTATGAGCGGCCCAGATCCTCCTTTTGATTAGTGGAGTTATCTTCTTCCGACGAGGGAGGTGCTTCTCGGGGTTACCTTGGTGGCTTGGTTTAGTTTGGTTCTCAGTAGCATCATAATTACTTCTGATTAATTACTATGTAACTGGGTCAATGGTAATTCATCAACTCGTAGTAAATAGCTTTAATAAAATTTTGCCAACACTTAAAAGCTAATGCAGTTGAGTCAGCCAGCCTAGAGCCTCATAGTTTGTGTTATACTTGTTGAGTACAAGTTGTGTACTCACCCCTGCCTCTTCTCTACTTTTTCCTCTTGGCTACGCTACTGCTGCTCAGTTCCTGCCGACACGAGGGAGTTCGTCCAGCGCTACCAGGACTACGAGGACTTCTAGGTGCTTCGTCTCCCAGTCGACGTCCCTGTGGCGCCCTGCTTCAGCTTCGGAGAGCTTTTTCGTATTTTGTACTTCGCTTCCGCTGTATCAGACATTTTTGTCATTATTGTAATAAATAACATTCGTATTTCGATTTATTATGTCTTTTTACGTGATATGTGCTATGATATACTGTTCATTCTGTTGTATATACGTGTGACTTGATCCTGGCACGTATATGATTGCTCGGTTTATGTTCTTTTATAAACCGGGTGTTACACCTATAAGGACTTTTCTAGCCACTTTATATCCTTTATATATCCCTTGGGTTGCATTTTGATTAGTTGTGCTTGGTTGCTGTGCTATAACACACTTGGTCCTTTTTAATTAATTTGATTAATGGTTTATGCAACTTAATTCTAAGAGTGGCCCTCTGTGTTGTCTTGAGTGGCTCACGTCTAGTTAAAATGTGTTTTGTTAGCAACATGGTTTAGGGGGCCAGCACGGTGCTTAGTGCTTGGTTGGCCACTCTCCATAAGGATCGGTTCATAGAGCGACAACCTGGGACAACAGCGCTACCACAAGACTAGAATGGGATAGTCTTGGCTTACTAATTAGGTCTTTTTGGTTTAGAGTAACTTACATGTGGGGCAAGAGTGGTAAGCTTCAATGGTCCCTGCTCCTCCAGCTTGGTCTGTGCTTGGATTGCGCTCCTGTGCTTGTACCCCCGTGAGGTGGGCCCCATTGTCGCTGATGTAACTCTCGCGGTTACGCCTTACCAACGAGATTCTTTATAACGGCCTCGTAGTGAGTTTGCTAGTCATCTCACCTAAGGAAGTGTGATGAACCTCTAGCATAGCTCACAACTTGTGGGAAAAGATGTGCAACCTCTGCAGAGTGTAAAACTGGTATACTAGCCGTGCTCACGGTCATAAGCGGCCCAGATCCTTCTTTTGATTAGTGGGGTTGTCTTCCTTTGGTTAGGAAGGTTTCCCCGGGTGGCTCAGTTTGGTTTGGTTCTCAGTAGTTTCATAATTAATTTTGATTAATTTCTATATAACTGGGTTTATGGTAATTCATCCACTGGTAGTAATTAGTTTTAATAAATCTTGCCAAGACTTAAAAGCTAATGCAGTTGAGTCAGCCAACCTTAGAGCCTCATAGTTTGTGTTATACTTGTTGAGTACAAGTTGTGTACTCACTCTTGCCTACTCTATTCTTTTTCCACCTGGGGACACTCTACTGCTGCTCAGTTCCTGCCGACGCGAGGGAGTTCACTCAGAGCTGCCAGGACTACGAGGACTTCTAGGCGTTTGTCTCCCAGTCGACGTCCCTGTGGCGTCCTGCTCAGCTTCCGAGGAGAGATATCGTATTTGTATTACGCTTCCACTGTATCAGATATTTTGTCATTATTGTAATAAATAACATTCGTACTTGCTTTATTATATCTTTTACGTGATATGTGCTGTGATATACTGTTCATTCTGTTGTATATACGTGTGACTTGATCCTGGCACGTATATGATTGCTCGGTTTATGTCCTTTAATAAACCGGGTGTTACAGAGTGGTATCAGAGCCATATCGACTGTAGGACGGAGACTAGATAGAACTGGTCGAGTTTTAGGACTTCTTCTCTCCAATCCTTGTCTACTGAAACTATTTTGCTATTATACCCCTTGAATTCTATGACTTTTACTCGTCTTGCCTTGATTTCTATCTCTATAGAATAGTTTTCGTAGCTTCTGGCCTGAAACCAGTTGTCTGACCACCATACATATGAGCTAGATGACCCTTTATAATAATACGATAGCACGTTCTGCGACGTGTTGTGTTAGTCGAGTCGTGTGTTAAGCTCGGCTAAGTCATGAAAATTGTATGCTTGTTATTATGCTACATGTTTGATTTGGATTTTTGAATGATTGCATGGCTTAGTAGTTTAAATTTGTTTAAAGAAAATCATTCTTAAGCTAAAGTTAATTAATTAATAAAACGAGTTAGATCGTTGGGGGTAAAATAATCCACTCTATCCTGTCTACTTTATCATGCCTGAGTCTTTCCGCAGAACGTTATCATAGCCATCTGAATTTATTTCTGCAATATCCTTACTCATGAAATCTTTTGTCCAAAATCAGATGGTGAACACCAGGCGTGGTTCTGACCAGTAGGGGCAGAACAACCAGGGGCAGAACAACTAGGGTACCGGGATCCCGATGCCTCCGCCTCTGACCCTGGAGAAGTACTTCCAGCTCCAGATGCAGATGATGGCTACCCTGAACAACACCGTTCAGGCACTCCAGCAGGCTCACACTCAGCCTCCACCTCCTCCACTACCGCAGACTCGCGACAGGCGTGCTGAGTTCCTGAGGGGTCACCCGCCGACGTTCTCTCACATGTCTGACCCTCTTCAGGCTGACGACTGGCTCCGTGCAGTGCAGCGTCAGCTGGACATCACCCAGTGCAATGATCGAGAGCATGTCTTGTACGCAGCAGGACAGCTGCAAGGGGCAGCTTTGGACTAGTGGGAGTCCCACCCAGTTCAAGACCGCGAGGCTTTCACCTAGATCCAGTTCCGGGAGCGGTTCCGCAGCCACAACGTCCCCGCGGGCGTTATGAAAATAAAGCAGAAGGAGTTCCTTGCACTGAAGCAGGTAATCTCAGATATAATCATTCAGCGTTCCCTTTTGAGCTAATACCCCTTGTTCTATCTTTCTGAATCATGAGTTAAACTTTTGATATATATCTGTCTTTTTTACTTTAGGGGACTATGACGGTCACAGAGTATCGTGATCGTTTTCTTCAGCTTGCTCGCTACGTACCTGCTAAGGTCGCAGATGACCGCAAGAAGCAGGAGCACTTCATGGAGGGTCTTGAAGACTACCACCAGTACGCGCTGCTCAACCTCCGCTTCGACGACTTCAACCATCTGGTTGACAGCGCAATTAACACGCAGCGCAAGCACCGTGAGATGGAGGACAAGAAGAGGAAGATCGTTCACGTTGCTTCCGGCAGCAACACTCGTCCTCGCCTCTAGCAGCCCCAGCAGTACCAGCAGCAGCAGTACCGGCCTCCTCAGTAGTACCAGCAGAGGCCACAGCAGTACCCGCCTCGACAGCAGCAGCAGGCGGGCCAGGGCCCGAGGTTACCGGCATCTCCGGCTTGTGCTGCTCCACCAGCACCTCAGGCTCCATGGCAGGCAGCTCCTCCTGCCGGACAGCAGGCTCCGGCACTTCCTCGCGTCTGCTTTCACTGCGGCCAGCCAGGGCACTATGCCAACTCTTGCCCCCGGAAGGCGCAGGAGGGACAGCAGGGGAGCCCAGCTCAGCCCAGGGCGCCAGCACAGGGCAGGGTGAACCACGTGACAGCCGAGTCAGCGGCCGAGGCTCCCAATGTGGTTATTGGTACGTTCATGGTCAATTCATATCTAGCTACAATGCTTTTCGATACTGGTGCTACGCATTCCTTCATTACTCAGTCTTTTGTCGAGCATCATGGTATTCGTACTAGCACATTAAAGAGGTGCCTGTTAGTATCTTCACCGGGAGGACAGTTGAGGTCTCACACCTTCTGCCCCATAGTTAGTGTTTCCTTGAGGGGAGTAGAGTTCTGTACTGATCTGATGGTGCTGGACGCCAAGGGCATTGATGTCATTCTGGGGATGGAAACTCTTGCCAAGTGGGGAGTCCGGATAGATTGTGCTCAGAGGACAGTCTTGCAATTGGCTTCCAGTGGCCAGGAGGTTATTATCAGTGCAGTGGAGCCTTCTGGATTTGTTCATCAGATGGAGGCTAGAATCACGGATGGTATTCGCGTGGTGTCTGAATTCCCGGATGTCTTTCCGGATGATCTACCAGGTATGCCGCCTGAACGCGCCATCGAGTTTTCTATTGATCTCTTGCCTGGCACAGCTCCTATTGCAAAGCGGCCGTACCGTATGGCAGCTATAGAGCATGAGGAAGTCAAGAAGACTATTGATGAGTTGCTAGCCAAGGGCTATATCCATCGCAGCTTCTCTCCTTGGGCTTTTCCATTGTTGCTGGTAGATAAGAAGGATTGTTAGAGATAGTCAAGGACTATGACCTGGAGATTCACTATCATCCGGGTAAGGCCAATGTTGTGGTAGATGCTCTGAGCAGAAGAAGCTATGTCAACATGGCCGTGGCTTTCCAGATGCCTCCAGAGTTATGTGAGGAGTCCGAGCAGTTAAGTCTGGGTTTCTTGCATCATACTTCGAGTGCAGCCTTTGAGGTAGTACCTACCCTAGAGGCAGAGATCAGGCAGCATCAGAAAGAAGATAAGAAGCTGCAGGAGATCCGTGAGTTGCTCAAGAAGTGCAAGGCTCCTCACTTCAGAGAGGATGATCAGGGTACCTTGTGGTACAAGAACCGGATCTGTGTGCTTGATGTGAATGATCTCCGGAAGTTGATTCTGAGTGAGGCCCATGATACAACTTACTCTATTCATCCGGGCAGCACGAAGATGTGTTATGATCTCAAGGAACATTTCTGGTGGTATGGGATGAAGCGTTCAGTGGCAGAGTACGTGGCTATTTGTGACACCTGTCAGCGTGCCAAGGCTGAGCATCGGAGGCCAGCAGGTCTGTTACAGCCTTTGAAGATTCCAGAGTGGAAATGGGAGGAAATCACTATGGACTTCATTGTTGGATTGCCTCGTACTCAGAAAGGGTACAACTCCATTTGGGTAGTAGTGGATCGTCTGACAAAGGTTGCTCACTTCATTCCAGTGAACACTACTTACTCCGGTGCTAGACTTGCAGAGTTGTACATCTCTCGGATTGTCTGCTTGCATGGTGTGCCCAAGAAGATCATATCTGACAGAGGGTCTCAGTTCACTTCACGATTCTGGGAGCAGCTCCATGATTCATTGGATACGAAGCTGCATTTCAGTACAGCTTATCATCCTCAGACAGATGGGCAGACAGAGAGAACCAATCAAGTGTTGGAGGATATGCTGAGAGCTTGTGCAATTCAGTACGGTACTAGTTGGGATAAGTGCCTGTCATATGCTGAGTTTTCATACAACAACAGCTATCAGGCCAATCTGAAGAAGTCCCCCTTTGAGGCATTGTATGACAGAAAGTGCAAGACTCCTCTCTATTGGGATCAGATTGGTGAGAAGCAGCTCTTTGTCCCTGACATTATAGAAGATGCAGAGCAGATGGTGCAGGCTGTGTGGGAAAAACTGAGGATTGCACAGAGCAGGCAAAAGAGCTATGCAGATAGCAAACGGAGAGACCTGACTTTCAGTGTTGGTGATTATGTATATCTGAAGGTGTCTCCGATGAGAGGAATCCACAGGTTTAATGTCAAGGGGAAGCTAGCACCTCGGTATGTTGGTCCATTCAAGGTGCTAGAGAGGAAAGGCGAAGTTGCATATCGCCTGGAGTTACCTCCCAGTCTCTCAGGAGTTCATGATGTCTTTCATATCTCTCAGCTGAAGAAGTGTTGCGAGTACCTGAGGAGCAGGCACCACTGGATGGGTTAGATGTGCAGGAAAATCTGACTTATACTAAGCATCCGGTGAAGATTCTGGAGACATCAGAGAGGGTTACTCGGAACAAGCGCATCAAGATGTGCAGAGTTCAGTGGAGTCACCACAGTGAAGCTGAGGCTACATGGGAGCGAGAACATGAGCTGAGGAAAATATATCCAGATCTCTTCGCTAGCCAGCCCAGCTAAATCTCGGGGACGAGATTTCTTTAAGGGGGTAGGGTCTGTAACACCCTAATTTAAATTCTAGCATTTTATAATAAATTTAATTGGCTTTATTTAAATTTCTAAGGTTTATTGTGTTTAGTCTTGCATTTAATTAAAATTTTGTTTCATAAGAAATTAAAATTTATCATAGGGTGTAATTTTTTTTGTTGCATTCATGCTGGTGCATTTCTTTTGTTGTTTGAGTGCTAGTTGTGAATTCAAATTTGAATTTGAATTCACCTAGGTTTGTGTTGGTTTGAAATAGAAAAGATATAGAGGTATTCCAAAACCCAAACCCAACCTAGAGAGTCCAAACCAACCCAAACCCTTGCAGCTCGGCCCGGCCCATGGCCACTTCTCTTTTCCCAGCCCAAGCATGGCGGCCCAGTTTCCTTTCCCCGCTCAGCCATGCCCCGCATCGCCATTGCCGTGCAGAACTTTACGCCACCATGGCCACGCCAAACCACCATGTCCCAAGCCCCGTAGACCCCCGCATCGGCTCCGCTTTGACGCCTGGTGTCTCACCGAGAACGTGCTCCCCGAGACCCTTTCCGCCGCGCCGGAATTTCCCCGGACCCTGCCGTCTCAGGTGAGATCGATTTTGGGGAAATTTCTCGCCGCCGTTGGACGCCGGATTCCGTTGACCCCTCTGCCCGTTTCGCAGCGCCACCTGGTTGCGTTTCGTGCCACCCAGGAGCCCGGGGAAGCCCTACACCGTTCGGACCGCGAACGCCGCCCCGCCTCCGCCGTAGGCCTTCGCCGCCGACGATCCTGCGCGGCCTCCCCGTCCGAATCCCAACCCCGGTTAGCATTACCCCACTCTCCTTTTGCTTTTGCGCTAGGAATTAGAGTGTGTAGCGCACTCTAGGTGCCAGCGCACTAGTCGCCGGCGGCCCAGCGCTGCCGCGCCATGGCGAGATCCCCCCTGCACTGCACGCTTTGCCCCGCAAGGCGTGCCATAGGACGTGCCGCGCTTTGGTCATACCCCCTGACCCCGTTGCACACATCCCCGCACCGCCTTAAACTAACTGCGCACGCTCCGGCAAACCTCGCCGTGCAGCCCTGCCTTCGCCGCCACGCGTGCCATCCAGCTCCCTACGGCCCCGTACAAACCACCCAGTGTAACACCCGGTTTATAAAAGGACATAAACCAAGCAATCATATACGTGCCAGGATCAAGTCACACGTATATACAACAGAATGAACAGTATATCACAGCACATATCACGAATAAGATATAATAAATCGAAATACGAATGTTATTTATTACATTAATGACAAAAATGTCTGATACAGCGGAAGCGAAGTACAATTACGATAAAGACTCTCCGAAGCTGAAGCAGGGCGCCACAGGGACGTCGACTGGGAGACGAACACCTAGAAGTCCTCGTAGTCCTGGTAGCGCTGGACGAACTCCCTCGTGTCGGCAGAAACTGAGCAGCAGTAGCGTAGCCAAGAGGAAAAAGTAGAGAAGAGGTAAGGGTGAGTACACGACTTGTACTCAACAAGTATAACACAAACTATGAGGCTCTAGGCTGGCTGACTGACTGCATTAGCTTTTAAGTCTTGGCAAAATTTTATTAAAGCTATTTACTACGAGTTGATGAATTACCATTAACCCAGTTACATAGTAATTAATCAAGATTAAACATGTTACTACTGAGAACCAAACCAAAACCAAGCCACCAAGGTAACCCCGAGAAGCACCTCCCTCGTCGGAAGGAGATAACTTCACTAATCAAAAGGAGGATCTGGGCCGCTCATAACCGTGAGCACGGCTAGTATACCAGTTTTACACTCTGCAGAGGTTGCACATCTTTACCCACAAGTCGTGAGCTACGCCAGTTGTTCATCACACTTCCTTAGGTGAGATGACTAGCGACTCACTACGAGGCCGTTACAAAGAATCTCGTTGGTAAGGCGTAACCGCGAGAGTTAGGTCAGCGACGATGGGGCCCACCTCCGGGGGTACAAGCACAGGAGCGCAATCCAAGCACAGACCAAGCCGGAGGAGCAGGGACCATTGAAGCTTACTACTCTTGCCCCGCAGGTAAGTTACTCCAAACCAAAAAGACCTAATTAGTAAGCCAAGTCTATCCCATTCTAGCCTTGTGGTAGCGCTGTTGTCCCAGGTTGTCGCTCTATGAACCGGTCCTTATGGAGAGTGGCCAACCAAGAACTAAGCACCGTGCTGGCCCCCTAAACCATGTTTCTACAAAAACCATATTTTAACGAGACGTGAGCCACTCATCCACACAGAGGGCCACTCTCAGAATTAAGTTCAAGTGAAACATTAATCAAATTAATTAAAAAGGACCAGAGTGTGTTATAGCGCAGCAACCTAGCACAACTAACCAAAATGCAACCCAAAGGTATATATAAAGGATATAAAGTGGCTAGGAAATCCTTATAGGCATACAGTATTAAAATGCAGTATGAAAATGTATTTAAAGGTGATAGGTTGTTCATGTTACACTTGCCTTCCTCGTACTGCTCTGGCTGCTGCTCAAACTGCTCCGAAGACGGCTGCTCCTGGTACTGGTACTGGGGCTCCTCAGATGGATCAACGTCTACTCACGAACACATGGCCAAAACAATGCACGAAATAAGCATACAAGCAAACACTAACAAAAACTAAGAAATAGTACAACAATACATAAAAATAGCACACTAAACTAGTCCAAAACTATTCTACGCGTTACAACGATCGCGTGGATATAAAGAACGTCTAAAACGGAGCTAAAACGCATATTCTAGGCTAAAAACAAGTTCTAGGGGCTTATTTGTAATAAAAACAGGGTTCCAGGGACTTTTCTGCTAAAACCGAGGGCCTAAACGCAATTAAACATTAACTCCAGGGTCTAACTCGCAAAATTAGCAGCAAAGGACGGCGGGTTCTATTTCCAGAAAGGCCAGGGGGTTATGTGCTAAAAACAGGACCAAACCGTAATTAGTTTTCTATACCGCTGGACCGCGGGTTGATTTAGGCAAAGTTGGGGGTCTCTTTAGAAAAAATGACCGAGCTGAAGCGGTACGTTTGGATCTCGGCCGCAGGATTAGGATCTGGCGGCTCAGATCTAAAGGATCCTAGATCTAACCGTAGCCGTAGAATCCGGATCGGACGGCGCAGGTTGAAAGGGGCGCGGGGGCGGCGGCGGGACGCGCCGCCGACGTGCTCCCGCGGCGGCGGGCGGCCGGATGTAGCCAATCTAGGCCTTCCCGGGGGGGATTCGAGCGGGGCTGGGGTCTAGAAGCCTCTAGGCGACACGCGTAAGCCACTGGTGGGCTCAGGAAAGGGCTGCATCGGCCGGAGAGGATGGCCGGCGGTGACCGGCGGCTTGGGTTTGCCGGCATACCGCGTTAGCGCGGTTCCGGCCCCATTTGGCTCGGGTTTTCGGCACTGGGAGCATCTACTAGGCACGGCTAAACTACACTGAGGCCTAGCTCGGGCTGCGGCACAGCAGAGCGGCGGTTCAGCCATGGCGCGGCGGCGGCGGAGCGCCGGTGTGGATGTTCCGGCCCCGGAAGTGACCCTCTGGCCACGATATCGGGTGCAAAAGGAAGGGTAGGTCGAGGTGGGTCTCACCTAGGTCCGAATCGAGCGAAGATGGCGTGTCGGAGGCGCGACGGCGATGTCCGGCGGCGACGCACGGGCGGAGCTCGGGGTCCGGCCGCTGCTGGGCGTCTCCGGGTACTGGATGGCACAGCTCGACCCAAGACGGTCCTGCGAGAAGGATACGGGGGTCAGGGGGTCTCCGGGGTCACCGGCGTCGAGGAAAATGCGGTGGTGGAGGTGCTTACCGGCGGCGTGGGGGCTCTGCTCCGACTCCGGGAACCCGGGCGGCGCGGCTTAGGGTTTTGGGGTGGCGGCGGGGTGGAATGAGGAGGCGCAGGGCTGCGGGGCCATTTAAAAGAGGTCCCGGGCATCTTGGACGAGCGTGCCCGGCCGATACGCGGCGGGGATCGCGGCGGAACTGTCGCGGCCGTTGCGTGGAGCAGAGGTCGCGGGGGGGGGGGAAAGAAGGTGATGCTGGCAGCTGGGCCCGGACCGTCAGCGGGTCGCGCGTCGCGCGGGCGGGGCAGGCCGGGCGCTGGCTGGTGGGGTCAGGCGCGCAGTGGGGGAGGGAGACGCGGTCGCGAGCGAGTGGCTGAGCGCTCCGCGCGGGCTGAGGCGCTGGCAGGTGGGCTGGGTCTGTGTGCTGCGGGGTTGGAGCGGGCCGCGTGGCGCGGGGCAGGCCGGGGAGGCTGGCGGGCTGCGCAGGCGTGCGGGACGCGGAGAGCTGGGCCGCGCGCTTGGGCCGTGCGGAGCTGGGTCAAGCGGAAGCTTGCGCGGGCCGCGCTGGCAGGCCGAGCGGGGTGGCGAGTTGGGCCCAGGAAAGGAGCTTGGGATGCCTTCGGTTGGGCCGACCGGGAGGGGAGAGCGGCTAGGCCCGGTTGCTAAGTTTTGGGCTGGGTTAGTTTGAGTTGGGTTTGGATTTTCTTCTTTTCTAATTCTATTTACTCTCTCTTTCCAAATCTAATTCAAACAAAGTTTGAATTCAAATACAAATTTGAATTCAAACCACACTCAAATAATTAAAACTATGCACCAGCATGAATGCAACACCAAAATTTAAACCTATGATAAAATTTTAATTACTTAAGGAACAAAAATTAGATTAAATGCCAACTAAACACAATAAACCTTAGAAATTTGAATAAAGCCATTTAAATTTATTAATAAATGCTGAAATTTAAATCAGGGTGTTACATACCCTACCCCCTTAAAGAAATCTCGTCCCCGAGATTTAGCTGGGTTGGCTAGCAAAGAGATCTGGATATGTCTTCATCAGTTCATCTTCTCGCTCCCATGTAGCCTCAGCTTCACTGTGATGACTCCACTGAACTCTGCACATCTTGATGCGCTTGTTCCGAGTAACCCTTTCTGATGTCTCCAGAATCTTCACCGGATGCTCAGTATAAGTCAGATCTTCCTGCACATCCACTCCATCCAGTGGTGCCTGCTCCTCGGGTACTCGCAAACACCTCTTCAGCTGAGATATATGGAAGACATCATGAACTCCTGAGAGGCTGAGGGGTAACTCCAGGCGATAAGCAACTTCGCCTTTCTGCTCTAGCACCTTGAATGGCCCCACATACCGAGGTGCTAACTTCCCTTTGACATTGAATCTACGGATTCCTCTCATCGGAGACACCTTCAGATACACATAATCACCGACACTGAAAGTCAGGTCTCTCCGTTTGCCATCAGCATAGCTCTTCTGTCTGCTCTGTGCAATCCTCAGATTTTCTCGCACAGCCTGAACCATCTGCTCTGCATCATCTATGATCTCAGGGCCAAAGAGCTGCTTCTCACCAATCTGATCCCAATAGAGAGGAGTCCTGCACTTTCTGCCATACAACGCCTCAAAGGGGGACTTCTTCAGACTAGCCTGATAGTTGTTGTTATAAGAGAACTCAGCATAAGACAGGCACTTATCCCAACTAGTACCGTACTGAATAGCACAAGCTCTCAGCATATCCTCCAACACTTGGTTGGTTCTCTCTGTCTGCCCATCTGTCTAAGGGTGATAAGCCGTACTGAAACGCAGCTTCGTATCCAATGAGTCATGGAGCTGCTCCCAGAACCGAGAAGTGAACTGAGACCCTCTGTCAGATATGATCTTCTTGGGCACACCATGTAAGCAGACAATCCGAGAGATGTACAACTCTGCAAGTCTAGCACCGAAGTAAGTAGTGTTCACTGGAATGAAGTGAGCAACTTTCGTCAGTCGATCCACTACTACCCAAATGGAGTTGTACCCTTTCTGAGTACGAGGCAATCCAACAATGAAGTCCATAGTGATCTCCTCCCATTTCCACTCTGGAATCTTCAAAGGTTGTAACAGACCTGCTGGCCTCTGATGCTCAGCCTTGACACGCTGACAGGTGTCATAAATAGCCACGTACTCTGCCACTGAACGCTTCATCCCATACCACCAGAAACGTTCCTTCAGATCATAATACATCTTCGTGCTACCCGGATGAATAGAGTAAGCTGTATCATGGGCCTCACTCAGAATCAATTTCCGGAGATCCTTCACATCTGGTACACAGATCCGGTTCTTGTACCACAAAGTACCCTGATCATCCTCTCTGAAATGAGGAGCCTTGCCCTTCTTGAGCAACTCACGGATCTCCTGCAGCTTCTCATCATCTTTCTGATGCTGCCTGATCTCTGACTCTAGAGTCGGTACTGCCTCAAATGCTGCACTAGAAGTATGATGCAAGAAGCCCAGACTCAACTGCTCGAACTCCTCGCATAACTCTGGAGGCATCTAGAAAGCCACGGCCATGTTGACATAGCTTCTCCTGCTCAGAGCATCTGCTACAACATTGGCCTTGCCCGGATGATAGTGAATCTCCAGGTCATAATCCTTGACCAACTCTAACCATCTTCTCTGCCGCATGTTCAGCTCATTCTGCGTGAAAATGTACTTGAGGCTCTTGTGATCAGTGTAGATATCACACCGCTGCCCATACAAGTAATGCCTCCAAATCTTCAGAGCATGCACAACTGCGGCTAACTCAAGATCATGGGTGGGATAATTCAGCTCATGCCGACGTAACTGCCGTGAAGCATAAGCAATCACTCTGCCCTCCTGCATCAGAACACACCCAAGACCATCCTTCGAAGCATCACAATACACCGTGAACCTTTTGGTCTGGTCTGGCAGAGTCAGGACTGGCGCCGTAGTCAACCTTTTCTTCAGCTCATCAAAGGCCCTCTGACGCTCATCAGTCCACACGAAAGCCACATTTTTCTCCAGCAAAGAAGTCAAAGGCTTCGCGATCTTGGAGAAATTCTCAATGAACCTCCAATAATATCCAGCTAAGCCCAAGAATGATCTGACTTCCTTTACTGTCTGTGGTGTCTCCCACTCGAGCACATCCTTCACCTTGCTCGGATCAACAGCAATGCCTCCTTGAGAGATAACATGACCGAGGAATGGAACCTCGTCAATCCAGAACTCGCACTTGCTGAACTTGGCATACAACTGATGCTCTCTCAATCTCTGCAACACGAGCCTCAGATGCTCTTCATGCTCTTCCTCTGTCTTGGAGAAGATCAGAATATCATCAATGAAAATCACCACGAAGACATCCAGATAATCCATGAAGACCATGTTCATCAGATGCATGAAGTAAGCCGGGGCATTAGTCAAGCCGAAGGACATGACCGTGTACTCATATAGCCCGTACTTGCAGGTGAATGCCGTCTTCGGAATATCCCCAGGACGGATCCTCAGCTGAAAATAACCCGAACGAAGATCAATCTTCGAGAATATACGAGCACCTCGAAGCAAACCGAAGAGATCCTCAATACGGGGCAGTGGATGCTTGTTCTTGATAGTAACTGCATTCAGCTCCCGATAATCCACACACATCCTCTTCGAGCCATCCTTCTTATCTACCAGCAACAATGGAAAAGCCCAAGGAGAGAAGCTGCGACAGATATAGCCCTTGGCTAGCAACTCATCAATAGTCTTCTTAACTTCTTCATGCTCTATAGGTGCCATACGGTAGGGCCGCTTTGCAATAGGAGCCGTGCCAGGCAAGAGATCAATACAAAACTCGATGGCGCGTTCAGGCGGCATACCTGGCAGATCATCCGGAAAGACATCCGGGAATTCAGACACCACGCGAATACCGTCCGTGGGTCTAGCCTCCATCTGATGAAGAAATCCCGAAGGCTCCACTGCACTGATAACAACCTCTTGGCCACTGGAAGCTGATAGCAAAACTGTCCTCTGAGCACAATCTATCCGAACTCCCCACTTGGCCAGAGTCTCCATTCCCAGAATGACATCAATGCCCTTGGTGTCTAGCACCATCAGATCAGTACGGAACTATACTCCCCTCAAAGAAACACTGACTCTCGGGCAGTAAGTGTGAGACCTCAACTGTCCTCCCGGTGAAGATACTAACAGGCACCTCTTTAATGTGGTAGTATGAATACCATGATGCTCGACAAAAGACTGAGTAATGAAGGAATGCGTAGAACCAGTATCAAAAAGCACTGTAGCTGGATATGAATTAACCATGAACGTACCAATAACCACGTTGGGAGCCTCGGCCGCTGACTCGGCCGTCACGTGGTTCACTATGCCCTGAAGTGGCGCCTTGGGCTGAGCTGGGCGCCCCTGCTGTCCCGCCTGCGCCTTCCGGGGGCAAGCGTTGGCGTAGTGCCCCGGCTGGCCGCAGTGAAAGCAGGTGCGAGGAGGTCCCTGAGCCTGCTGTCCGGTAGGAGCTGCCGGACGTGGAGCCTGCGGTGCCGGTGGAGCAGCACGAGCCGGAGGTGCCGGTAACCTCTGGCCCTACCCCGCCTGCTGCTGCTGTCGAGGCGGGTACTGCTGCAGTGGCCTCTGCTGGTACTGCTGAGGAGGCCGGTACTGCTGCTGGTACTGCTGGGGTGGCTGGAGGCGAGGACGAGTGTTGCTGCCGGAAGCAACGGGGACAATGTTCCTCTTCTTGTCCTCCATCTCCAAGTGCTTGCGCTCAGTGTTGAGCGCACTGTCAACCAAATGGTTGAAGTCATCGAAGCGGAGGTTGAGCAGCGCGTACTGGAGGTAATACTCAAGACCCTCCATGAAGTGCTCCTGCTTCTTGCGGTCATCCGCAACATCGGCAGGGGCGTAGCGAGCGAGCTGCAGGAAGCGATCACGATACTCCGTGACCGACATAGTCCCCAGAAGTGACAAAGACAGATAGATATCGAAAGATTAACTCAAGATTCATAAGGATAGATCAAGGGGCATTAGCTCAAAAGAAACCGCTGAATGATTTTATTTAAGGTTACCTGCTTCTGTGCAAGAAACTCCTTCTGCTTCATCTTCATAACGCTTGCGGGGACGTTGTGGCTGCGGAAACGCTCCCTGAACTGGAGCCAAGTGAGAGACTCGCGGTCATGAACTGGGTGGGACTCCCACCAGTCCAAAGCTGCCCCTCGCAACTGTCCTGCTGCGTACAAGACGCGCTCACGATCATCGCACTGGGCGATGTCCAGCTGACGCTCCACTGCACGGAGCCAGTCGTCAGCCTGAAGAGAGTCGGACGTGTGAGAAAACATCGGCGGGTGACCCCTCAGGAACTCAGCACGCCTGTCGCGAGGCTGCGGCGGTGGAGGAGGCGGAGGCTGAGTGTGAACCTGCTGAAGAGCCTGAACAGTGTTGTTCAGGGTAGCCATCATCTGCATCTGGAGCTGGAAGTACTGCTCCGGAGTCAAAGGCGGAGGCATCGGGATCCCGGTCCCCTGGGTGTTCTGACCCTGGTTGTTCTGCCCCTGCTGGTCAGAACCACGCCTAGTGTTGACCATCTGATTTTGGACAAAAGATTTCACGAGTAAGGATATTGCAGTAATAAATTCAGATGGATATGATAACTCTTTGCGGAAAAAGACTCAGCCATGATAAAGTAGACAGGATAGAGTGGACTGTTTTACCCCCAACGATCTAACTCATTTTATTAATTAGTTAACTATAACATCAGAGTGATTTTCTTTAAACAAATTTAAACTGCTAAGCTATGCAATCATTCAAAAATCCAAATCAAACATGTAGCATAATAACAAGCAGACAATTTTCACGACTTAGCCGAGTTTAACACACGACTCGACTAACACAACGCGTCGCGGATCGTGCTATCGTATTATTATAAAAGGGTCACCTGGCTGATACTCATGGTGGTCAGATGACTGATTCAGGCCAAAATCTACGAAAACTATTCTTCAGTGAAAGAAATCAAGGCAAGACGGGTAAAAAGTCATAGAATTCAAGGGGTATAATAGTAAAATAATTTCAGCAGGCAAGGATTGGTGAGAAGAAGTCCTAAAACTCGACCAGTTCTATCTAGGCTTCGTCCTACAGTCGATACGGCTCTGATACCACTCTGTAACACCCGGTTTATAAAAGGACATAAACCGAGCAATCATATACGTGCCAGGATCAAGTCACACGTATATACAACAGAATGAACAGTATATCACAGCACATATCACGAATAAGATATAATAAATTGAAATACGAATGTTATTTATTATATTAATGACAAAAATGTCTGATACAGCGGAAGCGAAGTACAATTACGATAAAGACTCTCCGAAGCTGAAGCAGGGCGCCACAGGGACGTCGACTGGGAGACGAACACCTAGAAATCCTCGTAGTCCTGGTAGCGCTGGACGAACTCCCTCGTGTCGGCAGGAACTGAGCAGTAGTAGCGTAGCCAAGAGGAAAAAGTAGAGAAGAGGCAAGGGTGAGTACACAACTTGTACTCAACAAGTATAACACAAACTATGAGGCTCTAGGCTGGCTGACTGACTGCATTAGCTTTTAAGTCTTGGCAAAATTTTATTAAAGCTATTTACTACGAGTTGATGAATTACCATTAACCCAGTTACATAGTAATTAATCAAGATTAAACATGTTACTACTGAGAACCAAACCAAAACCAAGCCACCAAGGTAACCCCGAGAAGCACCTCCCTCGTCGGAAGGAGATAACTTCACTAATCAAAAGGAGGATCTGGGCCGCTCATAACCATGAGCACGGCTAGTATACCAGTTTTACACTCTGCAGAGGTTGCACATCTTTACCCACAAGTCGTGAGCTACGCCAGTTGTTCATCACACTTCCTTAGGTGAGATGACTAGCGACTCACTACGAGGCCGTTACAAAGAATCTCGTTGGTAAGGCGTAACCGCGAGAGTTAGGTCAGCGACGATGGGGCCCACCTCCGGGGGTACAAGCACAGGAGCGCAATCCAAGCACAGACCAAGCCGGAGGAGCAGGGACCATTGAAGCTTACCACTCTTGCCCCGCAGGTAAGTTACTCCAAACCAAAAAGACCTAATTAGTAAGCCAAGTCTATCCCATTCTAGCCTTGTGGTAGCGCTGTTGTCCCAGGTTGTCGCTCTATGAACCGGTCCTTATGGAGAGTGGCCAACCAAGCACTAAGCACCGTGCTGGCCCCCTAAACCATGTTTCTACAAAAACCATATTTTAACGAGACGTGAGCCACTCATCCACACAGAGGGCCACTCTCAGAATTAAGTTCAAGTGAAACATTAATCAAATTAATTAAAAAGGACCAGAGTGTGTTATAGCGCAGCAACCTAGCACAACTAACCAAAATGCAACCCAAAGGTATATATAAAGGATATAAAGTGGCTAGGAAATCCTTATAGGCATACAGTATTAAAATGCAGTATGAAAATGTATTTAAAGGTGATAGGTTGTTCATGTTACACTTGCCTTCCTCGTACTGCTCTGGCTGCTGCTCAAACTGCTCCGAAGATGGCTGCTCCTGGTACTGGTACTGGGGCTCCTCAGATGGATCAACGTCTACTCACGAACACATGGCCAAAACAATGCACGAAATAAGCATACAAGCAAACACTAACAAAAACTAAGAAACAGTACAACAATACATAAAAATAGCACACTAAACTAGTCCAAAACTATTCTACGCGTTACAACGATCACGTGGATATAAAGAACGCCTAAAACGGAGCTAAAACGCATATTCTAGGCTAAAAACGGACGGACAGGAGAGGTTGGGTGCGCGAGCGGCGGCGGAAGGTCACGGCGACGCGTTCCCGCGGTGGGGGCTCGCCGAAGAAACGCGTACATGCGTTGTCGGCCATGGTTTGGGCTCGGGTTTGGTCCTGGAGCACGAGCGCGGCACGGGTAATTCACAGGCGGGCTCGGACAGGCGGTGCGGGGCTGGGAAAAGGCTTCTCGATGGCGAGGGTGGTTCGGCAGCCACGGACCTCGTCGGAGCTCGCGTTCGGGCCGAGCCAAAGCTCGAATCCGAGTGCAAACTAGTGCGTGCGCGTGCTCGGTGCAGGGGCATGACTAATCTAGGCTCGCGCGGCCCAGGGTGCTTTGCAGAGCGCCCGCCACGGTGGGGCTGCGCCTGCGCGGCGGCAGAACGCCGGTGAGCAGGCGTTCCGGCCTCAGGGTTGGGCTACGGCCTACCAAATCTAGCACAAAGGGGCAGGAGTTAGTGCTGAAGCTCACCAGGGCTCGGGTTCGAGCAGGGAGGCTGTGCAGGGGCGTCGGCGTCGTGGACCGGCGGTGGCGCTGGGTGGAGCTCGAGGACGGGGCCGCTGCTGTGTGTCTCCAGGCCTCATGATCCACCAGGAAGGTGCGCAACAGTGCTATGAACAAGGAACGGGGGTCAAGAAGGCCGGGAACATGCTGGTGGCTCGGAATTCCAGTGAACTCTGATCTTATCGTACGGCGGCTCCGTGTGAAATTCCCGAGCGAGCATGGAGAAAGGAGCTGGGAAGGCGGCCGGTGATGCTCCTGGCGCCAAGGTGGAGCTCCTACGTTGGCTCTTAGAGGCTGGGGGCAGTGGAGCGGTGAGGGCATGGCGGCGGGGTGTTCTACTCCGAGTAGAGGCAAGGCGGGGTGGCTGCGGCTAGGGTTTGGCGGAGGATAGGGGCAGAGGGGGGGCGTGGGGCATTAAAAGGTGGGTACCGGGGATTTTGTGCGTGCGTGCCCAGGTCTGACGCGGTGAAATCTCGCCGAGGATCACGGGAGTGCGTTGCTGCGTGGGAGATGCGGGAGGGGGAAGATGACCGGTGGGCCCGGTTCGTCAGTGGTGGAGGCGGGTGCGCGGGCGAGCGGCTGAGCGGAGGCGAAGGGCGCTGACAGCTGGGCCTAGCGCGACAGCGAGGAAGAGTGCGCGCGGCCAACTGCTGGGCGACTGACCGTTGGCCCCAGGTGTCAGCCAGAGGGGGCGCTCGCGCGGGCTGCGGGAGCGGAACGCGGGGCTGGGAGGCAGGGAACAGAGTGAGCGGGCCGTGGCGCTGGGCCATGCGCGAGCGAGTTGGGCCGGGCGCTGGTTGCTGGGCCTGTGCGGAAGGAAATTAAAAGGTGCTGGCTTGGGCTGTGAGTGGAAAGGGTGGGCCGCCAGGGAAGGAGTAGGCCGGGCTGGGCTGCCTGGGTTGTGCTGGATTTTGGTTTGGGTTCCTTCTTCCTTTCTTCTCCAAACACACTCAACTAATTTGAATTCAAATGAAATTTGAATTCAAACCCTAGGCACTCAACCAAAAACAAACTTATGCACCAGCATGAATGCACAATCATATTTAACCTAGAAAGATTTTAATTACTCACAAAAGAAAATTAAATTAAATGTAAGGCTAAGCATATAAACCTCAGAAAATTAAATAAAGCCAGTTAAATTTATTATTAAATGCTGAATTTAAAAATAGGGTGTTACAATCTTCTTCCTCCGATGTTTCGGATTTAAGTTCAGGAGAGGTCTCGAGAGTCGAATCTACTGATTAGCTTTCTAAAGGTTCTGATTCGATCTCTGAAGGTTACTCATGACACATCTCGGGTTCTGTTGGAACTGGCTCATGGATACAAACGAATGAGGTTCTGTCCAAAATTTTGTTAAGGACTTTCCTGCCTTCAGATAGGGTAAGATGAGCAAAAGATCCTCTAGAAGTAAGATTGAGATGGTGTACAAACTCCTTGTCAAGACCAGCATAAAAATGCTGGAGCAATAAATGCTCGGGTAATGACAAGTCAGGGCCTGATTGTACCAATAAGGTGAATCGAGCCCAAGCTACACCAATTAATTCCTTATCATTCTGATGGAAAGTTAAAATTTCCTTTTTAAGGCACATATGCGTGAGAGCTGAAAGAACGCGGAACAAAATCTATTTCGAAGCTCAATCCAACTTCTGTTCACACAACCTATGGCACGAATGTACCATTGCTTCGCATCCTCCGAAAGAGAGAAAGGAAACAACTTGCAATTAAGAGTTTCGTGTGTCATGCCTGAAATTTTCAAGCATGAGCACACTTGCTCAAATTCGCGCAGATGATGGCAGGGATTTTCACAATCCCTTCCTGAAAAGGAATTTTCCTAAACTAAGGCTATAAAGCTTGAGCTGAGTTCATAGTTGGTGGTAAGAATGGGGTCAGCGGAAGACGCTGGCTCATAGAACTCACTCTTGGGTGAAGAGAGCTGTTGAAGGGATAGCTGCTCCATGGATAACAGGGTTTGAGGTAGAATCAAAGAAAAAGAAAAAGATACGAGGACGACTGAGTCCGAAGATAATGTAGCTATCGTTCCCCGGCAACGCCGCTAGAAAACTTGTTGGTACTTTGTAACGCCACGAATAAAATCCGCAAATGGCCGGATACAGCTGTAGCTTTCACCCAAGAGTATTCCAGGGTATCGTATCCCCTGAGGAACGTGAGTACACAATCTACGGGTTCAGGCTCGTCGAAGGACACACACACTGGTGCAGAAGGGGTAGAACAGAGAGGACATCCTAAGATTTAGAATCTATATTTAGAGGAAGAGATACTTCGCCGTTATACTTCGAGCTAATGGTATCGATCAGCATAAACAAGCCGACAGCTCCAATAATAATGCTCTATCCAATATCCGAACATGGAGGATTACTAGGGCTCGAACAGGGCTGTCACCACCTGCCGGCTACCTCTACAAATTGTGGGACTACCAGACAACTGAGTGGTATAGTCTAGTCTAGACACCACGTCTACGCTATTCCCTACTAATCCTAGCTCCAGCCAAGACTACCCTTCTCTATCCAGGGTCTTAAGCTAGGATCAAATGCTACTCTTAAGCATACACTCAACTTATATAAGGCAGAAATAATAACTTGCAATGAAACTCTAATTCTAAATAAAAAGGACTCGAGGTACAAGCGGAGAAGAGTGCCGACAAGCCCGGCACTTCCCCCGACTCCTCCTCACTCTCCTCCTAACCTTTCTACACCTCCTAGGCTACATAAAGCATCTACGATGAAGGCCTCCAAGCTCCAAAGAGAAGAGAGGTGAGTTGTGTTGGTGTGGTGTGTGTTTCATTCCTTCACCCCTCTTTGTATTTATAGGAGGGAGCCATGGCCAAGGGGAGCTCCATCTGCAGCTGATCCTCTCGAAACTGACCTATACATCCAATCAGGAGCTTCCGCGTCAAAGGTTTGAGTCGGTGGGGCACCTGGTAGGCCCACCGACCTTCCTCTTTGGTTTGTGGGTTGCTCTCTAGGCCCACTTGTCATTGGCACGAGGATGAGCTTCTGATATGTCAGTTTCTTGATTTAGTGGGACCTCTAATCCATGTTCTGACATGTGTCGCGCTCTGATTGGCCAGAACATCGTGTCTTGGATCATATCCCACCATTATGCTGCAAAATTAGCTTAAAATCACCTGCACATAATCTAGAACATCATCTGTGGAATTCGTTAGTAAATAAGTCTATCCTAGCATTTATTCCACATTATGGTTCAATATTGTGCAGGAGTTGACGATCAAAATAGGTCGTTAGTGACCGTCAACAGCAACCTATTGGAGAAAGCGGCTAGGCGGAGGCAGAACAGGGGAAAAGCAGGGGAGCGAGGCGAGGTGGAAGGAAAAGCTGACAGGTGCGGCCTACCTTTTAGGGACCCTTGGCGATGAAAGAGGGAAAATGGGAGCGGGCTGGAGCAGGCCGGTGGCTTAGCGGCCTGATGCGGGCCGTGTAGCGCGTCGGTGCATGCGGGGGGGGGGGGGGGGGGGTCAAGCTAGTAGGCGGTTTGGGCTAGGCTGGCAGAGGCGGTCGGGCCAACGGGTTATGTGGATTTCGGCCCAAGTTGAGTTAGGGATTAGGTTAGCTTTTGTTTTTAATTTGAATCGCTTATTCAAATTAAAACCACTCAATTCAAACAAAAACCAAACAATTTTGAGACAAAGTAGAGCCAACAAAAACCAAATAAAACCCAAATACTTTGAACTAGCATTTAGGTCCTTGTGTTTAAGTTAACTTTTAATTTCTAGGAATTTTGAGGTAGGGTAGCATTTATTCTTGAGTGTGTCTAGCTAAAATCACTCCCCCACAAATTTTTTTTGAAAACTCAAATTTTTGAAGAATATAACATTCCGTAGAATTATGGGATGTTACAAGGACGAACATTTATCAAGTGACTCTGGATTATGCGTGAAATTTTGCGACAAGTCGAAACCAGTCATACACTACCCTATTTTCATAATAACGAGAGACAGAAACAAAGCCAAGTTAGCTTGTTCAACAAGCAAATACCAATTTCGATTTTGTTCATAACTTTTGCCTATGTAACTTCAATCTATGTCTTTCCCGATGTAACACCCAGTTTACAAAAGGACATAAACAGAGCAATCATATACGTGCCAGGATCAAGTCACACATATATACAACAGAATGAATAGTATATCATAGCACATATCACGTAAAATATATAATAAAGCGAGTACGAATGTTATTTATTACAATAATGACAAAATATCTGATACAGAGGAAGCGTAATACATAAACGATAACTCTCCTCGGAAGCTGAGCAGGGCGCCACAGGGACGTCGACTGGGAGATGAACGCCTAGAAGTCCTCGTACTCCTGGTAGCTCTGAGTGAACTCCCTCGCGTCGGTAGGAACTAAGCAGCAGTAGAGTATCCCAAGAGGAAAAAGTATAAAAGAGGCAAGAGTGAGTACACAACTCGTACTCAACAATTATAACACAAACTATGAGGCTCTAAGGTTGGCTGACTCGACTGCATTAGCTTTTAAGTCTTGGCAAGTTTTATTAAAGCTATTTACTACAAGTTGGTGAATTACCATGAACCCAGTTACATAGAAATTAATCAAGATTAATTAAGAACTACTGAGAACCAAACCAAACTGAACCACCCGGGGAAACCTCCCTAACCAAAGGAAGATAACCCCACTAATCAAAAGGAGGATCTGGGCCGCTCATGACTGTGAGCACGGCTAGTATACCAGTTTTACACTCTGCAGAGGTTGCACATCTTTACCCACAAGTCGTGAGCTACGCTAGTTGTTCATCACACTTCCTTAGGTGAGATGGCTAGCGACTCACTACGAGGCCGTTACAAAGAATCTCGTTGGTAAGGCGTAACCGCGAAGAGTTAGATCAGCGACAATGGGGCCCCCCTCACGGAGGTACAAGCATAGGAGCGCAATCCAAGCATAGACCAAGCCGGAGGAGCAGGGACCATTGAAGCTTACGACCCTTGCCCCACAGGTAAGTTACTCCAAACCGAAAAGACCAAATTAATAAGCCAAGACCGTCCCATTGCAGTCTTGTGGTAGCGCTATTGTCCCAGGTTGTCGCTCTATGAACCGGTCCTTATGGAGAGTGGCCAACCAATCACTAAGCACCGTGATGGCCCCCTACACCATGTTTCTAGAAAACACATTTTAACGAGACGTGAGCCACTCAAGCCAACACAGAGGGCCACTCTCAGAATTAAGTTGCATAAACCATTAATCAAATTAATTAAAAGGGACCAAGTGTGTTATAGCGTAGCAACATAGCACAACTAACCAAAATGCAACCCAAGGGATATATATATTAATGACATAAAGTGGCTAGGAAATCCTTACAGGCATACAGTATTAAAATGCAGTATGAAAATGTATTTAAAGGTGATAGGTTGTTCATGTTATACTTGCCTTCCTCAAACTACTCCTGCTGCTGCTCAAACTTATCCGAAGATGGGTGCTGCTCCGGGTACTGGTACTGGGGCTCTTTAGATGGATCAACGTCTACTCACGAACACATGGCCAAAAACAAGGCACAACAGTAAACATACATGCAAACAATAGCAAAAACTAAGAAACAGTACAATAATACATGAAAACAGCACACAAAACTAGGCTAGAACTATTCTGTGCATTACAACGATCGCGTGGACATAAAGAACACCTAAAACGGAGCTAGAACGCGAAAACTAGGCCTAAAACAAGGTCCAGGGGCTTTACTACGAGAAAAACTAAGTTTCTGGGGGTTTTCTGCAAAAACTGAGAGTCTAAACATAATTAAGCATTAGTTCTAGGGTCTAACATGCAAAAACAGCAGGCCTGGACTGCGGGTACTAATTTGGTAAAACTCAGGGGCTAAAATGATAAAAACCGGGCCTATCTGGAAATAGTTTTAAATGCGCCTGGACTGCGGGTTGAATATGAAGAAAAATAGGGTCTCTTTTGCAAAGTGGGGGAGTGCTGACCGTTTTCTACTTGTTTGACTCTGGGTCGATCTAATCCGGGCCGTAGATCTGAGATCGAATGGCCACAGGAGGTTGGGGCGCGGGCGGCGGCGCTGGCAGCGCCGGCGGCGAACCTAGCGGCGGCAGCTTGCCGGAGATGGCTATTCCGGCGCTCTAGGGAGCCATTTGGGTTGCGGTCTGGTGCTAAAGAACAAGCGTGACACGCGTAACCCACTGGGACCAAGAGCGGGGCACGGCGAGGCTCTGCGTGTCGGGGGAACTGCGGCGGCGGATCCGCGTCGTGAAGTTCGCCCGCGAGCGTGCGTTCCCGGGCTAGATCCTGGGTGCAAAGGGTGTGGTTGTGTGTGCCGCGTTGATGCAAGTCAGAACAAGGGCAACGCAGGACGGTGCAGCGCTGCAGAGAGCCCACCATGGCGGATCTCCGATGTGCGCGGCGGAGGAATGTCGGCGAGCAGTGCTCCGGCCTCGAGGTTGGCCTAGGTGACACAAAAGCTAGCGCAAAAGAACCAGGAGAGGGCGCGGGTGCTCACCGAGGTTTGGGTTTGGTCGGAGATGTCGCGCAGCGTGGTCGGTGGCGAGGATCGACGGTCGAGGTGGGCGGCGCTCCCAGAGATGTCGCCAGGAGATGCATCGGGGCTTCTGGACCTGATGACCGGATGCGGCAGGCTTCGGTGATGATGGTGGATGGATCGGCACGGCCGGAGCGGCACCGGCAGCGGCGGAATCAACGGCAAAGTGCTCCTCTGCTCGTCGGGCGATGGCGGCGGTACTGCGCGGCACAAGGGAAGGCAGGTAGTGGCGGAGAGGAATAGGGGAAGGCTCACGGGGCCAATTAAAGGCGGGCGCCGAGGATTGCGGGGCGCGGATGAGGAAGGAATCCCCTGCCGCTGTGCCGGGGATTTCGGGCGCGGACGTTGCGCAAGCGGGGATCCGGGAGGAGGAAGACAGGGCTGACAAGTGGGCCCGAGTTGTCAGAGGGAGCAACGGGTGAGAGCGGGGGTGGCGACTGACCTGAGGGGGCCACTGGTAGGAGCAGGGAACGCATCGCGCGGGAGTCCTGGCGGCGGGCTGGGCTGCGGAGCGCGGTGCGCGCCGAAGCGGAGCAGGCCGGGGTGCGCGCGTGCGGATGGAGCGGGCCAGGCGCTGGGAAGGAGGATGGGTCAGCCCGAGCGTGGGAAAGAGTGGACCGGAGCGCGCGCGGCACGGGGGAAGAAAAAACTGGGCTGCGGGTGTGGGCCGCGCGGGGAGGTGGTCTGGGCTGCTGCGCGTGGGGAAAACTGGGCCGGGCGAGTTGCTGGGCTTGCGGGGTGAACTGGAGCAGGCCAGGGAAGGGGGAGCTGGGCCGCGCAGTAGAAAGGAAGGGGAGGAACGGGCTGGCCAGTTTTGGACTTGGGCTGGGTTGCTACCTTGGTTTGGGTTTCCCTTTTTATTTCTATTTTCCTATTTCAAACACTACTCAAACCTAATTGAATTCAAATTCAAATTTGAATTCAACACTAGCACTCAAACAAATAAAAGAGATGCTCCGGTATGAATGCAACAACACAATTTAAACTTGGACAAATTTTAATTACTTGTGGAACAAAATTAGATTAAATGCAAGTCTAAACACCATAAACCTTAGAAATTTAAATAAAGCCAATTAAATTTATTATTAAAATCTGGAATTTAAATTAGGGTGTTACACCCGACAACGGTGCCAAAAATACTTGTTGGCGCCTACCAACGTCACCACTAATTGAATAACGATGATGCTCGCAGGTGCCAATGGGGTGGCAGATATTTCATGAACCACGAATAAATTCGCAAGCACACGGAATACCGCTGCAACATTTTACCCGGGAGTATACCGGGGTGTCATTTATATTTCTGCAAGGAAGACGGCGAATGGAAGTACATAGGACAGTTAATGAACTCACCTAGATTGGATATTCAATTGCATAAATAGGGCTAAGATAAATAACTGGTAGGAGGTAGTGTAACACACGCACAAACTACCCTCAACAACAAAAGAATATACTCTATAGGCAGGGAGAAAGCCAGGAGTTCGAGATCAAGTCAAAGGTGCTAGACTAGCAATATCTATGCTATCATGGTTAGATTAACAGAAGATTAAACTAGTACAACAGGGAGACCACCCTATGGCTGACGGGAGAAGCCCGACCAACCATGTGGCTTTATGCACCTCCTACCTCCCAATCCGAACGTGGATGATTACTGGGCATGGACAGGACTGTCACCACCTGCTGGCTACCTCTATAAACTTTGGGAAAGGGCGACATCGAGCAATGCATAACTAGTCTAGATTAGCAAGAGCTACTCAAGCATCCCACGCGGAGCCCCCACCCTCCTAATGGACAGACATCACATTAGAGCAAACATACGAATACCGGAGCAGTTGCTAACCATCGCAAGCATAGGGCGATCACACAATGCAAGCATTCGAATGATAATGCAACTAGATCATGAAATATAAATCCTATAAATCAAAGTATACTTCAAGCAGATATCGGTAACTATACTCTAATATTATTACAAACGACCGAGAATTACACGAGAGAACTAGAAAAGAACCCATACCAAAACTCCCGAGCAACTTTGGTGACTCGATGACTCCTGGACTCCTTCTAAACTCCTCTAACCTATGGACTAATGCATGAAAAGCTTTGAGAGGTGAATGTGGTGTGGGGTGTGTGTGTGTGTATGTGTTCTAATCTCAGCATCTTCCCTCATATTTATAGGAGGGAGCCATGGCCGAGAGGAGAGCCTTCTTCTGCCAATCCTCACAGAACCGATGTAGTGAGCCAATGGGATGTCTCGACGTGGCTGAGCTAAGGCGGTGGGGCCCATGGACTGGTCGGCCGACCAGGGTGATTAGCTGACCACCGCAAGGCACCAACCGCCCCAACTATTGGGGGTTCGGCTGTCCTAAGCCTCCTTTTGTCCAAACATAGAGCATGACCTATCTTGAGTAGATTTGCTTTGGTTCTTGGGCTACTTTTAGTCAAATTAAGACTAAACTTGAGCTCTAATTTTGTCTGTGATTTTATCTTGGACTTAATTGTGCTTGCAACCTAGAAATTAGCTCGAAAATACATCTTACAATTTTCTAAAGGTAAAGTGTGATTAGGTGTTTACTTGATAAATAATGCGCATATCAAATGCAAACTCTCATGATTTTCTGATCAAGTTGATGCCTAGAATTGATTGTTAGTGAGCGTAAACAGCAACATATTGACTGATGTGATCTCATTTGACCGATTATCATCCCCACTGATGAGGACATCGCCATGCTGGACACGATCATGCCATGGTCTTCTCCATGTTACAAGTCATCACCAACTCAGTCATCGCGTTCGTCTCAGATTCAGCCGACACCCCTGCATGATTTCGTCGATATCTCCCTCATACGACATCGAAATGAGGTGATCTTGGATGCATTGGAAAGCTAACGATGAGATGCTTTGTTTGGTTCTATTCCTAGCTCCAGAAGATATGTGGATCATTCTGTGTGACCACAGAAAGGTACTATGTCACCTATTTTGGGCCTTTTTAGGCTTTGTATCGTGTCGGTCCTTAAGCCCATGTTGTGGGCACCCCCCTGGTCGCCCCCAACCATAGGATGCCCCTGGTTCTTCCATAAACTTAGTAGCCACCACCATTTAGACTCAGGTTTTGTTTAGTCTTGTGTTTTCCTTCGAGGAAGAGACATTGCATCGTTGTATCTGTGGCGACAAGTCCTTATACATTGATCTAGGGCTCCCATTCTTGATCTCCTCCACTATGTTGACTAGTCCTTTGGAATCAAGTTCTTGAACCCCTATTTGATTCGCTTCATCCATATTTGCAATATCAGATTGCGTGTTTATATCTTCTTGCTTGTGTCCTTTGATTCGCTTGCAGGAAAAGCCTTCTCTGAGAGGTCAATCAAGTTATGCTTAGTTGATAACCAACGGAGTAGTGGTGTAGCGGTTGCAGGGTTCGAATCTTGTTGATTTGAAGCTGGATCATCAACATCAAGATCTCCACCAATCGAACGTACCCTTACCTCTTAGAAGATCGGGCCTAGTCTTCATCAAGTGGTATCAGATTTCAGGTTTCCCGTGAGGTATTACCCTTCGTTTTCCCCTTAGATTCATTCGCCTTCATATACATAGAGTACACGAAAAACCTACAAAAAATTTTCTGCTGTCCTAGAACCTTTTTGGCTTTTGCAATTTCATTTCAGATTCGCTTTGTTGAGTTTGTGTCCGTGGTCCAGTCTTGTTGCTGGTTTAGTGTGTTCGTGGTCGTAGTTCAATCGCCCGTCGCTGTGTGTTTTGTTTCCGCCGCTGTCCTACTCCACCATTACCCAAACAACAAGTCGATCCACCCCATTACTCGACTTGCCCTTGCTAGCTGCCTTGTGTGACTTCCTACCGCACCAGTCCTAGATAGGTTGCAAGCCGCCTTGTGCTGTTTGCCTTGCATCGCAACCCTTCTTGTTTTCATCTGGCGATACCTATTGTTGCATCTACCAGGGATACTCTGCCCTAGCTGAGAAGCTTTGCTCAGCCATGTTCTATGCTGGGGTTAAGGGATGCTTTGCCCAAGCCGCCGTAGTTGTTTCTGCCTAGTTGTGCCTTCACAAAACCATAACTCGAGTTCCCTTCGCCAACACAGGCATAACTTTTCACTCGGTGCTCCGTTTTGGCTCAATTTTTTACAGCAAAAAGAAGATGGAATTATGCACATATGATAAAATCACTTCACCATTTTGGCTGTTCTTAGAATTATAAAAAAAATCAGAAAGAGGCAGTTTTGAGGCTCCGAAGTTGTTTTCCAGTTTTCAAGAAATGTTCTTGTTTTCTGTAGACCACATCCCACCTCTGTTTAAGGTGCAAATTTTTGTGGTTGGAGCTTGTGTTACATCTGTTTGGAGAAAAAATTTAAAAAATAGTTGGAAAAATAAGAAATCTTGATTCCTACTAGTCCTGGAGGTTTTTCGGGGAAAAGAATAAAAACAAGTGCGTAGAGTGTTGTTTTGCTTGTTTTTTGAGCTTTATCCACCGTTCTTTGTCCAACTTGTTGTGTGTTGGCATTTCTTAAGTCGAAACCAGGTTTGAGATGACCTTGGTAACAACCTCAAAATTACCTGTTGGCGGTCCTTAGTGCAATCCCTAGAAATGAGGGCGCCGAACCCATCCTAGCAACTGCACCCAGGAGGTGCCACTCTCGTGGTATAATCATTACGATTACAGATAGGTCCGCAAGCGCACGGATATACCGTTGTAGCATTTCACCTGAAGAGTAAGGGTATCGCCATTTATTTGTGTCCCAAAGGACGGTCGCGGCAAAGGTATTGTACTTAACATTAACCACGATATTGTGCCTCAAGCAATAGGCAAAACTCTAACAGGGGTAAGTCCAGGTAAAGAATAAGCAAGGGTAATTTGACATAGCACACAACCACACTCCAAGAGGAAGGAATAAAAGAGAGAAACGACAAAAGAAAGAGACTACTCTATCCTACGTTAAGTCAGCTGGAGCTTAGGCTAGGTTAGGTGTCCTAGTGCTTCTATCCAAAGCTGGGGTTATGTTAGGACATGGTTAGGACTACAGGTGCCAGGAAAATGGGATAGTGGGGAGAAAGTCCCGTACCGGAGAATGTCCAGTTCCGTTACCTCTTTGCATGAACTCCTACACCGAACCTGAACATCGGGGAGTACGCTAAACGCAACACCGCTGTTACGCCGGACGGACAGGGCTGTCACCACCTGCCGTCTACCCCAGTCACACCATGGAGCAATCCGAAGGATCCCGCATACCCGAGCACCACGCTCGTGTATGAACTCACTACTCTAGTGTCCCAAGGTCTCCCACCCTTCGGATGGATGAGTAAAATACTAGAGTAAGCCCGAAAGCACAACGAACCTCTATCCCTACCCAGATCATCTGGCCTAACCAAGACCTTAGCATAACTCATGAATGAACTAAGCATGGATTGATAAACTATCAAGATAGTAAAGCAACCATGACATATCTCGATATTATGAATAGAAGTCTGACAAGTCGGATACAAAGCCATACCGGGAGCCGAGGATTGCTCAACGACCCCGAGGATGACTTGCTCGCTAAAGAAGAACTAGCCTAGCTCCACTACCTAGCTAAGAGAGCAAGAGAGAGGAGAGCCTTCTTGGAATGATGGAATGAGAGTGTGTGTTGAGGCGGGGGGGGGGGGAGAGGCCCTATTTATAGCTCTAGAGGTCGGTTCCCGCCAAATGCATAAATGGAAGGTGATTAGGTGCCCTAGCCGTGACTCCTCCCCGAGATGCACCTGGATGCGTTGCAGGCCAGGTTCGGCCGACCCCACCTGTCAGCCAAACGAGCTGATCTTCTGCTGGATGGTATATTATTTGATTCTTATCCTTATCCTCTGGTGCATTTTGCGTGGAGGCCCCGTTTCCTCTGACATGTGGGCCTCTTTGTAAGGGTGTGACACCGAATGCGATATTCTGCGTAGTTGTACTGTGTCTGCTATGTGTTTTCGTCTTATTTCACTCTTGCTCATCTGAAATGTACAAAACTCAAAAACAACTGTGGAGCGAGGTTAGTGATACAAATATGTGAGTAAGGCATATGATTTTCCTTTATTATTGAGTATAGTTGACGGGTGAAAATGGCACTTAAGCACCGTCAAAAACTCCCCCAGGCTAGCCCTTTGCTTGTCCCAAGCGAAGTTTTAGACTTAGGTTGTTGATCGGGAGTTGCTACAATGTTGCATTCCTAACTTATGCTCAAGGCACAACCGAGTGTTCTTACCTTCATTCTGAATAAGTTGGCCTTGTTCGCACCTTTTACCTTACTCCTGTCGGGCTTATAGCATCATCCTCATCTTTGGCGGTTGAGGGTCAGAACGGGTTGTAGAGTACCACTTACCACTCCTTTGTTCAACCGTCAATCCGGAGGTTTTATAAAGTTTTCGAAAAGAAATTTTGTAACACCCGGTTTATAAAAGAACATAAACCGAGCAATCATATACGTGGCAGGATCAAGTCACATGTATATACAATAGAATGAATAGTATATCACAGCACATATCACGTAAAAAGATATAATAAAGCGAGTACGAATGTTATTTATTACAATAATGACAAAATGTCTGATACAGCGGAAACGTAAAATAAATACGATAACTCTCCGAAGCTGAGCAGGGCACCACAGGGACGTCGACTGGGAGACGAACGCCTAGAAGTCCTCGTAGTCCTGGTAGCTCTGAGTGAACTCCCTCGCCTCGGCAGGAACTGAGCAGCAGTAGAGTATCCCAAGAGGAAAAAGTATAGAAGAGGCAAGAGTGAGTACACAACTCATACTCAACAAGTATAACACAAACTATGAGGCTCTAAGGTTGGCTGACTCAACTAAATTAGCTTTTAAGTCTTGGTAAAATTTTATTAAAACTAATTACTACAAGTTGGTGAATTACCATGAACCCAGTTACATAATAATTAATCATAATTAATTATGAAACTACTGAGAACCAAACCAAAACCAAGCCACCTGGGGAAAACTCCCTAACCAAAGGAAGGTAACCCCACTAATCAAAAGGAGGATCTGGGCCGCTCATGACTGTGAGCACGGCTAGTATACCAGTTTTACACTCTGCAAAGGTTGCACATCTTTACCCACAAGTCGTGAGCTACGCTAGAGGTTCATCACACTTCCTTAGGTGAGATGGCTAGCAAACTCACCACAAGGCCGTTACAAAGAATCTCCTTGGTAAGGCGTAACCGTGAGAGTTAGATCAGCGATGTTGGGGCCCACCTCATGGGGGTACAAGCACAGGAGCGCAATCCAGGCACAGACCAAGCCGGAGGAGCAGGGACCATTGAAGCTTACCACTCTTGCCCCACAGGTAAGTTACTCCAAACCAAAAAGACCTAATTAGTAAGCCAAGACTATCCCATTCTAGTCTTGTGGTATTGCTGTTGTCCCAGGTTGTCGCTCTATGAACCGGTCCTTATGGAGAGTGGCCAACCAAGCACTAAGCCCCGTGCTAAACCCCAAAACCATGTTTCTAGAAAAACCAATTATTAATGAGACGTGAGCCACTCAAGCCAACACAAAGGGCCACTCCCAGAATTAAGTTGCATAAACCATTAATCAAATTAATTAAAAAGGACCAAGTGTGTTATAGCGCAGCAACCTAGCACAACTAACCAAAATGCAACCCAAGGGATATATATAAAGGACAAAGTGGCTAGGAAAGTCCATATAGGCATACAGTATTAAAATGCAGTATGAAAATGTATTTAAAAGTGATAGGTTGTTCATGTTATACTTGCCTTCCTCAAATTGCTCGTGCTGCTGCTCAAACTGGTCTGAAGACGGCTACTCCGGGTACTGGTACTGGGGCTCCTCAGATGGATCAGTGTCTACTCACGAACACATGGCCAAAAACAAGGCACACTAGTAAACATACAAGCAACGACAACACAAACTAAGGAACAGTACAACAATACATGAAAACAATAGACAAAACTAGTCTAAAACTATTCTATGCACTACAATGATTGCGTGGACATAAAGAACGCCTAAAACGGAGCTAGAACGCGAAATCTAGGGTTAAAACAAGGTCCAGGGGCTTAACTGCAAGAAAAACAGAGTTCTAGGGGCCTCTGCGTAAAACTGCCAATGGTGGACGGCGGGTACTAATTCTAAAAAGGTCAGGGGCTTAAACGATAAAAACTGGACCTAGACGCAAATACTTTTGAACACGCCTGGACTACGGGTTATTTTTGGGAAAACACAGGGGCTACTTTACAAGTTTGCCAATGGTGACCATTTTCTTTCTAGGTTGACTTCGGTCTGGTTTGTTTTAGGCCGTCTGATCTTGATCTAACGGCCCAGGAGCAAAGGGCACGCGGGGCGGCGGCGGAACACCGTCGTAGCAGAGCTCCGCGGCGGCGCTCGGCCGGAGCTGGCGATGCGGGCGCTACAGGGGTCTAATCGGGATGCGGTTTGGCTTGGGAGCCTCCACACGGCATGCGTAACGCACTGGCGGCAACAAAAGGGCGAATCGGGGCTCCGAGCATGACGCTCGTCGGAGATGGCGGCTCGCCGAGGTTCGACAAACTGGCAAAACCGGGGTCAAATCAAGCGGGTTTTGGGTCGGGCATGCCCAGCGTGCCATGGCGAACATGCCTGGGCCCTCGGCAGGGCACGCTCAGGCTCGGGCCATGCGTGCAGTGGGGCAGGCGGCTAGACTCGCCGGAGCGCGACGGCCTGGGTCCATGGGATGGCCTACGGGCCTGGAATCTAGCGCAAACTAACGAGGGAGGGTCTGGCGTCCTCACCATGGGTCGGGGTCGAAGGAAGGGCCGGCGCAGTGGCGGAATTCTGGCGGCGCAGGCGCAGATCGACGAAGCTTGCCACGCGAATTCCCGTGCATAGTGGGGCCGGGGTTGGGGAAGGACAGCTTGGCGAGGATCTCGGTTCCACGACGGAGCTCCTGCGTCAGCTTGCGATGGCGAAGGTGCCAGGGAGAACCGGGAACGCGACAGCGCAGGCTCCTGCTCCAACTCTGGGGGTACGGTGGTGCGGCTAGGGTTTACGACGGCTGCAGGGGTGAGGATGGGGTGGTGAGGTCCCCTGGGGATCGCGGGGTGGTTTAAAGAGGGGGGCGCCGTGATCTCGGTGTGCGCGCGATAAGGAAGGCCGGCGAGCATCTCGGCGGGGATCGTGGCGTTCGGTTGCGCGGGGAAGACGACCCTGCCAAGCGGGTCCGGCTGGTCAGTCGGGGGCGCACGTGGCTCTGGGCTGAGCGATTGCACGGTGTGCTGGGTCGGGGGGCGCTGCTGGCTAGCGCGGGCGTGGGAGCGGACCGAACGGGGTTGAGCCGTTGGGCCAGACGCGGGAAAGGGAGAAGGAGTGGGCCGGCTGAGCGCGGGCCGCGCGGGCTGGGCAGCTACAGAAACGGGTGGAGGGGAGGGTGCTAGCTGGCTGGGCCTGCTGGGGGGTGAGTTGGGCCCATGTGGGGTTTGGGTTGCTGGGCTGCCTGGGTTTTTGGGCTGGTTTTGGACTTTCTAGTTTCTTCCTCTTTTCTACTTCTATTTCCTATTTCAAACTAACTCAAACCACTCAACTATTTGAATTCAAAAACAAATTTGAATTCAACCCTAGCACTCAAACAATTAAAGCAATGCACCAGCATGAATGCATCAACAAAGTTAAACCTAAGAAAAATTTTAATTACTTGTGAGACAAAAATTAGATTAAATGCAAGCCTAAGCATAATAAACCTTAGAAATTTAAATAAAGCCAATTAATTTATTATAAAATGCTGGAATTTAAATTAGGGTGTTACAGACCCTACCCCCTTAAAGAAATCTCATCCCCGAGAATTAGCTGGGCTGGCTAGCAAAGAGATCTGGATATGTTTTCATCAGCTCATCTTCTCGCTCCCATGTAGCCTCAGCTTCACTGTGGTGACTCCACTGAACTATGCACATCTTGATGCGCTTGTTCCGAGTAACCCTCTCTGATGTCTCCAGAATTTTCACCGGATGCTCAGTATAAGTCAGATCTTCCTGCACATCTAACCCATCCAGTGGTGCCTGCTCTTCGGGTACTCGCAGACACTTCTTCAACTGAGATATATGGAAGACATCATGAACTCCCGAGAGACTGGGAGGTAGCTCCAGGCGATATGCAACTTCGCCTTTCCTCTCTAGCACCTTGACTGGACCAACATACCGAGGTGCTAGCTTCCCCTTGACATTAAACCTGCGGATTCCTCTCATTGGGGACACCTTCAGATATACATAATCACAACACTGAAAGTTAGGTCTCTCTGTTTGCCATCTGCATAGCTCTTTTGCCTGCTCTGTGCAATCCTTAGATTTTCCCGCACAGCCTGTACCATCTGCTCTGAATCTTCTATAATATCAGGGCCAAAGAGCTACTTCTCACCAATCTGATCCCAATAAAGAGGAGTCTTGCAGTTTCTGCCATATAATTCCTCGAAGGGGGATTTCTTCAGACTGGCCTGGTAGCTGTTGTTATAGGAGAACTCAGCATACGACAGGCACTTATCCCAACTAGTACCATACTGAATAGCACAAGCTCTCAGCATATCCTCCAACACTTGGTTGGTTCTCTCTGTCTGCCCATCTGTCTGAGGATGATAAGCCATACTGAAATGCAGCTTCGTATCCAATGAATCATGGAGCTGCTCCCAGAATCGTGAAGTGAACTGGGACCCTCTATCAGAAATGATCTTCTTGGGCACACCATGCAAGCAGACAATCCGAGAGATGTACAACTCTGCAAGTCTAGCACCGGAGTAAGTAGTGTTCACTAGAATGAAGTGAGCAACCTTCGTCAGATGATCCACTACTACCCATATGGAGTTGTACCCTTTCTGAGTATGAGTAAATCCAACAATGAAGTCCATAGTGATTTCTTCCCATTTCCACTCTGGAATATTCAAAGGCTATAACAGACCTACTGGCCTCTGATGCTCAGCCTTGACACGCTGACAGGTGTCACAAATAGCCATGTACTCTGCCACTGAACGCTTCGTCCCATACCACTAGAAACGTTCCTTGAGATCATAATACATCTTCGTGCTGCTCGGATGAATAGAGTAAGCTGTATCATGAGCCTCACTCAGAATCAACTTCCAGAGATCATTCACATCAGGCACGCAGATACGGTTCTTGTACCACAAAGTACCCTGATCATCTTCTCTGAAATGAGGAGCCTTGCCCTTCTTGAGCAACTAACAGATCTCTTGCAGCTTCTTATCTTCTTTCTGATGCTGCCTGATCTCTGCCTCTAGAGTGGGCACTGCCTCGAATGCTGCACTCAAAGTATGATGTAAGAAGCCCAGACTCAACTGCTCAAACTCCTCGCATAACTCTGGAGGCATCTGGAAAGCCACGGCCATGTTGACATAGCTTCTTCTGCTCAGAGCATCTGCCACAACATTGGCCTTACCCGGATGATAGTGAATCTCCAGGTCATAGTCCTTGACCAGCTCTAACCATCTTCTCTGCCGCATGTTCTGCTCATTCTGCGTGAAAATGTACTTGAGGCTCTTGTGATCAGTGTAGATATCACACTGCTGCCCATACAAGTAATGCCTCCAAATCTTCAGAGCATGTACAACTGCGGCTAACTCAAGATCATGAGTGGGATAGTTCAGCTCATGCCTGTGTAGCTGCCGTGAAGCATAAGCAATCACTCTGCCCTCCTACATCAGCACACAACCAAGACCATCATTCGAAGCATCACAATACACCGTGAACCTCTTGCTCTGGTCTAGCAGAGTAAGGACTAGCACCGTAGTCAACCTCTTCTTCAGCTCATCAAAGGCCATCTGATGCTCGTCAGTCCATACAAATGCCGCATTCTTCTCTAGCAAAGAAGTCAAAGGCTTCGCGATTTTGGAGAAATTCTCAATGAACCTTCGATAATATCCTGCTAAGCCCAAGAATGACTAGACTTCCTTCACTGTCTGTGGTGTCTCCCACTCGAGCACATCCTTCACCTTGCTCGGATCAACTGCAATACCTCCCTTGGAGATGACATGACCGAGGAATGGAACCTCATCAATCCAGAACTCGCACTTGCTGAACTTAGCATACAGCTGGTGCTCCCTCAATCTCTGCAACATGAGCCTTCGATGCTCCTCATGCTCTTCCTCTATCTTGGAGAAGATTATAATATCATCAATGAAGATCACCACGAAGACATCTAGATAATCCATGAAGACCATGTTCATCAGATGCATGAAGAAAGCCGGGGCATTAGTCAAGCCGAAGGACATGACTGTGTACTCATATAACCCGTACTTGCAGGTGAATGCCGTCTTCGAAATATCCTCGGGACGGATCCTCAGCTAAAAATAGCCCGAACGCAGATCAATCTTCGAGAATACACGAGCACCTCGAAGCAGATCAAAGAGATCCTCAATACGGGGCAGTGGATGCTTGTTCTTGATAGTAACTGCATTCAGCTCCCTATAATCGACACACATTCTCTTCGAGCCATCCTTCTTATCTACCAGCAACAATGGAAAAGCCCAATGAGAGAAGCTGCGACGGATATAGCCATTGGCTAGCAACTCATCAATAGTCTTCTTGACTTCCTCATTCTCTATAGGTGCCATACGGTAGGGCCACTTTGCAATAGGAGCTGTGCCAGGCAAGAGATCAATGGAAAACTCGATGGCGCGTTCAGGCGGCATACCTGGCAGATCATCCGGAAAGACATCCGAGAATTCAGACACCACGCGAATACCGTCCGTGGGTCTAGCTTCCATCTCATGAAGAAATCCAGAAGGCTCCACTGCACTGATAATAACCTCCTGGCCACTGGAAGCCGATAACAAGATTGTCCTCTGAGCACAATCTATCCGGACTCCCCACTTAGCAAGAGTCTCCATCCCCAGAATGACATCAATGCCCTTGGTGTCTAGCACCATCAGATCAGTACAGAACTCTACTCCCCTCAAGGAAACACTAACTCTGGGGCAGAAAGTATGAGACCTCAACTGTCCTCCTGGTAAAGATACCAACAGGCACCTCTTTAATGTGCTAGTACGAATACCATGATGCTCGACAAAAGCTAATGCAGTTGAGAGGTGACAGTCAGTGCTTCAGAGCCTTCGGGATTTCTTCATCAGAGGAAGGCTAGACCCACGGACGGTATTCGCGTGGTGTCTGAATTCCCGGATGTCTTCCCGGATGATCTTCCAGGTATGCCGCCTGAATGCACCATCGAGTTTTCTATTGATCTCTTGCCTGGCACAGCTCCTATTGCAAAGCGGCCCTACCGTATGGCACCTATAGAGCATGAAGAAGTCAAGAAAACTATTGATGAGTTGCTAGCCAAGGGCTATATCCGTCGCAGCTTCTCTCCTTGGTCTTTTCCATTGTTGCTGGTAGATAAGAAGGATGGCTCGAAGAGAATATGTGTGGATTATCGGGAGCTGAATGCAGTTACTATCAAGAACAAGCATCCACTGCCCCGTATTGAGGATCCCTTTGATCTGCTTCGAGGTGCTCGTATATTCTCGAAGATTGATCTTCGTTCGGGCTATTTCCAGCTGAGGATCCGTCCTGAGGATATTCCGAAGACGGCATTCACCTGCAAGTACGGGCTATATGAGTATACAGTCATGTCCTTCGGCCTGACTAATGCCCCAGCTTTCTTCATGCATCTGATGAACATGGTCTTCATGGATTATCTAGATGTCTTCGTGGTGATCTTCATTGATGATATTCTGATCTTCTCCAAGACAGAGGAAGAGCATGAGGAGCATCTGAGGCTCGTATTACAGAGATTGAGAGAGCACCAGCTGTATGCCAAGTTTAGCAAGTGCGAGTTCTGGATTGACGAGGTTCCATTCCTCGGTCATGTTATCTCTCAGGGAGGCATTGCTGTTGATCCGAGCAAGGTGAAGGATGTGCTCGAGTGGGAGAAGCCACAGACGGTGAAGGAAGTCAGGTCATTCTTGGGCTTAGCAGGATATTATCGGAGATTCATTGAGAATTTCTCCAAGATCGCGAAGCCTTTGACTTCTTTGCTGGAGAAGAATGTGGCGTTCATATGGACTGATGAGTGTCAGATGGCCTTTGATGAGCTGAAGAAGAGGTTAACTACGGCGCCTGTCCTTACTCTGCCAGACCAGACCAAGAGGTTCACGGTATATTGTGATGCTTCGAAGGATGGTCTTGGGTGTGTTCTGATGCAGGAGGGCAGAGTGATAGCTTATGCTTCACGGCAGCTACGCCGGCAAGAGCTGAACTATCCTACTCATGATCTCGAGTTAGCCGCAGTTGTGCATGCTCTAAAGATTTGGAGGCATTACTTGTATGGGCAGCGGTGTGATATCTACACTGATCACAAGAGCCTCAAGTATATTTTCACGCGGAATGAGCTGAACATGCGGCAGAGAAGATGGTTAGAGCTAGTCAAGGACTATGACCTGGAGATTCACTATCATTCGGGCAAGGCCAATGTTGTAGCAGATGCTCTTAGCAGAAGAAGTTATGTCAACATGGCCGTGGCTTTCTAGATGCCTCCAGAGTTATGCGAGGAGTTCGAGCAGTTGAGTCTGGGCTTCTTGCTTCATACTTCTAGTGCAGCATTTGAGGCAGTACCGACTCTAGAGGCAGAGATCAGGCAGCATCAGAAGGAAGATAAGAAGCTACAGGAGATCCGTGAGCTGCTCAAGAAGGGCAAGGCTCCACACTTCAGAGAGGATGATCAGGGTACCTTGTGGTACAAGAACCGGATCTGCGTGCCTGATGTAAATGATCTCCGGAAGTTGATTCTGAGTGAGGCCCATGATACAGCTTACTCTATTCATCCGGGCAGCACGAAGATGTACTATGATCTCAAGGAACGTTTCTGGTGGTATGGTATGAAGCATTCAGTGGCAGAGTACGTGGCTATTTGTGACACCTGCCAGCGTGTCAAGGCTGAGCATCAGAGGCCAGCAGGTCTGTTACAGCCGTTGAAGATTCCAGAGTGGAAATGGGAGGAGATCACTATGGACTTCATCGTTGGATTGCCTCGTACTCAGAAAGGGTACAACTCCATATGGGTAGTAGTGGATCGTTTGACGAAGGTTGCTCACTTCATTCCAGTGAACACTACTTACTCCGGTGCTAGACTTGCAGAGTTGTACATCTCTTGGATTGTCTGCTTACATGGTGTGCCCAAGAAGATCATATCTGACAGAGGGTCTCAGTTCACTTCACGATTCTAGGAGCAGCTCCATGATTCGTTGGATACGAAGCTGCGTTTCAGTACGGCTTATCACCCTCAGACAGATGGGCAGACAGAGAGAACCAACCAAGTGTTGGAGGATATGCTGAGAGCTTGTGCCATTCAGTACGGTACTAGTTGGGATAAGTGTCTGTCATATGCTGAGTTCTCATATAACAACAACTATCAGGCCAGTCTGAAGAAGTCCCCCTTCGTGGCATTATATGGCAGAAAGTGCAGGACTCCTCTCTATTGGGATCAGATTGGTGAGAAGCAGCTCTTTGGCCCTGATATCATAGAAGATGCAGAGCAGATGGTTTAGGCTGTGCGGGAAAATCTGAGGATTGCACAGAGCAGACAAAAGAGCTATGCTGATGGTAAACGGAGAGACCTGACCTTCAGTGTTTGATGATTATGTGTACCTGAAGGTGTCTCCGATGAGAGGAATCCGCAGATTCAATGTCAAGAGGAAGTTAGCACCTCGGTATGTGGGCCCATTCAAGGTGCTAGAGCGGAAAGGCGAAGTTGCTTATCGCCTGGAGTTACCTCCCAGTCTTTCTGGAGTCCATGATGTCTTCCATATATCTCAGCTGAAGAAGTGTCTGCGAGTACCCGAAGAGCAGGCACCACTGGATGGTTTAGAGGTTCAGAAAGATCTGACTTATACTGAGCATCCGGTGAAGATTCTGGAACATCAGAAAGAGTTCAGTGGAGTCACCACAGTGAAGCTGAGGCTACTTGGGAGCGAGAGGATGAGCTGAGGAAGACATATCCAGATCTCTTTGCTAGCCAGCCCAGCTAAATCTCGGGGACGAGATTTCTTTAAGGGGGTAGGGTCTGTAACACCCTCGTTTAAATTTCAGCTTTTTATAATAAAGTTAATTGGCTTTATTTAATTTTCTAAGGATTTTCTGTGTTAGCCTGGCATTTAATCCAATTTTGTTCCTCAAGTAATTAAAATTTTCCTAAGGTTTAATTGTGTGTTGCATTCATGCTGGTGCATTGCTCTTTTTGGTTGAGTGTTTAGGTTTGAATTCAAATTTGCTTTGAATTCAATTAGTTGCTTGTTGAGTTGTATAGAAAATAGAAGAGAAAATAGGAATAGAAACCCCAAACTTGAAAACCAGCCCAAAGCTCAGTCCAGAACCCGCGGCCCGTTCTCCTTTTTCCCCGCGGCCCAGCACGCTCCCCGCTCACAGCTCAGACCGCACGCGCGCGCCTCAGCCTGCCCCGCGCGGCCCGCAACCGCAGCGACCCACTCTCCTCCCTCTCCTGCGGCCCACCAGCAGCGCATGCCCGCTCGCCCCTCTCCACTTGCACTCGACCCCAGCGGCCCATCCCGCGCCCCCGCGCCCACACCGCGCTCATCCCGTGTCAACACCCCGAATCGCAGGCCCACCTGCCAGTGCCTCCGCTCGTCGCGTGCACCCCGCCTCTGACGCGCCGGCCCCACACGTCAGAGCCCCCCTTCCCCCTTCTCTTCCCCCTACGCACAACGGACGCCCGATATCACCGGCGAGTTCGCCGGGATCCTTATCCCGCTGCGCCCCGCTGCAATCCCTGCCTTGCCCTGCCTTTTAACCACCCGCGCCGCAGCCCCTAGACCCTATCTCGCCACCAACCCCTCTGCATCAAACCCTAGCGCCGCCCGCCTTGCTCCGCCACGCAACGCCCCCTGCGCCGCCGTGGTCCCGCAGCTCCACCGCGCCTCCGCCACCGAGAGCCGCCGCAGGAGCTCCGCCTTGGGCCCAGGATCGACACCAGTCGCCTTCCCGATCCTCTGCCCCACGCCTCGCACGGGAATTCCACCCCGACCAGCCGCCGGTGAGCACCTCCGCCGTCGAATTATCTCGCCACCATTGGCCGCTGGACCTCTCTGTAACACCCTAATTTAAATTTCAGCATTTATTAATAAATTTAATTGGTTTTATTTAAATTTCTAAGGTTTTTGGTGATTAGACTTGCATTTAATCTAATTTTGATCCTAAAGTAATTAAAATTTATTTTAGGTCAAACTTGCTTGTGCATTCATGCTGGTGCATAAATTTTATGGGTTGAGTGCTTAGGGTTTGAATTCAAATTTTGGTTTGAATTCAAATAGTTGAGTGGTGTTTAGAAACTAGAAAAGAACCCAGCCCAACCCAAAGCCAAACCCAACCCACCAATCCAGCCCAGCCCGCGGCCCTTTCTTTTCCCAGCTGGGCCCGCGTCCCCCTCGCTCTACCTCACCCCGCACGGCCCACACCCCACGGCCCGCTCGCAGCGCCGCGTCACCAGGCCCATGCCAGCGCGCCCGCCTCTCACCCCGCACTCGCCGGGCCCGCCTGCCAGCGTGCGCCCGCTCTCCCCAGTCAGCCCGCGCCTCGCCCTCCTCAATGACTGGCCGACCCCACGCGTCAGGGCCGTCCTCCTCCTCCCGCAACGCCCGCCCGCGATCACGGCCGCGATTTCCGCCGGCCTCTCCCTGGGCGCGCCTCCCCAAGATGCCCGGGGCCCCCTTTAATTGGCCCCGCAGCCCTGCGCCTCCCTCACCCTCCCATCCACAGCCCCAAAACCTAGCCGCCACCGCCTCTTGGAGCTTGGAGCGGAAGCCGCACTGCGCCGCCGTGTACTCAGCGTCCCGCAGCACCTCCGCCACCGCGAGGCACTGCCGCCGCTCCGCCGTGGGACCAAGATCCTCGCCGAGCTCTCCTTCTCCGACCACGGCCCCGCTGCGCACGGGGATCCCAGCGGAGAAGCTCCGTCGAGCTGCGTCTGCGCCATCCCGATTCCGCCTCTGCGCCGCCGCTCGTCGTCGCCTACGGCCGGCCACAGCTTCACATGGGGGTAACGCACACGCCGGGCCTGTTTCTCCTCTTTTTCCTCCCTCTGTTGCGCGTGGGATGGCTCACTGGAGTTAGCAGCGCCGCCCTCGCCGTGGCGAACCCCGGCCGAACCCCCATCCACCGTCCTGAGCGCTTAGGTAGATTACCCATGCCGCGCCCGTTCTCTAGGACCAAACCCGAGCCCGAGCCATGGCCGAGAACGCGTTTGCGCGTTGCTCCGGCGACGTGCCGCCGCGGGAGCTTCAGCTCCGGCGGTCAGCGCCGCCGCACCGCGCCCAACCTCCCTGGGCCGCCCGATCCCGAAACAACGGCCCCGATTAGAACGTGGGCTGATCCGATCTGATCCGCCAGATCGCGATCTGACGGCCCAGAATTGAAGATACCGTTTCGGCCAGCCTTTTTTCTAAAGAGCCCCTAAGTTTTTCTTAAATCAAGCCGCGCTCCATCTAGTTCAAAAGAAATTCCAACTAGGCCCTGTTTTATTCACTTAAGCCCCTGAGCTTCCCCAATTTAGTACCCGCCGTCCAGCCTGGTAGTTTTTGCGAGTTAAACCCTGGAGTTAGTGTTTAATTACGTTTTAGCCCTCGGTTTTTGCAGAAAACCCCCTGGAACTTCAGTTTTCTTACAAATAAGCCCCTAGAACTTGTTTTTAGCCTAGATTATGCGTTTTAGCTCCGTTTTTAGCGTTCTTTATATCCACGCGATTGTTGTAACACGTAGAATAGCTTTAGACTAGTTTAGTGTGCTGTTTTTATGTATTGATGTATTGTTTCTTAGTTTTTGTAAGTGTTTGCTTGTATGCTTATTATTGTGCATTGTTTGGCCATGTGTTCGTGAGTAGACGTTGATCCATCTGAGGAGCCCCAGTACTAGTACCCGGAGCAGCCATCTTCAGAGCAGTTTGAGCAGCAGCCAGAGCAGTACGAGGAAGGCAAGTATAACATGAACAACCTATCACTTTTAATTACAATTTCATACTGCATTTTAATACTGTATGCCTATAAGGATTTCCTAGCCACTTTATATCCTTTATATATACCTTTGGGTTGCATTTTGGTTAGTTGTGCTAGGTTGCTGCGCTATAACACACTCTGGTCCTTTTTAATTAAATTGATTAATGGTTCACTTGAATTTAATTCTGAGAGTGGCCCTCTGTGTGGATGAGTGGCTCACGTCTCGTTAAAAGATGCTTTTGTAGAAACATGGTTTAGGGGGCCAGCACGGTGCTTAGTGCTTGGTTGGCCACTCTCCATAAGGACCGGTTCATAGAGTGACAACCTGGGACAACAGCGCTACCACAAGGCTAGAATGGGATAGACTTGGCTTACTAATTAGGTCTTTTTGGTTTGGAGTAACTTACCTGTGGGGCAAGAGTAGTAAGCTTCAATGGTCCCTGCTCCTCCGGCTGGTCTGTGCTTGGTTTGCGTACCTGTGCTTGTACCCCCGTGAGGTGGGCCCCATCGTCGCTGACCTATCTCTCGCGGTTACGCTTTACCAACGAGATTCTTTATAACGGCCTCGTAGTGAGTCGCTAGTCATCTCACCTAAGGAAGTGTGATGAACCTCTGGCGTAGCTCACGACTTGTGGGTAAAGATGTGCAACCTCTGCAGAGTGTAAAACTGGTATACTAGCCGTGCTCACGGTTATGAGCGGCCCAGATCCTCCTTTTGATTAGTGGAGTTATCTCCTTCCGACGAGGGGGGTGCTTCTCGGGGTTACCTTGGTGGCTTGGTTTCGTTTTGGTTCTTAGTAGTATCATGATTAAATTTGACTAATTACTATGTAACTGGGTTAATGGTAATTCATCAACTCGTAGTAAATAGCTTTAATAAAATTTTGCCAAGATTAAAAGCTAATGCAGTTGAGTCAGCCAGCCTAGAGCCTCATAGTTTGTGTTATACTTGTTGAGTACAAGATGTGTACTCACTCTTTGTAACACCCTAATTTAAATTTCAGCATTTAATAATAAATTTAATTGGTTTTATTTAATTTTCTAAGGTTTATTGTGTTTAGTATGGCATTTAATTCAATTTTGTTGCTTAAGTAATTAAAATTTTACCATAGGTTTAAATTTTGGTGTTGCATTCATGCTGGTGCATAGTTTTAATTTTTTGAGTGTGGTTTGAATTCAAATTTTGATTTGAATTCAAACTTTGTTTGAATTAGAAATAGCAAAGATTAGAAATAGAAAAACCTAACCCAAACCCAGAAAATCCAAAACCCAGTCAGCCCACCAGGACCCCTCAGCCCGCACCTCCCTCTTCTCACTCTGGGCCCGCTCCCACCCCACGGCCCAGTCCAACCGGCCCTTTTCTCTCCCCCGCAGCGGCCCAGGCCCCCCTCTCTACCTTGGCCCAGCCTCGCGCCGGCCCAAACTCGCGCGCCCCGCTCACTCGCAGCCCGGCTCCACCCCATGCACGGCCTGCCAGCGCACCCCGCCCGCTCGCGCGCGTCGCCCCACTGACAGGCCGACCCCACGCGCCAGGGCCATCCTCTTCCTCCGGATCCCGCTCGCGGAACTACCGCCGAGCATCTCGCCGGAGATCTCGCCTGCGCGCCCCGTGGCACGGACGCCCAGGACCCCAGCCCCTTCCTTTAAACCCCCACGACCCCCCTGCACCTCACCCTCCCATCCACAGCCATCAACAAACCCTAACCGCCACCGCTCTACTCGCTCCGCCGCGCAGAGCCCTCAGCGCCGCCGCGGCCACGCCACACCGCTGCGCCACCAACTCCGCAAGACCCCGCAACAACTCCGCCGTGCCGCAAGGAGCTTCCCCCGAGCCCGCTTGCCCCGAATTCGCCCCTGCCACGGCCGGAATTTCGGCCCGAAACCGTCGCCTGTAAGTCGCCCGCCCGCTCAATTTCTCGCCGCCGGTGGTCCCTGACCTGTCCTGACCCCGCGTTCTCGCTCGCAGCGCGACCCCGCATTGATTCGAGGAGATCCGGAGCCCGAAGCATCGCTGCGTCGACTCCTCCGCGAGCGCCACCCACGCCATCGCCGCCGAGCTCGCCGCCGACCCGTCTGCGCCACGCCTCCTTCCAAACTAGAGCACGGTGAGCACTGCCCGGACCCCTTGATCCTTTTGCGCTAGATCCCGTAGGCCCTGGCGCGCTCTAGGCGCCCAGGCACCGAGTTCCGGCGAACTCCGTGGCCGCCGAGCCGCCCTCGCCGTCGAGGAACCCCGTCCGAGCCCCGAACCGCCTCCCTGGGTACCCCAGTGGACTACTCATGCCGAGCTCGTCCTTTTGCACCAGACCTCGACCCAAACGAGCCCCAGTAGCGGCCAAACAGCCAGCTCCGGCGAGCTCGCCACCGCGGAGCTCTGCTCCGGCGGTTTGCGCCACCGCTCCCACGCCCGATGGCCCTAGGCCGTCAGATCTAAAATGAACGCGGGAGATTAGAACCCGATGCGAACAGATCTGGACCACCAGATCGAGATCCAGCGGCCGTGTTTCGCGCGTAACGGTTCGGCTGGGATTTTTGTTAAAGAGCCCCTGTAGTTTCCAGTAATCAACCCGCAGTCCACCCTTAGTTAAAAGAAATTGCAGTTTGGTCCAAATTTTAACACGCAGCCCCCTGGCCTTTCTGGAAATAGAACCCGCCGTCCTTTGCTGCTAATTTTGTGAGTTAGACCCTGGAGTTAACGTTTAATTGTGTTTTAGCCCTCGGTTTTAGCAGAAAACTCCCTGGAACTTCAGTTTTCTTACAAATAAGCCCCTAGAACTTGTTTTAGGCCTAGTTTATGCGTTTTAGCTCCGTTTTTAGCGTTCTTTATATCCACGCGATCGTTGTAATGCATAGAATAGTTCTAGAGTAGTTTTGTGCGCTGTTTTCATGTATTGTTATATTGTTTCTTAGTTTTTATTAGTGTTTGCTTGTATGCTTATTATTGTGCATTATTTTGGCCATGTGTTCGTGAGTAGACGTTGATCCATCTGAGGAGCCCCAGTACCAGTACCAGGAGCAGCCGTCTTCCGAGCAGTTTGAGCAGCAGCCAGAGCAGTACGAGGAAGGCAAGTATAACATGAACAACCTATCACCTTTAAATACATTTTCATACTGCATTTCAATACTGTATGCCTATAAGGACATTCCTAGCCACTTTATATCCTTTATATATACCTTTGGGTTGCATTTTGGTTAGTTGTGCTAGGTTGCTGCGCTATAACATTCTCTGGTCCTTTTTAATTAATTTGATTAATGGTTTACTTGAACTTAATTCTGAGAGTGGCCCTCTGTGCTTCGTGCTTGAGTGGCTCACGTCTCGTTAAAATATGGTTTTTGTAGAAACATGGTTTAGGGGGCCAGCACGGTGCTTAGTGCTTGGTTGGCCACTCTCCATAAGGACCGGTTCATAGAGCGACAACCTGGGACAACAGCGCTACCACAAGGCTAGAATGGGATAGACTTGGCGTAATAATTAGATCTTTTTGGTTTGGAGTAACTTACCTGCGGGGCAGGGGCGGTAAGCTTCTATGGCCCTCGTGCTGAGTGGCCTCGTCTGTGCTTCGTGTCTTGACGCCCACTAGACCTGCTCCATAGTCGCTGATCAACCCTCGCGGTTACGCCCTACCAACGAGATTCTTTGTAAAAGCCTCGTTGTGAGTCGCCAGCCATCTCACCTAAGGAAGTGTGATGGTCAACTGGCGTAGCTCACGACTTGTGGGTAAAGATGTGCAACCTCTGCAGAGTGTAAAACTGGTATACTAGCCGTGCTCACGGTTATGAGCGGCCCAGATCCTCCTTTTGATTAGTGGAGTTATCTCCTTCCGACGAGGGAGGTGCTTCTCGGGGTTACCTTGGTGGCTTGGTTTTGGTTTGGAGTTCAGTAGTAACATGGTTAATCTTGATTAATTACTATGTAACTGGGTTAATGGTAATTCATCAACTCGTAGTAAATAGCTTTAATAAAATTTTGCCAACACTTAAAAGCTAATGCAGTTGAGTCAGCCAACCTTAGAGCCTCATAGTTTGTGTTATACTTGTTGAGTACAAGTTGTGTACTCACTCTTGCCTCTTCTCTACTTTTTTCCTCTTGGCTACGTTACTGCTGCTCAGTTCCTGCCGACACGAGGGAGTTCGTCCAGCGCTACCAGGACTACGAGGACTTCTAGGCGTTCGTCTCCCAGTCGACGTCCCTGTGGCGCCCTGCTTCAGCTTTGGAGAGCTTTATTCGTATTTTGTACTTCGCTTCCGCTGTATCAGACATTTTTTGTCATTATTGTAATAAATAACTTTCGTATTCGCTTTATTATATCTTTTTACGTGATATGTGATATGATATACTGTTCATTTTGTTGTATATACGTGTGACTTGATCCTGGCACGTATATGATTGCTCGGTTTATGTTCTTTTATAAACCGGGTGTTACACTCTTGCCTCTTCTCTACTTTTTCCTCTTGGTTACGCTACTGCTGCTCAGTTCCTGCCGACACGAGGGAGTTCGCCCAGCGCTACCAGGATTACGAGGACTTCTAGGTGTTCGTCTCCCAGTCGACGTCCCTGTGGCGCCCTGCTTCAGCTTCGGAGAGCTTTATTCGTATTTTGTACTTCGCTTCCGCTGTATCAGACATTTTGTCATTATTGTAATAAATAACATTCGTATTCACTTTATTATATCTTTTTACGTGATATGTGCTATGATATACTATTTATTCTGTTGTATATACGTGTGACTTGATCCTGGCACGTATATGATTGCTCGGTTTATGTTCTTTTATAAACCGGGTGTTACAGAGTGGTATCAGAGCCGTATCGACTGTAGGACGAAGCCTAGATAGAACTTGTCGAGATTTAGCACTTCTTCTCCCCAATCCTTGCCTGCTGAAATTATTTTACTATTATACCCCTTGACTTCCTTGACTTTTTACCCGTCTTGCCTTGATTTCTGTGGCGGAACCACCCAAAACTACTGGGCCCGGGTGCACTGATCTTCGTTGCTAAGCAACTCTGACCCAATTTGGCACTCACCGGTAGTTCCTCGAGTGAAGCCTCGATAAAAGCCACGCTATTCCAGGATCAGCAGACAACACTCACACGAAGGTGAGCCCAGAGATTACAACACAAACCATTTCATACATCTCAGAGTGATTGCAGCGGAAAGAAAAATTTATTACAAACCATGTTCAGGCTAGTGAAGTACTAAGGAGTTCCAACTCCTCAAATTATTCAAGTCTCAAAGTTCAGCGGAAGCATTAAAAGATAACTAACGAAATAACGTGACGCATCGGTAAAGCCCGTACGAATGCGTCACTCAGCGGGAGGGTGATTAGCACTAGCTGAAGGGCCATCCCACTCAACCAACCAACCCGGAGGCAGAGTACAAGGCCAAGTAAGACTCGCAAACAGATCTTCAAAGTTAGTACCTGTAAAACAGTGCCACAAGCAAGGCTGAGTATACTAATACTCAGCAAGACTGACCCGTCTCCGGATATAACATAGTCCGATAACTATACATGCAAGCTTTTTGGTTGGAGAGGTTTGTTTGCCAAAAATGCCGCTAAGTGTTGATCCTTACTTTCAGGTTTTACTTAGCCAGATTCTAGTGGAATCAACCATTCTAAGTTTGCAACTAACTCTACTCAAACATGGTAGAGCAACCATTTAATCAACCAGCAGTATTATCATCATCCTGTTCCACTTGTTACTCTATGTGACCGAAATCATTAAGCAATCTCATGCCGTGAGAGGCGGACGATTCCGAATCGACTTTCAACCTGGCCAGGGGAACCTAGACCACACGCATGGGGATTGACTTCGCTCCCGCCCACGCTACTTTTCCCCTTTCTTTCCGGTCCGTGGATCCGGCACACCCTCCCCGACTACAGAGTCCGACCACTCTGTACCCGTACGTCGCGACATAAAATAAACCCTACTTCTATCAGGAGGGTGCGAGATCGTTCCACTCGCCGGTCCAATCAGGTACTTAAGCTTACCGATTACCATATTTCTCGGTATGTGGCTAGTACTTTCAAACGCTTAACAAAATGAGCCACACACCTCGACCTTAGCCATTTTTGACTATACCAGCGGGGTATCACAACTACACAACCCCGCCCGTTGTCCTTACATTTCAACAGGAAATAAAGTCAGTACATTTCCTATTTGCTCGCGAGAGGCAGGGAACCACTCGACTTCTACCGTGCCTATTTAGCATGGCAACTAGTCGATAAAAAGATCCGGTATCACACATAGGTTCCTATGGATCATGCATCTAGGGTTTTCGATCAACGCCTAGAGAACTTAAATGCAGAAAACCAACTGTTACCATACATTAGTAAATAGATAACAGAATGGTAATTCGGAAAAAATAGTGGGATTATGCTCCGGGGCTTGCCTTCTTGGGCACTGTCAGGCAGAAAAACTTCGGGGGCTTGGCCCAGGTCTTGAGACAAGTTAGTACAGTTCAGATTAATCTCCTGCTCCGCACGAGAGTCCGCGGGCACCAGTTCGTAGTCTCCGTCCGCGAGGTTAACCGTTTCTATATGCAATGCAAGATTTTGAGTTATTCAGGAATATAATTTCTTTCCTTCACGATAAAGTTGTAGTCCATGAAAGTTAATTTAGTGATGATTTCACATTTCATTGCATGGGCAACCGTTTATAGAGTAGCAAACATAAATACGGTTATTCATGAATGAGTGGGGTTTTGGGTTTTCATTTTTAATTTCAACACATAACATGCTTTCATTATTTCTTAACATCACAACTACTAAAGAGCTAGTGATGAACACTAAAGTAACTCAGATTCAAAATAAGTAATTATGGTATAGATTTCAACATTTAATCATAAAGCAAAAACTATAACTAATCATGCAAATGGATTACTCTAGTTACTTCATATTTTTGTACAGAATGTTCCACATGGATTCTGATGCTACAAATTTTATGCAAGCAACTTCAAAGCATACACTAAGTACTGAAATTTTTCCAGATTTTATACACTTATATAGCAGAGGTGATAAAAAGATTAAAAATGGCAAGCCATTAACAAAGATTAAATCTACAGAAAGTTTTACTAAGGATTTGGTTCTCAAATTTTTACCAGAGACTAGTACTGAGTTAAACATACTCCAGAAAATTTTTCAAGATTTAACTCACTATATTAAATTAGTTATTCAGTTAACTTAACATGAGTTTGCATAATTTTCTCAAGATGCATCCGACCAGTATTGCATCTGAACTTTTTACCACAGGTAGAACATACTCTAAACAAGATCATGCCCAAAAATAATGACCAGAAACATTGAAGATTTCTCAGAACAAAAATAGTAAATCTAGCCCTAAGATGTTAAGCATGATTATTCACCAAGGCAAAACTCTGTAACTGCAGCTCAAAAATTTTAGACAGGAACATAGAGCTAAAAAGAGACTCCAGAAATAAACATGGATTTTTCTGAGCATAAGAACTATATATGAGGAATTAAGTTGATTAAACAAGCATAAATCATGGTATATAGCAAATGAACTCTAATAAATTTGAAATTTAGAGACTTACAGGGATTCAGTGGCACAAGACTGTAGTAAAATTTTCAGAGCAAGTTCATGTACATATTTTCCAGAATTAAATCGAGAGTGCTAACAACAGATTAGAGAATCTTGATTGTTCTAACCTGATAACTGTTTTGGTTTGATGTCATCTTTTTACTGTGATCTTAGCATCCCATTAGTTATAACATATCCAAAAATCAATGTCATTTGATGAGCAGAACTTCATGAACATGCATAAGGTGATTTTCTTAATCTTTTCCCTAGATTAAATTCGGTTGAGTTTCTGCAAATGTGAATGTTACAAAATTTGTAGATTTGGTTACAAGGATTCCAGATCAGTTGAGTTTGCATTTTTCTGATTTTTCTGTGATTTGTTTCGCATTTTAGAAGTTCACTGGTATACACTGTAAAACTTGCAGAGACACCCTTGAACGAAAAAAAGAAATTACAACCGGGTCCTTCGCCGGCCTTCTCCGCCGTGGCATCTTGCCGGTGGTGTTCTGCGGTGCAGGGCTTACCGGGGCTGCCACGGGGAGGCGCGTGGGGAAGAAAGGATCGAGGAACACCTACCCTGGTCGACGTTCGAGCGTTTGGAGCTCAGGTTCAAGCTCGTCGGCGTTGATGGCGGGTCGGTTGTTCGGTTCGCCGGCGCTGGAGGCGAAGGAGGGCTCGGGGTAGGGGAACAAGGTGCGCACGAGCACCGCGTGAGCTCGTGGATGCTTCTGGGGTAGCTGTCGGGCTCGGTCTTCCCCGGAGCTGGCCGGTCCGCGGTGAGCCTGAGCTCGCCGGCGGCGGCGCAAAAGGGGAACGGCGTCGGGAGGGGGTTTGGGTTCGATTCTGCGCGCGTGGAGCGTAACTGGGAGGTGGCGAAGCTGTTGCGGTGGTCGGAGGGGGCAATGTGGGGCTGGGCTAGCCGGTCCGCGCGAGCTAGATCTCGGCGGCCATGGCGGAGCGGCGGGAGGAGGAAGAAGGGGAGAAGGGGCGCGACTGCGGGGGTTCTGGGGGTCTTTATAGGCCACAGAGCTCCTGGGTGAGGAAAGGAGTGACTGGGGGCGGTCGATTCGGCCTGGGCGAGTCGACGGCGAGCGGGCGGAGGAGGCAGCGGCGCGGCGCATGGCTGGGGCGTCGTGGCGGCTCGGGAGCGGCCTGGGACGCGTGTGGGCGTGGGAGGGCGCCAAGGGGCAGGCCAGGTGGCGCTAAACGGTTTCCCCGGGTCCATTTGGCCGCGGGCGCGCGGTGGACGAGGTCCACCGGCGGCGTACGGCGGGCGGCGGGAAAACAGAGCACCGGGAGAGAGAGAGATGGAGGTGGGGTTCTTTTGTGATTTCTGAAATTTCCAGGGACCTCTCGGTAAACTAAAATTTTCTCCTAATTAGAGGGCTCAAATGGAAAAGTGTTGAATACCATTTTTGCATAACTTTTCAAGATCTACAACTTTTGTGTTATGCAAATTTTCATTTGAAAATCACATTTTGAACTATTGGCATATTTGCATATTTGCACAAAAGGACTTTAGTTTTATTCAGTTCTTGACTTGATTTTGGCTGAAGTTCAATTGAGCACATGTCAATTGAAACACCTCTCATGAGCCAACAAAAATTTTGTGCACATTTTTGAATTAAATTTTGAGTAGCTTTTCACTTCTTTTTTTTTTCCTTTAATTTCTTTTGTATGATTTGTCTTTTATTTGATCCTTTCTCTTTAAATTAATTTCTCAAATTTTTCTTTTAACTTTAACTAAGGTACATTGATTGGATTTAAAGGTGCTAACACCTGAGGTGTCACAACCTACCCCCCTTAACAAGAATCTCGTCCCGAGATTGGATGATTGAATTTGAGGTGGGGAAAATGATATACCTGAGGTAGAGCTAAGGAAACCCGGATAGTGTCGATTAAGATAATCCTCCGTCTCCCAAGTGGCTTCTTCTTCAGTGTGATGAGACCACTGAATTTTATACATTTTTACCACCTTTCGACGAGTACCTCTCTCTTTTTGATCCAGAATTCTGAGTGGATATTCGGTATATGAGAGATCGGGCTCCACTAAAATTTCCTGTTGATCAATGATTTCCGTAGGAACTCGAACACATTTCTTGAGTTGGGATATGTGGAAAACATTATGGATGGCGGCAAGTCGTGAAGGAAGTCGCAAACGATAAGCCACGGGTCCACATTCTTCAATGATTTCATATGGCCCGACATAGCGAGGTGTGAGCTTACCCCTAACTCCGAAACGTTGAACGCCTCGAGTTGGAGACACTCGTAAATAGACGTGGTTACCAACCATGAATTTCAAAGGATCCCTTCTTTTATCGAAATAACTCTTTTGCCGGGACTGAGCTGCTCGGAGATTAGCTTGTACTATTTTGACTTTCTCCTAAGCCTCGACCACTAATTCGGGTCCAAATATTTGACGTTCCCCAGTCTGAGACCAATTCAAAGGAGTTCGACACCGTCGACCATACAAGGCCTCGAAGGGTGCCATCTTCAGACTGGCCTGATAGCTGTTGTTATAAGAAAACTCCGCCAAGGATAAACATTTGTCCCAGTTCTTGTCATAATGGATGACACATGCTCGAAGCATATCTTCAAGAATTTGATTAACCCTTTCGGTCTGCCCGTCAGTCTGTGGATGGTAAGCTGAGCTTCGAATTAATTTAGTTCCGAGAGCCTCTTGGAGTTGCTCCCAAAACCTTGCCACAAACTGAGGACCACGATCCGATATAATTGTTTTGGGTATACCGTGTAGGCAGACAATTCGATCAATATAGATCTCAGCATATTTCTTGGCTCGATATTCAGTATGCACTGGAATAAAATGAGCAGTCTTTGTGAGCCTATCAACAATGACCCAAATGGAATCATGGTGCTGAGAAGTATTTGGTAAGCCCACGATGAAATCCATGCTGATATCTTCCCATTTCCAAGACGGAATTGGTAGAGGTTGGAGAGTTCCAGCAACTTTCAAGTGACTAGCTTTCACTCTCTGGCAGGTGTCACATTCTGCGACATATTTGGCAATCTCTCTCTTCATGCGAGTCCACCAAAAATTTTGTCTGAGATCTTGGTACATCTTGGTGCTACCCGGATGAATAGAAAATTTAGAGAGATGTGCTTCGTCCAGGATTTGTTTCCGCAGCTCCTGATTTTTTGGAACGACTAGGCGATCCTCGAACCACAAAATTCCTTTATGGTCCACTCGGAAACACTTATATTTATTTTCACCTTCTACTACTTGCTGCTTGATGATACCAACACTTTTGTCGTGTAATTGTGCCATGATGACCTGGTCATAGAGTGTTGGTTCCACCGAAATATGATTCAAAGAACCTTGAGGGATGATCTCTAATTTCAGCCTTTGCATTTCAGCACACAATGTGTCATTATATGACTCCATTGATAGGCAATTGCAGTGAACCTTGCGACTGAGCGCATCGGCTACAACATTCGCCTTGCCCGGATGATAATGAACCTCCAGATCATAATCTTTGATTAATTCCAGCCATCTTCGTTGCCTCATATTCAGCTCACTTTGAGTGAAAATGTATTTGAGACTCTTATGGTCGGTATAGATATTGCAATGAGTGCCCATAAGATAATGTCTCCAAAGCTTGAGAGCATGAATAACGGCGGCTAGTTCCAGATCATGAGTGGGATAATTCAGCTCGTGCGGCCGAAGAGCTCGGGAAGCATAAGCTATCACCCGATTGTCTTGCATTAGAACACAACCAAGACCAGTGCCTGAAGCATCACAATAAACGTCGTATGGCTTATTGTTGTCAGGTTGAGCCAAGACTGGTGCAGTGGTTAGATGTGCTCTCAATGTATGGAATGCTTCATCACACTTCGTGTTCCATTTAAACTTGACATCTTTCCTTAGTAGTTCTGTCATGGGCTTAGCAATTCTGGAGAAGTCCGGAATAAATCTGCGGTAATACCCCGCCAAGCCGAGAAAACTGCGGATCTGATGAACTGAAGTAGGAGGTTTCCAGTCCATCACTTCTTGTACTTTGCTGGGATCAACTGAAATGCCTTCACTAGATATAGTGTGACCCAAAAATTTGACTGTGTCCAGCCAGAATTCACACTTGGAGAATTTTGCGTACAGCTTATGATCTCTGAGACGTTGAAGAACAATGCGCAGATGTTGCTCATGTTCCGCCTCATCTTTGGAATAGATCAGAATGTCGTCAATAAAAACAACGACAAACTTGTCAAGTTCCGGCATAAATACCGAGTTCATGAGATACATAAAATAAGCCGGAGCATTGGTGAGACCGAAAGACATAACCAAGTACTCATAGAGACCATATCGGGTTGAGAAGGCGGTCTTGGGAATATCACAAGGCCGGATTTTAATTTGATGATACCCCGAACGGAGATCAATCTTGGAGAAGATCTTTGCCCCAGCCAACTGATCAAACAGTACATCAATGCGGGGAAGTGGATATTTATTTTTGATGGTCACCGCATTGAGAGGCCGGTAGTCAACACACAACCTCAGACTGTCATCCTTCTTCTTTACGAACAGTGCTGGGCAACCCCATGGTGAAGCACTTGGGCGAATAAAACCCTTGTCCAGAAGTTCTTGCAGCTGGATTTTTAATTCGGCTAATTCTTTGGGCGGCATTCGATACGGCCTTTTTGAAATAGGGGCTGTACCAGGCTGAAGTTCAATGATAAATTCGATATCCCGGTCTGGCGGCATACCAGGTAAATCATCCGGAAACACATCTGCATATTCACGGACTACCGGAATATCTTCGAGACGAGTATCTTTCATGGCATAGGCACAAGAGTTCTTGCATTGGTGATGAGGTAAATATAGAACCGAATGACCATGAGTTGGAGAATTTATTTCGACAGCTCGGGAAGAGATATCTAACATTACCCCATGTCTGTTCATCCAATCCATTCCCAGAATAATGTCCATACCTTCTAGTGGCAGCAATATTAAAGTGGTAGGGACAGTTTTACTACCCAAACTTAGTGGCGCATTATTAACGATTTGGTTTGATGCAACTTTGCCACCCGGAGTAGATATCATGAATGACCCTTTTGTGTGGCAAAAATCTAACCCAACCCTTGCTCCGAATTTAGAACTAATGAAGCTATGAGATGCACCAGAATCGAATAAAATGACTGCGGGGTAATGGTTTATAGAGAATGTACCCGACATGATTGGTGCTCCCTCAGGTAGTTCAGCAAGGTTGGTGAAGTTAAGTCGGCCCTGCCTGACTTGGATGGTTTGCCTCTTGCCCTTGTTCTGATCGTTTCTGCGAGGAGCCTGCCCTTGAGATTGTCCCGCCTGGGGGCACATCTTGGCAAAGTGATCCGGACTCCCGCATCTGAAACAGCGGTTATTATTATCGGGGCGAGCGGCTGGCTGGGCATTCGGCCTAGGGCCGTTCTGCTGCTGTTGAGGTGCAAATCGAGCTTGCTGGGGAAGCCCGAATCGAGTCTGCTGCTGCTGTTGAGGAGGCCTAATAATCCAACGCCCTGGCTGAGGGGCCTTCTGAGAGAGTGCGGGTGGGCTATTTTGCACAATACGATACCTCGGTGCAGAGGCACTCGAGGGTCCAGCAGGTGCCTTGCGCTTCTTTTCAGCGCGGTGTGCAGAAATAAGATCCTCCTGAGATATAGCCATATTCACCAATTCATTGAAGGAGTCCGCACGGACAAGATTTAGCCTTTCTTGTAACTTGGTACTGAGGCCTCGACGGAAGCGTTCACGCTTCTTAGCGTCGGTGTCCGCGTGATGTCCAGCATATTGACACAATTGATGGAATACTTGGGCATACTGCACCATAGTACGAGTGCCCTGAGTCAAGGCCAAGAACTCGTTGAGCTTACGGTCAAGAAGTCCGGCTGGAATATGATGATCTCGAAAAGCCAGTTTGAATTCATTCCAATTCACCACATGATCAGCCGGTAGCATCCCGTGGTAATGATCCCACCACATACGAGCTGATCCGCGAAGCTGCTGCGCGGCATAGCGAGTTTTGTTCGCTTCGGAACAAGGAGTAGTCAATAGAGAAAACTTGGACTCGATCGTGCGAATCCAAGCGTCAGCGTCCAGAGGCTCATCCGCTTTATTGAACAGCGGAGGCTGAGTACTGAGGAAATCTTGGTAGCTCGCTTCTTGTGCGTGATGAGCATGATGCCCACCCCGCGGTTGTTGCTGAGCTTGAACCAACTGCCGCAAAATCTCTGTCTGGGCAGCAAGAACCTCAGCAATGCCCACTGGTGGGGGAGGTGGAGGTGGATCGCCATTCCCTCCGGCTCCAAAACCACTAGGGGTGCCTCGAGTTGATCCAACCATCTGAAATGTGAGTACTTTTGCATTAGGCTCATCATTATCATCATTTCAAATGGAATATACAACTCAAAGTGACATGGAGATACTGGAAATTGCTTAATCAGGTTGTGCAGCAACGCCAGCGATACGAAAACGCTCATAACTGGAGTTCGGGACTTGATATAAACTTGAAATTTTTACAGGAGATAGATAATTTCATGATCTACAACTTTGGTAGTCATCACAAAGTCAGATTTCCAGAGTAGGTTAGTCGAAAAATTCATTTACTCCTCCTCTGTTTTTTTTCTGTTTCACAGAAAACAGAGCTTCTGTAATTTGCGATTATCTCCTGCAATACCAATCCGTTTGGGCTGAAATTTTTCGAGCAGGTTCCTGATGAAATTTGGAACAACTTTGGTATTCAACTCAGGAGCTAAATCCGAAAGGAAAAGAGGATAAAAATTCGAACTAGCTGCTGCCTTCAGCTTTTTTGCAGATCACTTATAATTAACACTAGTAGCATTAGGGGTTCATTACATCCATCGTTCTCTCATTTCTACTTGGTCACTCCTAACATCAGTATTAAGGGGGTTACTCAACTCTAAGTTAGCCTAGTAGCCATGATCCAAAAGTAGGCCACACTAAGAGGAGTCTACAAAAGCTAAGAAACAGCGCCTCAGTCTACATGTTGACCGATGCCTCACTCGCCGCGGGAGTGTGAACCTCAACCGGTGCGGGCTGCGGCGCCTGGTCCTCGGAGTCCATCTCTGAAAAGCCCTCGATCTCCTGGGGCTCGTCCTCCTCGTCCACCTGCATCTCGTCGGGAGGTGCGTGAAGGGCATCCTGCGCGTGCTGTATCGCGTGGAGCTGCCCCTGAGCCTCGTCCACCTCAAGCTGCAGGTCGTGAAACTGGTCCTCCAGGAAGTTGATCGTAGCGTCACGATCCGACACAGTGTCCTGAAGCTCGTGAACCTGGCCGTGGAGCTGGGCGATAAGAGTAGCCCTGCTCTCGAGCTCGGTACTAGCCTCCTGAAGCTGCCCATCTCTCAGCTGGACTGCCAGGTGCAAGGCCTGAGCGTGGTCCACCAACTGAGCGACGGCGTAACTCTGGTAAGTGTGAAGCCTGTAGAGGCCGTCCAAGCACATCGCTGTCGTCCGAAGTGCCCCGACCGGGTCAAGGGTAGCGACCACGTCCACGTGTGCCATCCGGTCGAGCCAAAGCGGGTCTGCCGGGTCAGGTGCAGGGAACAACCCGAACGCGGTCAGAACCACCTCCAGAGGGTGCGAAGAGCAAAAGGTGGTCATCGCCCTCATGGCGGTAAGCTCCCAGGTGTCCAGCAGATAGTGACCGACCGTCTGAGTCACGATCGGCTCCCACCCGTTGAGCGGGTGCTGCGGGATCACCATCGTCACATTGCAGCGACGAACTCCGTTCTCAACAAACTCGTGGCCATCGTAAACCGGTGGCTGGAGGTAACCGGCTGCACTCAAAAGCTCCCAAAGACGGCGGGGAAACCCGTCCCAGTGCAGGCAGGCGGAGTGCACGTGCCCCTGCGCGTCAACGACCAGCAGCTCTTCCATCTGTCCCAACAAAAGACCGATGGATCAGCTGATGGTAACAAGAACTACCAACTCTGGAACAGTGAAAGAAATGGCCAAAACTGTAGAGAACTTGCTTCAAAAATTCTCAAAAATTTACACAAGATCCCTCTGATATTAAGGAACAATTCACCTAGTCATCACTAAGCTCAATTCGGATTCCATGGGGGTGATATGCTCAGGTATTCAGAATGATGTCAACCAGGAAAACTGAGTGTCCAGAGAGGGTGTATTTTGACTATAACTCTCAACCCAGACGTCAAAAAATTTTCAAATTTTTATGGTAAGCTCATCACTTAGTTGTCTACAACTTTCATGTTGAACGATTTTTAGTTTGAACAACTTATAATGGTCGAAAAATTTCGTCTGTATAGACTGTTCAGAGTTAACAGTTTTACACAGGGTTGATCCAAAAATACAAATACCATGCTAGAATTCTTCAAAAATTCTCAAATTTTTACAGCAGCTTGATAACTTAGGAAACATCATTTAGTCTTACTACCCCAAGTCGATTTGAGTAACTTATCAGAAGGTTAAAATTCGTGGAAACCAGGTGGCAGACTTTCTGGATACTCCCTAGGATAGTGTTTTAACTGATTTGCTTGCGATTTCCCCAGAGATTTATTTGCTAATCTTTTTGAGAATGAATGCAGAACCTATACGTCCTCACCAAGGAAAAATCGCCAAGTAATCTTGGTCTTACGCAATGACTTTGGTGGCATACATATTACGTCTCTCACTATATAGCTACTCGATATAGCTAGATAGCCTGTAATTCGATTTCAAGTTAGCGTACCTGCAGAAGATTGACAGCATATAAAATGAACCTCTCGTGCCAGCACTCACGAAAGCGTCCCCATACATTACCGATCTTTATAGAATCGGCATCCATACTATTACCGCCGTATGGACAACGTTAAGCATACGTTATCGAAACAACGTATTGACTGAGTACCGTCTTTGACGGGGAATTGAATTCCAATTTCGAACCATTACTCCCCATATACTCAACCGAAGTTGGTATATGGGCAGCAGCTCAAGTAGGCCACTGCTTGAGCTTCAGCGTTCGGCTCGCATCACCGACGGGAAGGTCAGACTCCCTCAGCTGACTGAGTAAGCATACCTTCGTAGCGACGATGTAGTTGCAGAATTTAAATTGCGGAATTTAAATACTGAAAAGTAATGTGCTGGAAGTTAGCCATACAAAATAAGCCACCTGATTATTCCTATAAGATCCCCTAGGGCTTTACGTCCTAGACTTGTCCTTGGAGATCCTAAACTCTTTCAAAAACTTTAGTAGTTTTGAAGTCAAGTTTTGATTTATTGTTTTGAAAACCGAGGCTGTCATCTCTGGTAGGCTGTCTGCGAGCTCTGATGCCAGCTGTGGCGGAACCACCCAAAACTACTGGGCCCGGGTGCACTGATCTTCGTTGCTAAGCAACTCTGACCCAATTTGGCACTCACCGGTAGTTCCTCGAGTGAAGCCTCGATAAAAGCCACGCTATTCCAGGATCAGCAGACAACACTCACACGAAGGTGAGCCCAGAGATTACAACACAAACCATTTCATACATCTCAGAGTGATTGCAGCGGAAAGAAAAATTTATTACAAACCATGTTCAGGCTAGTGAAGTACTAAGGAGTTCCAACTCCTCAAATTATTCAAGTCTCAAAGTTCAGCGGAAGCATTAAAAGATAACTAACGAAATAACGTGACGCATCGGTAAAGCCCGTACGAATGCGTCACTCAGCGGGAGGGTGATTAGCACTAGCTGAAGGGCCATCCCACTCAACCGACCAACCCGGAGGCAGAGTACAAGGCCAAGTAAGACTCGCAAACAGATCTTCAAAGTTAGTACTTGTAAAACAGTGCCACAAGCAAGGCTGAGTATACTAATACTCAGCAAGACTGACCCGTCTCCGGATATAACATAGTCCGATAACTATACATGCAAGCTTTTTGGTTGGAGAGGTTTGTTTGCCAAAAATGCCGCTAAGTGTTGATCCTTACTTTCAGGTTTTACTTAGCCAGATTCTAGTGGAATCAACCATTCTAAGTTTGCAACTAACTCTACTCAAACATGGTAGAGCAACCATTTAATCAACCAGCAGTATTATCATCATCCTGTTCCACTTGTTACTCTATGTGACCGAAATCATTAAGCAATCTCATGCCGTGAGAGGCGGACGATTCCGAATCGACTTTCAACCTGGCCAGGGGAACCTAGACCACACGCATGGGGATTGACTTCGCTCCCGCCCACGCTACTTTTCCCCTTTCTTTCCGGTCCGTGGATCCGGCACACCCTCCCCGACTACAGAGTCCGACCACTCTGTACCCGTACGTCGCGACATAAAATAAACCCTACTTCTATCAGGAGGGTGCGAGATCGTTCCACTCGCCGGTCCAATCAGGTACTTAAGCTTACCGATTACCATATTTCTCGGTATGTGGCTAGTACTTTCAAACGCTTAACAAAATGAGCCACACACCTCGACCTTAGCCATTTTTGACTATACCAGCGGGGTATCACAACTACACAACCCCGCCCGTTGTCCTTACATTTCAACAGGAAATAAAGTCAGTACATTTCCTATTTGCTCGCGAGAGGCAGGGAACCACTCGACTTCTACCGTGCCTATTTAGCATGGCAACTAGTCGATAAAAAGATCCGGTATCACACATAGGTTCCTATGGATCATGCATCTAGGGTTTTCGATCAACGCCTAGAGAACTTAAATGTAGAAAACCAACTGTTACCATACATTAGTAAATAGATAACAGAATGGTAATTCGGAAAAAAAATAGTGGGATTATGCTCCGGGGCTTGCCTTCTTGGGCACTGTCAGGCAGAAAAACTTCGGGGGCTTGGCCCAGGTCTTGAGACAAGTTAGTACAGTTCAGATTAATCTCCTGCTCCGCACGAGAGTCCGCGGGCACCAGTTCGTAGTCTCCGTCCGCGAGGTTAACCGTTTCTATATGCAATGCAAGATTTTGAGTTATTCAGGAATATAATTTCTTTCCTTCACGATAAAGTTGTAGTCCATGAAAGTTAATTTAGTGATGATTTCACATTTCATTGCATGGGCAACCGTTTATAGAGTAGCAAACATAAATACGGTTATTCATGAATGAGTGGGGTTTTGGGTTTTCATTTTTAATTTCAACACATAACATGCTTTCATTATTTCTTAACATCACAACTACTAAAGAGCTAGTGATGAACACTAAAGTAACTCAGATTCAAAATAAGTAATTATGGTATAGATTTCAACATTTAATCATAAACCAAAAACTATAACTAATCATGCAAATGGATTACTCTAGTTACTTCATATTTTTGTACAGAATGTTCCACATGGATTCTGATGCTACAAATTTTATGCAAGCAACTTCAAAGCATACACTCAGTACTGAAATTTTTCCAGATTTTATACACTTATATAGCAGAGGTGATAAAAAGATTAAAAACGGCAAGCCATTAACAAAGATTAAATCTACAGAAAGTTTTACTAAGGATTTGGTTCTCAAATTTTTACCAGAGACTAGTACTGAGTTAAACATACTCCAGAAAATTTTTCAAGATTTAACTCACTATATTAAATTAGTTATTCAGTTAACTTAACATGAGTTTGCATAATTTTCTCAAGATGCATCCGACCAGTATTGCATCTGAACTTTTTACCACAGGTAGAACATACTCTAAACAAGATCATGCCCAAAAATAATGACCAGAAACATTGAAGATTTCTCAGAACAAAAATAGTAAATCTAGCCCTAAGATGTTAAGCATGATTATTCACCAAGGCAAAACTCTGTAACTGCAGCTCAAAATTTTTAGACAGGAACATAGATCTAAAAAGAGACTCCAGAAATAAACATGGATTTTTCTGAGCATAAGAACTATATATGAGGAATTAAGTTGATTAAACAAGCATAAATCATGGTATATAGCAAATGAACTCTAATAAATTTGAAATTTAGAGACTTACAGGGATTCAGTGGCACAAGACTGTAGTAAAATTTTCAGAGCAAGTTCATGTACATATTTTCCAGAATTAAATCGAGAGTGCTAACAACAGATTAGAGAATCTTGATTGTTCTAACCTGATAACTGTTTTGGTTTGATGTCATCTTTTTACTGTGATCTTAGCATCCCATTAGTTATAACATATCCAAAAATCAATGTCATTTGATGAGCAGAACTTCATGAACATGCATAAGGTGATTTTCTTAATCTTTTCCCTAGATTAAATTCGGTTGAGTTTCTGCAAATGTGAATGTTACAAAATTTGTAGATTTGGTTACAAGGATTCCAGATCAGTTGAGTTTGCATTTTTCTGATTTTTCTGTGATTTGTTTCGCATTTTAGAAGTTCACTGGTATACACTGTAAAACTTGCAGAGACACCCTTGAACGAAAAAAAGAAATTACAACCGGGTCCTTCGCCGGCCTTCTCCGCCGTGGCATCTTGCCGGTGGTGTTCTGCGGTGCAGGGCTTACCGGGGCTGCCACGGGGAGGCGCGTGGGGAAGAAAGGATCGAGGAACACCTACCCTGGTCGACGTTCGAGCGTTTGGAGCTCAGGTTCAAGCTCGTCGGCGTTGATGGCGGGTCGGTTGTTCGGTTCGCCGGCGCTGGAGGCGAAGGAGGGCTCGGGGTAGGGGAACAAGGTGCGCACGAGCACCGCGTGAGCTCGTGGATGCTTCTGGGGTAGCTGTCGGGCTCGGTCTTCCCCGGAGCTGGCCGGTCCGCGGTGAGCCTGAGCTCGCCGGCGGCGGCGCAAAAGGGGAACGGCGTCGGGAGGGGGTTTGGGTTCGATTCTGCGCGCGTGGAGCGTAACTGGGAGGTGGCGAAGCTGTTGCGGTGGTCGGAGGGGGCAATGTGGGGCTGGGCTAGCCGGTCCGCGCGAGCTGGATCTCGGCGGCCATGGCGGAGCGGCGGGAGGAGGAAGAAGGGGAGAAGGGGCGCGACTGCGGGGGTTCTGGGGGTCTTTATAGGCCACAGAGCTCCTGGGTGAGGAAAGGAGTGACTGGGGGCGGTCGATTCGGCCTGGGCGAGTCGACGGCGAGCGGGCGGAGGAGGCAGCGGCGCGGCGCATGGCTGGGGCGTCGTGGCGGCTCGGGAGCGGCCTGGGACGCGTGTGGGCGTGGGAGGGCGCCAAGGGGCAGGCCAGGTGGCGCTAAACGGTTTCCCCGGGTCCATTTGGCCGCGGGCGCGCGGTGGACGAGGTCCACCGGCGGCGTACGGCGGGCGGCGGGAAAACAGAGCACCGGGAGAGAGAGAGATGGAGGTGGGGTTCTTTTGTGATTTCTGAAATTTCCAGGGACCTCTCGGTAAACTAAAATTTTCTCCTAATTAGAGGGCTCAAATGGAAAAGTGTTGAATACCATTTTTGCATAACTTTTCAAGATCTACAACTTTTGTGTTATGCAAATTTTCATTTGAAAATCACATTTTGAACTATTGGCACATTTGCATATTTGCACAAAAGGACTTTAGTTTTATTCAGTTCTTGACTTGATTTTGGCTGAAGTTCAATTGAGCACATGTCAATTGAAACACCTCTCATGAGCCAACAAAAATTTTGTGCACATTTTTGAATTAAATTTTGAGTAGCTTTTCACTTCTTTTTTTTTTCCTTTAATTTCTTTTGTATGATTTGTCTTTTATTTGATCCTTTCTCTTTAAATTAATTTCTCAAATTTTTCTTTTAACTTTAACTAAGGTACATTGATTGGATTTAAAGGTGCTAACACCTGAGGTGTCACAATTTCTCTCTCTGAAGAATAGTTTTCGTAGATTTTGGCCTGAATCAGTCATCTGACCACCATGAGTTAGCTAGGTGACCCTTTTATAATAATACGATAGCGCGCTCTGCGACGCGTTGTGTTAGTCGAGTCGTGTGTTAAACTCGGCTAAGTTGTGAAAAATTGTCTGCTTGTTATTATGCTACATGTTTGATTTGGATTTTTGAATGATTGCATAGCTTAGTAGTTCAAATTTGTTTAAAGAAAATCACTCTTATGTTAAAGTTAACTAATTAATAAAATGAGTTAAATTGTTGGGGGTAAAACAGTCCACTCTATCCTGTCTACTTTATCATGGCTGAGTCTTTTACCGCAAAGAGTTATCATATCCATCTGAATTTATTCCTGCAATATCCTTACTCGTGAAATCTTTTGTCAAAAATCAGATGGTGAACACCAGGCGTGGTTCTGACCAGCAGGGGCAGAACAACCAGGGTCAGAACACCCAGGGGACCGGGATCCCGATGCCGCCACCTTTGACTCCGGAGCAGTACTTCCAGCTCCAGATGCAGATGATGGCCACCCTGAACAACACTGTTCAGGCTCTTCAGCAGGCTCACACTCAGCCTCCGCCTCCTCCACCGCCGCAGCCTCGCGACAGGCGTGCTGAGTTCCTGAGGGGTCACCCGCCGACGTTTTCTCACACGTCCGACCCTCTTCAGGCTGACGACTGGCTCCGTGCAGTGGAGCGTCAGCTGGACATCGCCCAGTGCGATGACCGTGAGCGCGTCTTGTACGCAGCAGGATAGCTGCGAGGGGCAGCTTTGGACTGGTGGGAGTCCCACCCAGTTTACGACCGTGAGGCTCTCACTTGGCTCCAGTTCAGGGAGCGTTTCCGCAGCCACAACGTCCCCGCGGGCGTTATGAAGATGAAGCAGAAGGAGTTCCTTGCACTGAAGCAGGTAACCTTAAATATAATCATTCAGCGGTTTCTTTTGAGCTTATGCCCCTTGTTCTATCCTTATGAATCTTGAGTTAAACTTTCGATATCTATCTGTCTTTGTCGCTTCAGGGGACTATGTCGGTCACGGAGTATCGTGATCGCTTTCTGCAGCTTGCTCGCTACGCCCCTGCCGATGTTGCGGATGACCGCAAGAAGCAGGAGCACTTCATGGAGGGCCTTGAGGACTACCTCCAGTATGCGCTGCTCAACCTCCGCTTCGACGACTTCAACCATCTGGTTGACAGCGCGCTCAACACTGAGCGCAAGCACTTGGAGATGGAGGACAAGAAGAGGAAGATTGTCCCCGTTGCGTCCGGCAGCTCCTACCGGACAGCAGGCTCAGGGACCTCCTCGCACCTGCTTTCACTGCGGCCAGCCGGGGCACTACGCCAACGCTTGCCCCCGGAAGGCGCAGGCGGGACAGCAGGGGCGCCCAGCTCAGCCCAGGGCGCCACTTCAGGGCAGAGTGAACCACGTGACGGCCGAGTCAGCGGCCGAGTCTCCCAACGTGGTTATTGGTACGTTCATGGTTAATTCATATCCAGCTACAGTGCTTTTCGATACTGGTGCTACGCATTCCTTCATTACTCAGTCTTTTGTCGAGCATCATGGTATTCATACTAGCACATTAAAGAGGTGCCTGTTAGTATCTTCACCGGGAGGAAAGTTGAGGTCTCACACTTACTGCCCGAGAGTCAGTGTTTCTTTGAGGGGAGTAGAGTTCTGTACTGATCTGATGGTGCTAGACACCAAGGGCATTGATGTCATTCTGGGAATGGAGACTCTGGCCAAGTGGGGAGTTTGGATAGATTGTGCTCAGAGGACAGTCTTGCTATCAGCTTCCAGTGGCCAAGAGGTGGTTATCAGTGCAGTAGAGCCTTCGGGATTTCTTCATCAGATGGAGGCTAGACCCACGGACGGTATTCGTGTGGTGTCTGAATTCCCGGATGTCTTTCCGGATGATCTGCCAGGTATGCCGCCTGAACGCACCATTGAGTTTTGTATTGATCTCTTGCCTGGCACAGCTCCTATTGCAAAGCGGCCCTACCGTATGGCACCTATAGAGCATGAAGAGGTTAAGAAGACTATTGATGAGTTGCTAGCCAAGGGCTATATCCGTCGCAGCTTCTCTCCTTGGGCTTTTCCATTATTGCTGGTAGATAAGAAGGATGGCTCGAAGAGGATGTGTGTGGATTATCGGGAGCTGAATGCAGTTACTATCAAGAACAAGCATCCACTGCCCCGTATTGAGGATCTCTTTGATTTGCTTCGAGGTGCTCGTATATTCTCGAAGATTGATCTTCGCTCGGGCTATTTTCAGCTGAGGATCCGTCCTGGGGATATTCCGAAGACGGCATTCACCTGCAAGTATGGGCTATATGAGTATACAGTCATGTCCTTCGGCTTGACTAATGCCCCAGCTTACTTCATGCATCTGATGAACATGGTCTTCATGGATTATCTGGATGTCTTTGTGGTGATTTTCATTGATGATATTCTGATCTTCTCCAAGACAAAGGAAGAGCATGAGGAGCATCTGAGACTCGTATTGCAGAGACTGAGGGAGCATCAGTTGTATGCCAAGTTCAGCAAGTGCGAGTTCTGGATTGACGAGGTGCCATTCCTCGGTCATGTTATCTCTCAGGGAGGCATTGCTGTTGATCCGAGCAAGGTGAAGGACGTGCTCGAGTGGGAGACACCGCAGACGGTGAAGGAAGTCAGATCATTCTTGGGCTTAGCTGGATATTATCGGAGGTTCATTGAGAATTTCTCCAAGATCGCGAAGCCTTTGACTTCTTTGCTGGAGAAAAATGTGGCTTGGGTTGCATTTTGGTTAGTTGCAGGTGAATGCCGTCTTCGGAATATCCTCAGGACGGATTCTCAGCTGAAAATAGCCCGAGCGAAGATCAATCTTCGAGAATATACGAGCACCTCGAAGCAGATCGAAGAGATCCTCAATACGGGGCAGTGGATGCTTGTTCTTGATGGTAACTACATTCAGCTCCCGATAATCCACACACATCCTCTTCGAGCCATCCTTCTTATCTACCAGCAATAATGGAAAAGCTCAAGGAGAGAAGCTGCGACGGATATAGCCCTTGGCTAGCAACTCATCAATAGTCTTCTTGACTTCTTCATGCTCTATAGGTGCCATGCGGTAGGGCCGCTTTGCAATAGGAGCTGTGCCAGGCAAGAGATCAATACAAAACTCAATGGCGCGTTCAGGCGGCATACCTGGCAAATCATCCGGAAAGACATCCGGGAATTCAGACACCACGCGAATACCGTCCGTGGGTCTAGCCTTCATCTGATGAAGGCTCCACTGCACTGATAACAACCTCTTGGCCACTGGAAGCTGATAGAAAGACTGTCCTCTGAGCACAATCTATCCGGACTCCCCACTTGGCCAGAGTCTCCATTCCCAAAATGACATCAATGCCCTTGGTGTCTAGCACCATCAGATCAGTACAGAACTCTACTCCCCTCAAGGAAACACTGACTCTCGGGCAGTAAGTGTGAGACCTCAACTGTCCTCCCGGTGAAGATACTAACAGGCACCTCTTTAATGTGCTAGTATGAATAACATGATGCTCGACAAAAGACTGAGTAATGAAGGAATGCGTAGCACTAGTATCGAAAAGCACTGTAGCTGGATATGAATTAACCATGAACGTACCAATAACCACGTTGGGAGCCTCGACCGCCGACTCGGCCGTCACGTGGTTCACTCTGCCCTTAAGTGGCGCCCTGGGCTGAGCTGGGCGCCCCTGCTGTCCCGCCTGCGCCTTCCGGGGGCAAGCGTTGGCGTAGTGCCCCGGCTGGCCGCAGTGAAAGCAGACGCGTGTAAGTGTCGAAGCCTGCTGTCCGATAGGAGCTGCCGGACGTGGAGCCTGCGGTGCTGGGGGAACAGCACGAGCCGGAGGTGCCGGTAACCTCGGGCCCTGACCTGCCTGCTGCTGCTGTCGAGGCGGGTACTGCTGCGGTGGCCTCTGCTGGTACTACTGAGGAGGCCGGTACTACGGCTGCTGGTACTGATGGGGCTGCTGGAGGCGAGGACGAGTGTTGCTGCCGGAAGCAACGGGGACAATCTTCCTCTTCTTGTCCTCCATCTCCAAGTGCTTGCGCTCAGTGTTGAGCGCGCTGTCAACCAGATGGTTGAAGTCGTCGAAGCAGAGGTTGAGCAGCACGTACTGGAGGTAGTCCTCAAGGCCCTCCATGAAGTGCTCCTGCTTCTTGCGATCATCCGCAACATCGGCAGGGGCGTAGCGAGCAAGCTACAAAAAACAATCACGATACTCTGTGACCGACATAGTCCCCTAAAGTGACAAAGACAGATAGATATCGAAAGATTAATTCATGACTCAGAAAGATAGAACAAGGGGGTATTAGCTCAAAAGGAAATGCTGAATGATTATATCTGAGATTACCTGCTTCAGTGCAAGGAACTCCTTCTGCTTCATCTTCATAACGCCCGCGGGGACGTTGTGGCTGCGGAACCACTCCCGGAACTGGAGCCAAGTGAGAGCCTCGCGGTCCTGAACTGGGTGGGACTCCCACCAGTCCAAAGCTGCCCCTCACAGCTGTCCTACTGCGTACAAGACGCGCTCACGATCATCGCACTGGGCGATGTCCAGCTGGCGCTCCACTGCACGGAGCCAGTCGTAAGCCTGAAGAGGGTCGGACGTGTGTGAGAACGTTGGCGGGTGACCCCTCAGGAACTCAACACGCCTATCACGAGGCTGCGGCGGTGGAGGAGGCGGAGGCTGAGTGTGAGCCTGCTGAAGAGCCTGAACAGTGTTGTTCAGGGTGGCCATCATCTGCATCTGGAGCTGGAAGTACTGCTCCGGAGTCAAAGACGGAGGCATCGGGATCCCGGTCCCCTGGTTGTTCTGCCCCTGCTGGTCAGAACCATGCCTGGTGTTAACCATCTAATTTTGGACAAAAGATTTCACGAGTAAGGATATTGCAGGAATAAATTCAGATGGATACGATAACTCTTTGCGTAAAAAGACTCAGACCTGATAAAGTAGACGGAATAGAGTGGACTGTTTTACCCCCAACGTTCTAATCCATTTTATTAATTAGTTAACTTAACATAAGAGTGATTTTCTTTAAACAAATTTAAACTACTAAGCTATGCAATCATTCAAAAATCCAAATCAAACATGTAGCATAATAACAAGCAGACAATTTTCACGACTTAGCCGAGTTTAACATACGACTCGACTAACACAACGCGTCGCGGATCGTGCTATCGTATTATTATAAAAGGGTCACCTAGCTTACTCATGGTGGTCAGATGACTGATTCAGGCCAAATCTACGAAAACTATTCTTTAGAGAGAGAAATCAAGGCAAGACGAGTAAAAGTCATAGAATTCAAGGGGTATAATAGTAAAATAGTTTCAGCAGACAAGGATTGGAGAGAAGAAGTCCTAAAACTCGACCAGTTCTATCTAGGCTTCGTCCTACAGTCAACCTGGCTCTGATACCACTCTGTAACACCCGGTTTATAAAAGGACATAAACCGAGCAATCATATACGTGCCAGGATCAAGTCACACGTATATACAACAGAATGAACAGTATATCATAGCACATATCACGTAAAAAGATATAATAAAGAGAGTAGGAATGTTATTTATTACATTAATGACAAATGTCTGATACAGCGGAAGCGAAGTACAAATATGGTAAAAACTCTCCGAAGCTGAGCAGGGCGCCACAGGGACGTCGACTGGGAGACGAACGCCTAGAAGTCCTCGTAGTCCTGGTAGCGCTGAGCGAACTCCCTCGTGTCGGCAGGAACTGAGAAGCAGTAGCGTAGCCAAGAGGAAAAAGTAGAGAAGAGGCAAGGGTGAGTACACGACTTGTACTCAACAAGTATAACACAAACTATGAGGCTCTAAGGTTGGCTGACTCAACTGCATTAGCTTTTAAGTCTTGTCAAAATTTTATTAAAACTATTTACTATAAGTTGATGAATTACCATTAACCCAGTTACATAGTAATTAGTCAAATTTAATCATGATACTACTGAGAACCAAACCGAAACCACCAAGGTAACCCCGAGAGGCACCTCCCTCGTCGGAAGGAGATAACCCCACTAATCAAAAGGAGGATCTGGGCCGCTCATGACCGTGAGCACGGCTAGTTTACCAGTTTTACACTCTGCAGAGGTTGCAAATCTTTACCCACAAGTCGTGAGCTACGCTAGTTGTTAATCACACTTCCTTAGGTGAGATGACTAGCGACTCACTACGAGGCCATTACAAAGAATCTCGTTGGTAAGGCGTAACCGCGAGAGTTAGGTCAGCGACGATGGGGCCCACCTCCAGGGCTACAAGCACCGGAGCGCAATCCTAGCACCGACCAAGCCGGAGGAGCAGGGACCATTGAAGCTTACTACTCTTGCCCCGCAGGTAAATTACTCCAAACCAAAAAGACCTAATTAGTAAGCCAAGTCTATCCCATTCTAGCCTTGTGGTAGCGCTGTTGTCCCAGGTTGTCGCTCTATGAACCGGTCCTTATGGAGAGTGGCCAACGAAGCACTAAGCACCGTGCTGGCCCCCTAAGCCATGTTTCTACAAAAACCATCTTTTAACGAGACGTGAGCTACTCATCCACATAGAGGGCCACTCTCAGAATTAAGTTCAAGTAAACCATTAATCAATTTAATTAAAAGGACCAGAATGTGTTATAGCGCAGCAACCTAGCACAAGTAACCAAAATGCAACCCAAAGGTATATATAAAGGATATAAAGTGGCTAGGAAAGTCCTTATAGGCATACAGTATTAAAATGCAGTATGAAAATGTATTTAAAGGTGATAGGTTGTTCATGTTATACTTGCCTTCCTCGTACTGCTCCTGCTGCTGCTCAAAGTGCTCGGAAGATGGCTGCTCTTGGTACTGATACTGGGGCTCCTCAGATGGATCAACGTCTACTCACAAACACATGGCCGAAAACAAGGCACAACATAAATATACATGCAAACAATAGCAAAAACTAAGAAACAGTACACCAATACATAGAAACAGCACAATAAACTAGTCTAAAACTATTCTATGTGTCACAACGATCGCGTGGACAAAAAGAACGCTTAAAATGGAGTTAAAATGCATAATCTACGCTAAAAACAAAAACTAGGGACCTATTTGTAAGAAAACTGGAGTTCTAGGGGGTTTCTGGGCAAAACCGGGGGCCTAAACATAATTAAACCTTAGCTGCAGGGGTTAGCACGCAAAACTGCCAAGGGTGGACTGCGGGTTCTAATTTAAAGGAACTCAGGGTGTAAAACGTAAAAGCAGGGGCGGATCTGGAAATATTTTTGAACACTGATGGACTGCGGGTTGAATCTCGAAAAGCTAAGGGGCTCTTTAGCAAATGAGACAGGCCGAACCGGTATCTTTGAATCTGGGCGCTCGGATCTGGATCGGATGGCTCGGGTTTGATGGCCTTTGGATCTAATCGCGTGCGTCCGAAACAAATCGGATGGTCCTGGGGCTTTGGGCGCGCGGGGCGGCGGCGCGCTACCGCCGGCGACGAATCCCGCGGCGGCGCGGCTTAGGACTCACCGGAGTTCACCAAAACCGGTGCTCCGGGGGTCGTTTCGAGCGTGGTTTGGGTCGGGAAGGTACTACGCGATATGCGTAATCCACCCGAGGCAAAGGAACGGTGGATTGGGGCCTGGTCGGACCTTGGCACGGCGAGGGGCGGCGCTGGGCCTCGGAGCTCGCCGGGGTGCGGCGTGCAGGCCGCTCTGTGGCTCGGATGCGCGTGCAATAGGGTCATGCGACTTGCGCAAGGCTCGGCACGCCTGTGCAGAGGTTGTGCGAGGGTGCAGGGCTGCAGACATCCGCCACGGCGGAGCTGCGGCGGCGAGACGCCGGCGTGCGAGGTCCAGGCTCCTAGGTGCACCACGGGCTAAACTAGCTAGCGCAAAAGCCAAAGAAGGCCGGGCTAGTGCTCACCGAGGCTTGGAATTGGGGAAAGGACCGGCGCAGGGGTGTTGACGGTGAAGTCCGGCGGTGGCGCTCCGGGCTGCACGCGGGCGGAGTCGATGTAGCGGTGCTCCGGTCCTCTGCACTCCACGGGGAGCCTCGGGGTCGATCTGCGAAGCCGGTGAAGGGGTCAAAGAGATCCAGTGGTCACCGGAGATGAAGGATTGTGGCGGCGCAAGGACTCACCGGCGTGGAGGTCGCGGCGGCGCTCCGCTCCGAGCAGAGGCAGGGCGGCGGCTAGGGTTGTGGGGCTGTGCTGTGGGATAGGCTGGACGCAAGAGGTCCGCGGGGGTTTAAAGAAGGCGCCGGGGATCTTGGGGAGGCGCGCCCGTTGTGATCCCGGCGGGGATTGCGGCGCGGCCATTGCAGCACGGGGAAGGCGGGGGTGGGGATGACAGGCGGGCCCGCGCTATCAGCGGCTGGGCGAGCGAGAGCGGGCGATGCGCATCGCGCGGAGGAGCGGCAGACGGGTGGGCCACCCTTGTCAGGGAGAGCGCGCGCGCGCACGAGGGGAGAGCGAGAGCGGGCGGTGAGAGCGTGGAGGGTGCTGCGCGAGCTGGGCCATGGCGCTGCGGGTCCGTGCGGAGGGTGAGGGGTGAGCGGGCCGCGCTGGGCCATGCGGGATCGGGCCGCGTGTGGGGTAAGGGTGAGAACGGATTGGGCCCGCGGAGAGGGGTTGGGCCGGGGTTGCTGGGCTGGGTTTGGGTTCCCTATTAGGTTTCTATTTTCCTTTTCTTTTTCTATTTCCTCTCTCTTTTCTATTTCTAATTCAAACAAAGTTTGAATTCAAATACAAATTTGAATTCAAACCAAACTCAAATAATTAAAACTATGCACCAGCATGAATGCAACACCAAAATTTAAACCTATGATAAAATTTTAATTACTTAAGGAACAAAATTATAGATTAAATGCAGGTCTAACACAATAAACCTTAGAAAATTAAATAAAGCCAATTAAATTTATTATTAAATGCTGAAATTTAAATTAGGGTGTTACACCGCCGCCGCCCCGTGCGCCCGAACCCCCTGACCACCCGATCTCAGATGGACGCCCACGATTAGATCCATAACCCATCGAATCCTAACCCTCAGATCCAAATCCTACGGCCGATATCTAAACATACCCCTTCACCTGGCCATTTTGTTAAAGAGTCCCTGGAATATTTGCTAATCAACCCGCAGTCCACATATAGTCAAAAGTATTTGCAGTTTAGTCCAAACTTTAACACCCAGCCCCCTGACTTTTCTAGAATTTGAACCCGCCATCCAGGCCTGCCCTTTTTGCGAGTTAGACCCCAGAGTTGTAGTTTAATTATGTTTTAGTCCTCGGTTTTTGCCCAGAAACCCCCTGGAACTCCAGTTTTCTTACAAATAGGTCCCTGGAACTTGTTTTAGGCCTAGATTTTGTGTTCTAGCTCCGTTTTAAGCGTTCTTTGTATCCACGCGATCATTGTAACACGTAGAATA